>NC_052149.1:221978050-222350829 GCF_902713615.1 Scyliorhinus canicula | reverse complement strand
AATTTCAGCCTTGGCTGACTTGTGTGGAGTTTGCAGATTCTCCCCGTGTCTGCGGGGGTTTCCTCCGGGTGCTCCGGTTTCCTCCCTGTCCCAAGATGCACAGTTTAGGTGGATTGACCACGCTAAATTACCCCTTAAT
This sequence comes from Scyliorhinus canicula, assembly GCF_902713615.1. NCBI lineage: Eukaryota > Metazoa > Chordata > Chondrichthyes > Carcharhiniformes > Scyliorhinidae > Scyliorhinus > Scyliorhinus canicula. The sequence continues at coordinate 222,350,690 of NC_052149.1, read as the reverse complement.
GTCCAAAGAAATACAGGTTAGGTGGGGCTGCGGGATGGGCCTAGGTAGGGTGCTCTTTCAGAGGGTTGGTGCAGACTGGATGGGCTGAATAGAAAAAATTCTATGGAACAGTCGCGAATGACTGAGAATCAGTTCTGCACTTTCCATTAGAATAAACTTCACAATCAGGTGGCACCGTTTTTGAGAAGAAAACTAGCTGAACTCTTTCCTCAATTTTCTCAGTTCTGCCCCCCCCCCCCCCGCCCTCCCCATACACAGACAATTTTACAAGGGGTTTAAACCAAAATTCATGGCGACTGTCCCATAAATCAAACCATCTAGTGGATAAGAGCTGGCTGCTAGAATTCATCGTTGCTAAGTACTAGAATGGTGTATTTGTTGTTATTGGACGATGTATAACCTCTCCTCCCATCCCCTCTTGTTTGTATAGTCCCCGACCCTTCCGGGGCTGTTAAAAAAAAAATAGGATGATTGACAGGAACAGCACGCGAACAATAAACAGCGGCGGACGATACATGGAGACTCTTTGCCAGCTGAAAAAGCACACAAAGACCAATCGAAAGAATAAGAGAGAATCTCCCAAGCTCCACTCGCCAGGTTCCCTGGTCCCGTCTCGCGGTGAGTGACTTCTGAACGGAATGTCCCTTCTTAAAGCCAGGGTGCCCTGCCTGGCAAGCAGGGTTTGGCTGCCTCTCCTCTGATCTCTGCCACTTCCAGTCAAACAAAAAAAAGGGATTCCGACTCTGGAAATAAACTAATAGCGCTGAGTGCACTGTTATTGTTCAAATCTAACCTGTATTGAACTTACATTTTGAAAGCATGTGGGTGTGTGCAAACCACCCGCCTTTAAAACGTGTCATTCAAGTGGCTTTTGGTATTTCAGAGTACAGAATTTAATCTTTTTACTCGACACTAAAAGTGCAATTTCTCCCACCATGTTTCATTCATGCTCAACTCGCCAAACAAACTTTCTGGTGCACTGGACAACATTTTTTTTTGTGACCTCCTGTTCTCTTTTTAACAAACCTGGACGCTGAGGTTTGGAATGAATTTTTCTCCCTGGCTGACAGTCAAATGTTTTCACCTTAAACTCACTTCGATGCCGCTTATTTACCAGCAGCCTGCCTGTGGTATTCAATATAATATGATTCTCAGCTGAAAAGCGCGTTTATAAAAAATAAAAAGTCGAAATCTCTTTATTAAACTTGGGAGGGGTATGAAAAAAAGGAGTGTTTTTTTTAAAAAACATCAAAATGCTGCCAGAAATTAATTTTTTTTTGCAACATTCAATGGGTTTTGACTAGGACATAACTTGTATTTTTTTCTCTTTCAGCCAATGTTTTTCTTTAAAAGTGGCATACTTAGCATTTCTTAAAAGTTTTATTTTCCAGCTTTTAAAACTTTGGACTTTGGCTCATGAACAAACTTCACTGCACGTTCAAACTGATCCTTTTTCTCTCTCGCTTCCTTTTTAGCCTGTGTGCAGGAGGGAGGAGGGGAGCGGGGGGCGGAGAGCAGACAGTAGGATACTTTAGAGAAAATTACAATAATTTCCGTTCTGCGGTTCACTTACAAATGAACACATCCTGTCCTTTTGTGAGGCTGACGGCGCCTGCGAGGCGGGCTGACTGCACCAGCGCTGCTTAAAGAAAGAATTCTGCCTCCCCCTCCCAACACACACAAATTCAGCCCATTCAGCCTTCCTCTCCCGCACTGCTACCTAAATATTGGCCTGTGATGCCCACAGTCTGTATTCTGATCTGGTTAAATAGAAGGAGCCCACCATTTTATTAATTTACGTGGCCTCACTAAAATCTGGCGTTTTCTCTGTTGCTCTTAAAGGCTGCACATAGTCAGTTTAGAAGCTGACTATGTTAATCATTGTTTACCCACTGCGATTGTTCAACAATCTCCAAAGATTATTGTCCCTCGCCTCTTTACCCATGTCGAGAGATTAAGGGTCAAGTTGCAATATATTTTTCTTTGGGTTCACAAAAAAAAAGCCTTCTTTTGTCTATTGTGAAAAATGGAGTGCTTTATTGAACGACTCCTTTAGTAAACGAATGTAATGGGATTGCAAACTCTTGTCAGAATTGGAGTTTTAAAACCTCCCACTTTTATATTTCCTCCCACCCCAACCCCCAGCCAGTCTGTGCCCTGAACTTGACAGATGTACACAGTTGAGGTATGAGGCCTCGAGGTGGTGTGTTTTTTTCATTTTAATGGAAGAGGTTGACTGACATTCTGCTATGTGCTAAATCAGCCCCCCTAGTTGGGATTGCTGGTTGACAGTTGGTCTAAATCACATTCCCTTTTTATTAAATAACACAGGATTCCGGGATTTTTACAGATGCTTTGGGGATTGCTTGCTGCATTCCCCGATTCTGTTGTTTATCATAAGGGCCACTGGTTTCATGTCGACCCAATAAATCAAATACCATTTTTTATTACATGAGGTCCTTGGATTTTTTAAATGTGTTTTGGGAATTTTCAGTTCTGCGATAGCTCTGTTTTCCCAATAACCAGCCACCGCCCCCCCCCCCCCCCCCCCACCCCCCCAAACTGGTTAGTGTCATTGATCATCTGTGATAGGCTGCAGTAACGTTGTTTATAAAATGCAAAGGATTTTCTGGGGGAGAGTTGAGGAAACAATATCTGTCGTAATTATTTGAATCATATTTTCATGGTAGCCTTGAGGTCATATTTACTGGTACATAACTTGTGCATCAAGGATCTCGGGATACTTTCTTTGAATCATAGAATCCTTACAATGCAGAAGGGGCCCATTCGGCCCATCGAGTCTACGCTGACCCTCTGAAAGAGGACTCTACCTGGGCCCATCCCCTGCCCTGTGTTAATGTAGCGATGTTTCTTTAATGAACAAAAGGACACTGGTGCTTTAAATTTTAAAAAAGCACATGAATCTTTTAGACATCTTTTGTATTCATTCATGGCTTATGGGTGTCACTGACTGGGCCAGCATTTATTGCCCATCTCCAATTACCCTTGAACAAATTGGCTTATTAGGCCATTTTAGAGAGCATTTAAAAGTCAACCACATTGCTGTGGGTCTGGAGTCACATATAGGCCAGACCAGGTAAGGATGGCCGATTTCCTTCCCGAAAGGACATCAGTGAATCAGATGCGTTTTCCAATAATCGATTATTATGCACAGTGGTTAGCACTGTTGCTTCACAGCTCCAGGGTCCCAGGTTCGATTCCCGGCTTGGATCACTGTCTGTGTGAAGTATACATGTTCTCCCTGTGTCTGCGTGGGTTTCCTCCGGGTGCTCCGGTTTCCTCCCACAAGTCCCGAAAGACGTGGTGTTAGGTGAATTGGACTTCCTGAATTCTCCCTCTGTGTACCCGAACAGGCGGCGGAATGTGGCGACTAAGGGCTTTTCACAGTAACTTCATCACAGTGTTAATGTAAGCTTACTTGTGACAATAAAGATTATTATTATCCTTAGACTTTTAATTCCAGATTTTACCTTTGTTGAATTCAAATTTCACCATCTGCCGTGGTGGGATTCGAACCCCAGATTACTATCCTGGGTCTCTGGATTACTAACACCACTAAGCAGTCACCTCCCTCAACTCCACCAGGTTTGCCATTATTGGGCAAATGCCATCTTGGACAGCTGCAAATGTGCATTCTGACCCCTGGTAAAATGACAATGCTTGATTACCCAAAACTAAGTCAGAACAGATAAGATCATAAAATCTTATATGTTACAGCACAAGAGGAGGCCAATTCCCTCTTCAAGGCCCTTATTGTACCTGCCTCCATTATACTCTCAGGCAGTACATGCCAGATCCTAGCCACTCGCTGCATTAAGAAGCAAGTTCGCCATTGGTTTAAGTTCAGAGAATCGCGGTATTCCTTTTTTTTTCGTTTTATAAATTTGGAGTACCCAATTCTTTTTTTCCAATTAAGTGGCAATTTATCGTGGCCAATCCACCTATCTGCACATCTTTGGGTTGTGGGGGGAGACCCATGTAGACACGGGGAGAACTTGCAAACTCCACACAAACAGTGACTCGGGGCCGAGGTCGAACCCGGGTCCTGAGCGTCATGAGGCAACAGTGCTAACCACTGCACCACCCCTATAAATTGTGAGCATTTGTCTCAAGGAAGCTGCATTGACCTAAATGCATAGACACGGCTAAGATTCAAACTCAGGCTCTCCTGTTTACTAGACAGGCGCTTTCACCGCCTAAACCACAGCGGTAATCTAGAATCGTGGCGTTCCTGATGGAATTTCAGTGAAAACCTTTTTCACCAATTCAGAAATAGGTGTAAGTTTTTAATGCTGCTTAATATTTTCTGGGTATATTATTGGATTTTACCAATTTGAAGGCAGCCTATTTAAAAACTGGACGCTGTCAAGACGGGACAGGTGCGATTCTGAGCTTCATGGAGTTAGCTCTCTGGCCTTTCTGCCCAATGTTTTTCAGGAAACTCAAATCTTTCAGGGTAGATTAAGGTAAATTTGACATTTTTTCATACAGGTGAACCTTGAGGCCACTTCCACTATTGAGATAATCTGTTTGTTTTGAGGGAGTATAGGGTCCCTGGATTTTTCAGAAACTTGCAAACTGAATTTGTAAACACAAATTATTTCTCTACTGTCCCCATCAATCCACTAGAATCAAACAGCCACTGGGCGACACGGTGGCACAGTGGTTGGCACTGCTGCCTCACAGCGCCGAGGACCCGGGGTTTGATCCTGCCCCCGGGTCACTGACGGTGTTGAGTTTGCACATTCTCCCTGTGACTGTGTGCGTCTCACCCTTCCAAACCCCTAAAAATGAGCTGGGTAGGTGAATTGGCCGTGCTAAATTTCCCCTTTACTGGAAAAATAATTTGGTGCTCTAAATATATGCAAACAGCCATTGTGTTGTTGACAAGCTCCAACACATTTAATAGCATCAGAAGAGATCAGAGGTGCTTTTAAAATATCTATAAATATGTAAATAAATAACACACTGTCTTTGTACAAACCTTTGAACTATACTATAATTGATCTAAATGCTATAACAATTACTTAGTTTTGGACTCTCGGGGGTGTCTTTCCCTCTTTGCTTTCCTTAGTCTCACAGAGCTTTCCAGCTAACGTGAAGCTCCTTCACTTGATGGGTTGAGCTCTGTGTTCCTTCAGCACAGCTGCTGTCGAAGCATTTCCTATTTTCACCAGTGAAGAAGCAGAGTTTGGATTTATGCGACACATTTTTCACAATCTCAGGGCGCTCCAAAGCATTAGAGTACCCAATAATTTTTTTCCAATTATGGGGCAATTTAGCATGGCCCATCCACCTACCCTGCACATCTTTGGGTTGTGGGGGCGAAATCCACACAAACACGGGGAGAATGTGCAAACTCCACATGGACAGTGACCCAGAGCCAGGATCGAACCTGGGACCTCGGCGCCGTGCAGCGAAGTTCTTTTCCACTGCACGCACTATTGTTATTCAGTGAAGCACGGCACCCAATCTGTGCAGAACAAGATCCCATAAGCAGCAATGGGGTAAATGTCCAGATAATCTGTTTTAGTGATAAGGAGGTACAGTAAAATAGGTCTGGCCGGGCTACTGCCATCCCATTGCCCTGGCATTCTTGTATCTGCTTTGTAAGCTGGGTAAGTGAGAGGAAGAGCTGGGGGAGGCGATGGAAGAGGGTCTGTGGTGTGAGATACTGCGAAGGGTCAATGCCCCAACCTCATGTGAGGCTGGGGCAGCACGGTAGCACAGTGGTTAGCACAGTTGCTTCACAGCTCCAGGGTCCCAGGTCCGATTCCCGGCTTGGGTCACTGTCTGTGCGGAGTCTGCACGTTCTCCCCGTGTCTGCGTGGGTTTCCTCCGGGTGGGGCTTTCCTCCCACAGTCCAAAGATGTGCAGGTAAGGTGGATTGGCCATGCTTGAATTGGTAAGGTGGATTGGCCCTTGTGTCCAAAAAGGTTAAGTGGGGTTACGGGGATAGGGTAGATACGTGGGCTTGAGTAGAGTGCTCTTTGTAAGGGCCGGTGCAGACTCGATGGGCCGAACGGCCTCCTTCTGTACTGTAAATTCTATGATCTATGATACAGTTGAAGGTCGTGTATAGGGCACACCTCACAAAAGTAAGGATGAGCTGGCTCTTTGAGGGGGTGGAGGATGCCTGAGAGTGTTATGGGAGCGGCCCCGCAAACCATATAAGAACATAAGAACTAGGAGCAGGAGTAGGCCATCTGGCCCCTCGAGCCTGCTCCGCCATTCAATTAGATCATGACTGATCTTTTGTGGACTCAGCTCCACTTTCCGGTCCGAACACCATAACTCTTAATCCCTTTATTCTTCAAAAAACTATCTATCTTTACCTTAAAAACATGTAATGAAGGAGCCTCAACTGCTTCACTGGGCAAGGAATTCCATAGATTCACAACCCTTTGGGTGAAGAAGTTCCTCCTAAACTCAGTTCTAAATCTACTTCCCCTTATTTTGAGGCTATGCCCCCTAGTTCTGCTGTCACCCGCCAGTGGAAACAACCTGCCCGCATCTATGCGTATGTTTTGGTCCTGCCCGAAGCTGGAAAGGTATTGGAGGGAGTTATTTAACATCACCTCGGGGGTGCTGCTTATGGATCTGGAGCCGGGTCCCCTCGTGGCCATTTACGGGGGGAGGGGGGGCGGGGGGCGGACCTGCTCGAGTTGCAGGCGGGTGCGGCGGCAGACGTTTTGGCTTTCGCCTCACCGATTGCTCGTAGGCGGGTCCTATTGGGGTGGAGGTCAGCTTCTCCGCCCTGCGCCTCGGTGTGGCGGAGGGAACATGCTGGGATTTATGGCCTTGCAGAAGGTGAAGTTTGAGCTGATGGTGTGTGTGTGTGTGGGGGGGGGGGGGGGGGGGGGGGGTCGAAGGAGGGGTTCTACAATTCATGGGGTTTGTTTATCAAGCACTTTGGGAGAGGGAGAGGGGTTGGTTTGTTGTTTGCTTTTTGTTTTTTTTAAACTAGTTTTGAACTTGTGACTCGTTGTTTTCGGTTGCATATTGGCGGGGTCGTTTTGCTGCTGTTTCTCTTTTTTATTTGTCTGGTGAAAATGATGAAAATGTGCTGAAAAAAAGATTTTTGGAAAAACTAAGAAAAAAGTAACAAAGCTGAGATAGTTAACTTAATACTTTCAGGGTATTAAAAATATATATAGGTTGCTATGCATGTCTTTCTAAGTGTGGGTCAGGAATTTTTGTCTTTGCTATTTTTTCAATGAAGCTAGCAATGTTCTTGATTTTGGCAGCTGCATGCAAGCAATAAAGTACACGCAATTCATGTATTTGGCATATATATTGTTGTATTCTCATTTTTAGTGAAGTGTTAGCTGAGCCTGCTGATCTGTACTGACTGGTCTATAATCATTTCTGTAATTGTTCCACCAGTTTCAACAGCTCGTTTATTAAAGTTAGAATTGATTTGAAGGTTTCTGGTATTCTGGTTATACAATTTAGTATTAGTTTCACCAGTTCTGCAAAGTTTCTCAAACTTTATTTTACTATCATCTTTGGATTCTTGCGAATACTGTGAAATTGAAGATTTTCCCACTCTCGGCACACTGGGTTAGCATCAATTACTGTCAGTTCAGATTATAGTGTGGACAGATGTTGAAGAAATCTCTCTCTACTCTATCCAAAAATGCTTCCTCTCCTCAATCTCGGCCTCAGACACACATCCTTAATGAACACATCTTTGCTCAAGTCTTTGTGGCTTCTTTGAGATTGTTGCATTTTTTGCATTGAACCGCGGACACTTTTGTACTCAGGCTTTATGTCTGCTTGGAACTGAACTGAGGCTAGCCTGAATTGTTACATTTTGCACCCTCACAGCCAGCAGAGAGAGAGGAACCTTTGCCCATCAAGTCTGAATGTTAGGTCCCAGTGTGGAGAGTACTGTTTGCAAATACCTGCAGTAGCACCCAATCACTTGCTATTTAAGATTCATGTTAAATAAAGAGTGGTTATTCAATTTAATTCAACATGGTTCTGTGCAAGCAATGGAAACAAAGAGAATACATACGAGATGGATATGATGGATATGATTCTCGTAATCGCTATTGGTGTGATTGTGTCAGGCTGTGTATGCTATGTTTTTTTAGGGTAGGTAGCTTGATAATGGTGAAGACGTTGTACTGAAGGCTCCTTTAATAGACACTGAGTAATATTCATTTCCTGCACATGATATTCTGGCTATAGGAAACAAATTAGTTAACCATTCCTGTTTACTGTTAATATATGTACATTGCAGTAAGTTTCACTATTTCATGCAAATAGACATATGTGTCTATTATGTCACAAAGTTGCATCTCAGGCAAAAAATTAAACTCCTACCCTCAAGATGTTTGCTCTATTCTTTTTTCCCCCTAATTATAGATCCTAAACTTCAAAGATCGCAGTGTCACAGTGACATCTAGGCAAAAGCTAATGCTTCCCAAATGTGCTTTATAGACAAAACCTCTACTGTGCAGTCGACTAACAGGTTCACAATTTTTTCTCACCAATTTTCTCTTCCAATTTCCTTCCTTCCTCTCTTGCCTGAAGGCATCGGCTCCTTGCTGTGATGTGATTCCAAACGTAACAGGCACCCTCAGCATTGCACCCAAATACTGATTATTTGTGGGTAATCAGTCCTGTTCCAAAAAGCCAGATACCAGTGCAAACTCAAATCCCACGAGTTGGATGTTGTTGATAGGCTATTTGACCGTGGCTGGCATCGCAATCAAGCCTAATTTGTGCTGCACACAATATCCAGATTATTTTGCCCAGGGTCACCACAGAGCTAACTGGACAATTTCCTCGGTTTGCAAAGGTTACAGGCATCCCAGAGTGGGACCAAGAAAGTCTGGTCCAATACTGAGTGAGTTCTGTGCTCTGCTGCCTTTGGATGACTTGTTAAACTATCTGAAGCACTAAGTGGACATTATTCAATGAAGGGCAGTATGTCTTAGCCAGCTTTTCTCCCTCAGCCAACACTACCAGAAAAAAAATAGATTGACTATATATCTCATTAATGCTTCTGAACTTTTGGTGGCACGGTGGCGCAGTGGTTAGCACTGCTGCCACACTGCGCCGAGGACCCGGGTTCGATCTCGGCCCCAGGTCACTCATCCTGTGGAGTTTGCACATTCTCCCTGTGTCTGCGTGGGTCTCACCTCCACAACCCAAAGATGTGCAGGTAGGTGGATTGACCACGCTAAATTGCCCCTCAACTGGAAAAAAATAATTGGGTACTCTAAATTTAATTTTAAACAATGGGCCGGATGCTCCGATTGCCGACATCGAAATCGTGTTCGGCAATCAGCTGGAGAATCTGTTTTTATGCCGAAATCGGCGGTGACGTTTTATGGATGCTCTGTCCCCTCAAAAACGGCGTATTCGAGGAGTGCACCGCACGCCGTTGGCACGGCCGCAGGACATCACCTGAGGCCCTCTCCGGATGCTCTGCCCCGATGGACCGACTTCCCGACAGTGTGGGACACGTGTCCTCTCAACTTCTGTGAACCTGGAGTGGCGGCTGTGGACTGTGTCTGCAAGTAAAGCCGGGGGCTTTACGTGTCGTGGCTGCTAACCCCCCACTGGGCGGAGCATCGGTGCGGGGCACCCGCCGACTTTTGGTCGTAAGACCAGATGCTTCCTCCGGACACAGCCACAAAATCAGAGAATCCAGTCAAATGTTTTTGAACTTTATTATATACTCATTCACGAAATGCGGGCCAAGCATTTGTTGCCCATCCTTAATTGTCCTTGCGAAGGTGGTGGTGAGCTGCTTTCGTGAACCGCTGCAGTCCAAGTGTTGCAAAAACACTCACAGCACTGTTCAGATGGGAGTTCCAGGACTTTGACCCAGCGACTGTGACTGAACGGCATTAGAGTGGGTGGCACGGTAGCACAGTGGTTAGCACTGTCGCTTCACAGGTCCAGGGTCCCAAGTTCGATTCCTGGCTTGGGGCACAGTCTGTGCGGAGTCTGCACTTCCTCCCCGTGTCTGCGTGGGTTTCCTCCGGGTGCTCCGGTTTCCTCCCACAGTCCAAAGATGTGCAGGTTAGGTGGGTTGGCCATGCTAAATTGCCTTTAGTGTGTAAAAAGGTTAAGTGGGGTTACTGGGTTACGGGGATGTGGTTAAGTAGGGTGCTCTTTCCAAGGGTCGGTGCAGACTCGGTGGGTCGAATGGCCTCCTTTCGCACTGGAAATTTTATGATCCAAGACAGGATGGTACGTGACTTGGAGGCGAACTTTCAGATGGTGGTGTTCCCATGCATCTACTGTCCTTGGCTTTCTAGGTGGTAGAGGTCGTGGGTTTGGAAGGTACTGTTGAAGGAGCCTTGCAGGGCATCTTGTAGAAGGTACACACCGCTTCCACTGTATGTCAGTGGTAGAGGGAGTGAATGTTTGTTGTGGTGGATGAGATGCCAATCAAGTGGGGGCTGAATGAGTTCTGTTGTAGTTGCACTCATCCAGGCAAAGGGAGAACATTCCATCACACTCCTGCTTGTGCCTTGTAGATGGCGGACAGGCTTTGGGGAGTCAGGAGGTGTGTGGCACTGCTGATTTGTGTTGAATGCAAAATGAGTGCTGTATTTGCTAGCTAACAACAACCACTGCATATCAATATTCTGACTATCAGGACTCAAGGTTATTTCTGAGAGGCATGGTAACATGCTATAAATACTGATTTGTACAATCAAATGTAGTTCTATTTGGAAAGAACTGTCTGGATAAATGAACTATGTGTACTAAAATGAAGAAAATATACAATCTGTACACTTGATTTTCTGATTAGGAGAGAATTTCAATCCAACTATGCAGTTGATCTACTTGTCCTCTTTCGCACTTTTTATTAGCGCTTAGCAAGCTAAAAATAATCACCTGTGTTGTTTGGTTGGAATTGCTCAACAAATGATTAAACAGACCGTGTGCAGTACTTTTCAAATAACCTGCTTTCATGGAATCAGTTGCGACCCTGATCGATACCATCTATTTTTTGGGAATTTACATTTAACCCAGTGAGGCTGAGTTGTCACATTTTCCAGATTACACCTGGTTGAAATGACCAGTCAGTGAACTTGATGTTATTGGATCTTTATTTCTTCTGACCTGTGAGAATTGGACATTTTGTTTCATACATGGAGTTCCGAATTGCTATTCCCAATGGGGCTTTCAAAGCAAGGTGAACTGCGAGTGTAGAAAGAAACTTTAAAATTTGCATCTTTAAAGAGCAGCACGGTGGTCCAGTGGTTAGCACTGCAGCCTCACAGCGCCGGGATCCCAGGTTCGAACCCGGCTCTGGGTCAATGTCCATGTGGAGTTTCGACATTCTCCCCGTGTTTGCGTGGGTTTTGCCCCCGCAACCCAAAGATGTGCAGGATAGGTTGAATGGCAACGCTAAATTGCCCCTTAATTGGAAAAAAATGAATTGGGTACGCTAAATTTATATTTTAAAAACATTTGCATCTTTAAGAGGGTGAAATTGAATTGATGGAAAATAATGACTGACTTTGGACAGTGTAAATTCGCACCTGATAACGCCTGGTTAAGAATCATAGAATGATACAGCACAGAAAGAGGCCATTTGGCCCATTATGTTGATGCTAGCTCTTTGATAGAGCTTTTCAATTAATCCCACTCCGCTGCTACTTCCCCATAGCCATGAACAATTTCACCTTCCAAGTATTTATCCATTATTTTTTTTCAATAAATTCAGAGTACCCAATTATATATATATTTCCAATTAAGGGAAATTAAGGGACCTGCACATCTTTTGGGTTGTGGGGGTGAAATCCACGCAGACATGGGGAGAATGTGCAAACTCCACACGGACAGTGACCCAGGGCCGGGTCCTCAGCGCCGCAGTCCCAGTGCTATCCACTGCGCCAATTATCCATTATATTTGTGGAAGTTACTATTGAATGTGCTTCAGCCAGTCTCTCCAGCAGTCCATTCCAGATCACACCTCACTGAGTAAAAGAGTGTTTCCTCATATTTCCAATTCTTTTGCCAATCACCTTAAATCTGTGTCCACTGGCCCTTAAGCCACTGGAAAGTTTCTCCTCATTTACGCTATTGAAAGGTTTAATGGACATGATGACTCCCCCGATCAAATCTCCTCTTTACCTTCCCTGCTCTAAGGTGAATAACTCCAGCCCAATATAATATTAAAAAGTACTTACAGCACAGAGACAGATCATCAGGTCCCACATATCCATGCTGCTCTTAACGCTCCACATCAGCCACATGCCATCCTTCATCATCTAACCTCAGGACATATCCTGGTTTGAAGTGTTACTTAAGTAAATATAGATCAGTGATGGAACCTTCCCCACCATTACCGAATTTGCTGAATTATGATGTCGTCATTTTCTTACTAGTCTTGTGGGACCCAAATATTCACTCGTTTGGTTGCCTGAAGTAGGTCAGGTTGTGTACGAGTTAGAACCTGAAGTGGCAAGAATAATTTTCACAGTAATCTTCGTACATGATTTAAACAGAACCGTAAAAGATAAATGTGCCCGAAACACAACGGTTAGAGGTAGAAACATTCATATTGCAGATCCACCGTGAACAATCTGCCACTTCAAAAATATTTTTAATTAAAAGTACGCATTCAATTGATGCCAAGCGGCACAGCACCCCTGCTGCATAGCAAGGGACTGGCATTGTTTGATGTGGGTGGGCTGTGTGTGCTCACTCTGCATGTTCCCGCCCACCTGCATCCTCATTCTACGTCCCAGCCACTGTGTGGTGGAGGGGCAGAATCATCTGCTCCCGGTGGCATCTGTCACTCGAGCTGGTCTGTAGAGAGGAAAATTTGTGTGGATTAAGGGGGCACGTAAGTGTAAACTGCTTTCATGTCAAGTACTGGCTGCAGGGGTAGATTAGTACTTGCACTTATTGTGTGATTCTTTTATTAAAAACAAACCTTCTGCACTGTAAATTCTAAGAAAATCAAATATGAAGGATATCCTGTTTTTATATGTCTGTTGATGCTAATAAGCAACGATTGAATTTTCTTTTATTTTGAACCCAACACTGTGGCACGTTTACAAGACTTGTAAACCTCTCGGGAATTTTATACTACGGCAGGGACCTGAGAGGATGCTGAAGGATAACCTTTGAAACTTTAATGGTTTCATTCTGTAAGATTCTAAGGTGCCTAAGGAAGACGTTAATGCCTTTGGAAACTTGTGCAGCATTATGTATTATCACTCTGGATATCACTTATAATGTAAACTATAAATCGAAATTTGTAGTTTAAACTGCCAGTAAAATCTGGAATTGGAAAAATACAGTAAAGAAAAGCAATCCATTTTGAATATTTTAACTGAATGCATTTTGGAGTATCGTAAATGCTAGTATCAGTATTTTAAGCTGGTTTTGTAGATTTCTAGGATGAGATGTAACTGTGATAACACAGGTTGCTGTAAAATAAATCAAACTGTAAAAATATAACACTTTATAACTCTCCAATATTTTGCCTCATTACCCTTCATTGCTGTTGATTACATCTGACCAGTTGTCTGTGTTCTGCCTTTGGTGCAGCAAAAGACAGGCTCAGAAAAGTACTGAAACCTCCCAACCCCCAACACCGTATGCACAATGTGTGAACATAATTATGCATATCTTGCGGTGCAGTTGATTTACTAAACTTTACTGACCATTTTTGATGTCCTTTGAACTCCTTGAATTGTGCTATAACCATGCCACACACTTTCCAATATCCATTGTTCTTGCCTCGGTTGGAGTGTGTCTCACTGTGTTACACTTCAGTAAATTTGTTGGTGGATTTCAATGCTTATCACTCACAGTGTGCTTATTCTGTGCTCTGGTATCACAATCCATGTCTGTGCTTTTAGTGGAACCACTGATTGATAGTTGAACACCTGCATAACCCTTAATTGAAAAAGATTGTGGGTAATGGTGCGGTTTAAGAACAGAGCCCTTTCGCCCCTGGGACCTGGATTCAAATTGAGCCAATGTGGTGGGGTAAGGATCGCCTTTCTTACTCCTCTACACACTTACATTTTAATACGCAGCCGATAGCTGACATATGCTTGATTCAATCTGCAGGGAACCAATGGCACCACAATATTAGGTATCTTAAAACCTGCTCTTAAGCACTGACATCGGTAGCTCAACGCTTGTGTAATCAAATCTCTGAACTATCCCATGTAGTTGAGCTGACCTATAGACGTGAGCCAAATGGAAGAGAGTGGGCACATAGACTTTTATTTCCCAAGAGAAAGATTCAACTCAGTGAAGCCATGCCCAGAGTAAAGCACTCTCCCTAATTCAGCAAGTATAAGCAAATTTACTCAAAATTTCAGAATGGTGGCTACTGTTGGAAATATGACCATTTTCAGTTGCACAGTAAGAGTACTTTGAGAACAGGAGGTACCCTGGCAAATTGTCAGATATGGTCTAATTTGAACTTGAGTAGAATATGGACATATTGCTGTGGATGGAGAGGGGGAAACAAAACAATTTCTGAATCAGTTTCAGATTTTGTTGTTTTGTTAAACTTAATTACCAGTTTGAAAGTTGAAAATCAGTAATCATTTTGTTTTGTGTGTTGATCAGTTTAGTTGATAATTCTTTGTAAAATGTACCCTACTTGTTTTGTTTTCTAGTTTATTTGTGGAGCTAAAATATTCTTCCATAATGTATTTGTTCCAGAATCCAGGAATGGAGCAGAGTGGAACAATGTATGCCCTGCTCCGAGGCCACCCACGCCTTCGTGTTGCAGGGTGCTCTTTTTGGAATTAAGAAAGTTACATCTTAAATTATGCTTGATAATGACATTATTGTGAAAAAGTGTACTATTCCCCAGTGCCCATGTCCTCACATTTTAGGAAAACGTATGGACCCAAGGCACAATGGTTTTCATGCATTTGGTCAGAATTTGCGGGATGCTTAGCACAAACAAATCTGTTCTTTAGCAATTGAGTAGTGTTGCAGACCACAAATATGTTTGCTGCCACCAGTCAGTCTCATTGTAAGTAGGGTTGTTCAATGCTCTATATGTATTGTATTATTAGACATACAATAGTTAGTTTAGCATTATTCCTGATCCAATCATTATTTAAAATTATGATCATGACATATTCATAAGAGCATGGGATTGGTAGAAAGTTTATTCAACTAATTAAAGGAAAGATATGTCTTTGTCCCTGCCTTGAATTCTGCCCCTTAGCCATGGCCTCTGTCCCTCTGTAGCGACTGTGAGGCTGAACCAGACTGTTTGCAATTTTATTTAATTCTGAGATGAACGTGCTACCACGTATCACACCCATCAATATGACCACCTAATTCCATCGGTATAACATCTCCTCTGCTTATCTGCTGTATTACTTGCACTAAACCCCATTCCCCTAACTCCCCTGCGCCTGCTGGTCTACATTGGCCTTTAGTTAACCAATGCCATCATTTTTGAAATACTTTTATATCCCCCATGACCTTCTCCACCTACCCCATGATTCCTTCCACGAGTTTTACAGTCAGTCGGGATATGGGTACTCCTTTTAATTATGGCCTTGAGCTTTTCAGATTTTAATCACTCCCCTGCCTTCAGCCTCAGGCACTGGGATTCTCTCTGCCTCTCCCATCGCCCTTTCAGACACTTCCTCATACCCATCTCTTTGACCAAGATAGTTGCTGCTTTATGACGCTCCTTTGAAACACCTCGGGGCGTTTTACTACGTTGCGTGCGCTATATCAATGCAGGTTGCTGTTGAAAGTGAAATACTGGGGTCTCCGCATTCAATCAAGTTGACTTTGCTGCATTGCAATTCGGGAGAACATTATTGACTAAGCTTTAAAGGGGACCTCAATGTTCCACTCGATAGGGACACATTAGGACTGTAGCAATAAATGCTCAAGGTACAAAATGTGAACGCTGGGTTAGATAGTGCATGAAGTGGGTGCAGGGTGTAAATGGGTGCAGAGTGTCGCTGGAAGTCACGGCCCGCTCGCCGTCTCCATTCTCCAGCACACAGATCAACCTGCGAGAATTCATCAATGAACGGCAGCTCAGCCAATCGCCGCCCGCGCTTTGCAAGCCCACCTCCGCTCATCCAATCGGCCGCCACCGGATGCGGCATTTCCTCTTCAATTGGCCAATCGGCGCCTGGGCGGCTGCCCCCGCGCCCTATGGCAGGCCGGCATGCAAATGAAGCCGTGGGAAGCGGAGGCGGGCCGCGCGGACCGACGGGAGTTGTCGTCCGTCCGGCTCCAGCCACTGGCGGCTGCAGCTGGTCCGCGGACTCCAACTCCCAGGGCGCACCGCCAGGCCGCCGCATGCGCACTGCCTTCCCTGTGCCTTCCCATTCATGAGGACGAGAAGGCGGGGGGAGGGGGTGGAATTGCATTTCACTGGCAGTGGGGCTGATGGACGGGGCTGAGCCGGAGTCTCAATGATTCATCCACAATCTTCCAATGTGAACCTGCAAAAGCAAGGATTGCATCTGCAATGTCCCCTGATGGTTACTGGTGGGGAGTTACTGAGCTGATTGATGCATTCTTTGTACAATCGGTATTGATTTAAACCAAAATTAAGGAAAATACTACCCTCCCATCCCCTGCCAGGCGTTTTCATTCACAAAAATACGCAGGATCCGCCACTGTGCGCCCTCACACCAAGCAGCGCTGCATCTACAAAGCAAAGCATTCCCCATTGCACCTGGGTGTTAGCGAGGCTAGTTATCATTCTGGGGACGTTTAAAGTAAGTATGTTTTATATATCACACTTCCACATGTCTTTATCAGTTAAATGTTGCAATAATGCGACCCTTTCCTCCTGTAAATTACATCAAGGAATGGTGCACAGATAGCATGAGAATTATTTCTTATTTTTGAACAATAATTTGTTAAATGAATACCGAATTGCTTTCTTTGAACAGATTTCGAAGGGGCTAGAAGTCAGCCTTGACAGCGACTGACTGAATTTACAAAGCAGCGAATTCTCTTTAAATGTAATGAAATCCACGTTAAACATTTCGACCGGATTACTGTAACAGGGCGAACGAACCCGCAGTTAGTCCAACACGTACTCCGGGCTGTTAATCGTGATAAAAATTTGTCTTTTTCCTATGAAGTAAAAATGGAAAACAGGGAATCCGATTCTCAAACTACGGCGGGATTTAAGAGTTGATGTTTTAAATAGGAGAGGTTGAATTTATTGTGCAAACCCCGGCCCCCGCAATTACAAATGAGGGTTATTATGATAATATACTTCATTGTTTCTTTCAATGGCTTGAATCGATTATTCAAATTGATGAAAAACACATTCTGACCACCCGGAGTGCTGCCAAATGGGTCCATTCATTAATCGGCAATTTTCTGAATGAAATTCCATTATTGACTGCGCCCGAGACGCAGATTCCCGTCTACACAGTCAGATGATAACAGTGATTCAACCTTCCATCTCATGGTGTGCCTGTTCAGTGTATTATTTAGCACGCATAATATTGCCCCATTTAAAACACAGCTCGTTGTATGTTTTATTTTGACAGCAAATGGATGGACACATATCTGCTTTTTTTTTCAATGCCAGCCCTGGAGAAAAGAGGCATGTTAATTCTTGGAATATTGTTTGAATAATTCAAGAGGAAATATCTAATCTCTTCCTGCACAGGGGGCTCGTTTAATCTGGGGCGTTTTTTGGAGGGGGAGGAAATCATGCCTTAAACATTATTTTGTTAACCTGTCTCTCTGTCCATCAGTCTGGTTCCTAGTCATCTCCACGGTTGCTCTTTGTACATGCATTCACATGTTTGTATGTAATGCAAATATTATGTGTGTGTGGGGGGGGGGGGGGGGGAGATTAATGTATGGTTTTAATACACATACACACCTCTCTCTAATGAATGACAGTCAGCACCTTCAGTGCGAACGAACAGGAGAATTATCAACGGGCTAGATTGAAGGGAATATAGAAATGGAAGGACAGATGTCTGGCCTGATCTATATTTCTGGTTATCGAGCGACATAGCTGAAGTGGAACGGAAAGGGGGAGGGGGGGGGGGGGGGGGGGGTGGACAATACACCTTCCTTAAGGGCCTTGGGGTATTTGTGCAAAGTTTTCTCTTCCCCATTTCTGTTATTTGTCAGAACTTCGTTGATGTGCCAGGGGAGACGGCGAGTGAAGTGATTGATCACATCAATGTCAGGACTGGTCACTTGGTTTGATTGACATTATTGAGGCTTCCACCGACAAGGACATGTGACCCCGGCAACAAATAGACGAGAGCTCAGCAGAATTGAGAAATAAATCCTCAGGCACGAGAACAAACAACGTTACTGATCTGTGACCTGTAGAGACAGAGCCCTGAAAGCTGCCAAAGCTGCAGATTGACTGGTAATATTGGAAGAGGATTCTTGCCCTGGTCAGGTGCATTGGTTTGACAGAATGATGGGGTTTGGTGTTAAGGTTGCAGTATCTGTTGGCTTTTAAATATATATGTGTATAAATATAAATATCTGATTTTCTTTGTGTCAGGCGCTGGAAATCTGACTGTGGATCGAGAGGATTGAGGCAAATGGAGCGCCGGGTCTCTCTAGGCGGCAATGCTGGGAATCCCACCTCGGTATTCCCACCTTTCCTGGATGGCCGGATGCCCTACGGCAGATTGCAGCACACGACCGCCCTGCCCATGGACCAAATGAAGCCGAACCGGCTGGAGAACGATTATGTGGAGAACCCTCTTGCCAGCCAACCCAGCAGAAGCCCGCACACCCCCAGCAGGGTGTCCCAGCAGGAATCGACAGCCTCCAGCCAGCGCGACCAGGGCTGTGAGCACCACGAACTCCCTCAGCACCCTGCCCTGTCCTGGAGCTCGCTGACGAGCAGGCCCAGCTCCACCAGCAGCAGCAGCAGCAGCACCTCTTCGGACCAGAGGCTCCTGGACCATGCGGCGCCACCGCCGGTGGCCGACCAGCAGGGCTGCCCCAGGGCCGTTCGGTGCCAGCCCAAGTCCACCTCCTCTTCCAAGGCCAGTGACCTGAAAGCGACCTCATCCCACGGCCAGGAGGCTGGCAAGCACATGTTGTTATGCGAGGGCTGCGGGAAGTGCAAGTGTAGCCAGTGCACCTCGCCCAGAACTCTGCCATTCTGCTGGGTCTGCAGCCAGAGGTGCTTGTGCTCCCCCCAGAAAGTTGTCAACTATGCCACCTGCATGTGCCTGGTGACAGGCATTTTCTACCATTGCACCAATGACGATGATGAAAGGTCATGTGCCGATCAGCCCTGCTCCTGCTCCCACTCTAACTGTTGCGCCAGGTGGTGTTGCATGGGCGCCATGTCGGTGCTCCTGCCTTGTTTGCTCTGCTACCTGCCTGCCACTGGATGTGTCAAACTCTTCCAAAAGTTTTACGATACTGTAAGCCGCCCGGGATGCCACTGCAAGAATTCCAACAGCGTGTACTGCAAAGTTCCAGAGGTGTCATCCTGCAGTGGGGAGAAACCCTCCTGATACAGGCAGCGCGTTGGATGTGCTTCCTGGAACTATAATTCACATCTGTACTTTCCTAAGTTCAGCCCTCTGCAAGTTACTGCTTTCAGAAAATTACATGGTCTGTTCAGTCGGGAGTGGGAAAATCCTACTCGTCTCTCTGAAGTGGACACAATGTATAATTAGAGGGAATTTTAAGAAGCAGTTTAATATGGGGATTTTGAAACGTTCTTTAGGAACCCGCATCTTTATTGTTGATATGTGGTGGGTGTTCCATTCAGTAACTGAATAGTTTCATTTTTTTCTGGGGGGTGGGGGGGCGCGCAGTGAATGGGCTGAGGTTCAAATCCTAAAACAGCTTAAGTAACCACCTCAAAATCTCACATGTCATACATTGGCTGAGACCATTCAGACGGTCTTCGGGCCAATTGCTAATGCCAACGTTTCTCGCAGTCTGCTCTGTTTTGACATGCCACACACCAAATTTAATCCGACACATTTCTATATGTTCTGAGGTTGCAGATGCCTCGTGGCAGTAACTGCACACACCAAATCTTTTTTGTTTTGAATCGTTCGCAAATATTCCTCTAAATTTACCAGCTCACAGTCATTACTCATCAGTGAGATTTAAAATCTTGCTCCACGCTGTTCCGAATGAGAAAGTAAAATAAGCCAAATTATATTCACCGCAAAATTTAGTTTGCTAGTTTGCAGACTGGATGAAATCATAATAAAATGTTATAGATACTTTGAATTGGAATCGTGAAGCAATACAGTTGAGTACTTTTTGTGTTTTTTTTCGGTAAGGTTTCCCACTCTCTACCCAATGGTCAATTTAAGCTTTTGATGTGTTAGATCTTTTTGACTTTATACAACAGAATGTCATTTCCTGAATGCCAGAAAGTCCCCATTGTGCACTGTTTTTTTCGAATGTTTTTGTGTGTTATTCGTCTGCAACAAATTTCACATTCCTATTTAGTCCCAGTTTAAGCCTGGTTTCTTGCTCTCTGCATCACCCAAGTGGTTTGACACATCAACGAGGCCAGTGGTTAACGGGATTGTTTCATTAGGTGTGAGGGATTTGTATTTCATAAGTATTGCGGACATGAGAAAATGACAGTGGCTTCTTTTCAAACTAAAGTAAACCACAAAAATAACTGCCAACAATATAAAAGTAATAATGATTTCCAATAATGACCTATGTACAAGGAGGGAGGAAAGATACCTGATGTCTTTGCATTAATTTACAATTGCCCCAAAATATGCAAGCTTAGGCCCTTGAGGTTGCACGTTCAAAGGTGTATGTAGTCCTGTAGTCTAAACGTACAGATTTAAGAGAGTGCTGTGCATGATCGCAAGAATTGGTAATATTTGCACCTTTTAAACTAGCTGTGTAAGATCTTGTAGTAAACAGACTAGGGAGAGTGATTGGAAACTAAAAAACAGACATGTAACAATTGCAATGCTCATAATGAAAGAAAATTAAAATATTTCCACCCAAGCCTTTCTCTATAGAATACACATCAATCATTTCCACTCCAGTGAGATATCCAAGAACACTTCATGCCCCGGGTGTCCTAATTAATAAAATCAAACATTTTTGAGTGGAATTTTAAAGAAACAAATACAGGCTAGTTAGTAAAATGGAATTTTTAAAAATCAGATAAAGTTTTGGGGTATCATTTGAAACTCCTCCCATTTTAACATCTACTGAATGATAAAGATGAATGAGAACAATTATTGAGAAATAATAATTTTAGCAACCCGTGCCAACATTTAATCTGCTTAGAAAACTAGATGGGGATTGGGACTAAACTGAGCAATGACTTGATGCTGATAATATTACTGGATCATGTAGTGGCCAGGGATTGGAGTACAGATGTGTTTTAGAGAATTGCATATGCATATTTTAATGATCTTAACATCATATATTTAACAAATATTTATTGAGAAGCTCTACAAATGCAGCTTAAATGTTAATGAAGTTGGTTAACTCGTGACTGCCGTAATCTTCCTTCCAATTCTCCGCCATATATTGCTGGCAGCCGAAGCGAACCCGACATTCACAATATCTGATATGATTGCCCACAGGGGACGGAACTCCAGTTTCCAGTCCAGCATGACTAATGGAAACAGGATGTTCAGGGCCAACAAGACTAGTGATCAGCAAGAGGATGAAATATGTCTCCAGTGATGTTCCACTTACTCCACTTCTCACTTGGCAAGGGAAATTTGCAGTGTTAGTCAGGGCTGGGTTAAACCACGCATTTGACAGTGAAGAAAGACAGTGCAGTATCGCAGTACTGAACATGAATGTTGAAAGAACAAAGCAGACAGTCTGAATGGAGGATGTGAAATGACCGTCTCAGTAGCCTGACGTTCCATAGACAAGTCACAGACCAGTGTTTTTCCTCTTTGTTGCTGATTCCGTGTATCCAAAAATGCCTCCCTGTTGTAATTCCATTCACAAAGGATAATTGTGTGATGTTTCTTTGACAGGAGTGTGGGGAGGAGAGGTCCAAGGATCTTTTTGCCCATTATCTTATCCCACATATACACATTCCCCTTCTGATCCAGTCATCCCTAACATGTATGCACAATGATAACTCAAACTCAAATTGAACCAGGCTAATGTGCTATATTGTACAGGTACCTACAAGCAATGCAGATTACAAATAGTTCAGCCAAGTCTGCGTTTCACAATTCTCACCCTTGTTTTTAATCGCTTCCTGGCTTTGGCCCTCCCTATGTCAGTAATCTCTTCAGACCTGCAACCCTCAGAGATATCTGTGCTCTTACAACAGCCTCGTTGGCATCCCTGATTTTAATTGCTCCACCATTGATGGCTGTGCCTCAGTTGCCAAGGACTAAAGCTCTGAAGTTTTCCTCTGTAAAATCTACATCTCTCTACTTCTCTTTGCTTCTTTAAGATGCTCCTTAAAACCTACCTCTTTGACCATGCTTTGGTCATCGGCTCTGGTATCTCCTTAAGTGGCTCTGTGTCAAAGTTTGTTTGATAACACTCCTGTGAAGCACTTTGAGCCATTTTACTGTGTTCAAGGCGCTATATAAATACGTGCTATGTTCTATGTTGTTGCTGTTGTTTCTGGATTTCTGTTTGATGTAAAGTGGAAACTGAATGTAGGCACTTGTGTTGAAATGTATTTTTCTCATCTGCAAGCTCAGTTTGGGATAGCTGTTCCCTAATATGTGTCGCTGTTTGTACGTGTGCATATAAGGCCAATACAGCCTTAAAGTATTGCTCCATTCTGTTGAATGTAACATGCAGTTGTGGACCCTGTGCAAGTACCATATGTGTGCTGTAAATACAGTAGTTCTAAAGACAGGTAGCTATGTTTCGAATCCATCACTTTGGATGAGAATTTCTTCTACTCCCAGGTCCTGCAGTGTAGTTAGTGGGTGTTTTCTTGGTACAGTGATTCAAATAAGGCACTTTCAACACACTCAAAATTTGGCAAGAGAAGGAATTGGCTGAAACGGATTCAAGTAAAGGCCGCCAGGACTCTGATGTATTTTGGTATGCTTTGTCACACCAATGTCATTGAACACTTGAGGGCAGAACTTGGGTCATTTGATCATGACCTTTCTATCAACAAACAAATCAGATGATTTGTGTGTATGCATTGGACTCTTGATAGGTAAAGGATAAGTTTAATACCAACCACAGGCTTCTCCAACCATGTCAGTTGTGATGACTTAATGGGATACCGGGTTTAGTGGACAATGATAGGAGTGCAACTGAGGCAATGTGAAAGCAACTTTCCTGGCTGCTAGCTAAAGATTCATGCTAGAAATTCTCATGTGCGGATATTGACTGAGGGCTCATCTTAAGGTGTCCCTCATTTCATCAAAGATCCTACACAATCCTTTGTTTAGGCTCAAATATGACCACTTGGAAGAGGCGCTAAAGGGCTACCAGTGCCCATTGACCCATACTCAGTATAATTCAGTATGTGGAAAAGAGTTAAGGAGGTTGTTAAGAGAACTGTAGAATATTGAGCTATTTCTCTTCTGCAATATCGTGATCAATATTTGTGAGCATTCTTTTCCTAAACCTTTACTGTGTCACCAAAATACTCCCAATTGCATGAGAGAGACGGACAGGCAGAATTATTGTATATCCCCGCTGAATTGTGGAAAACTTCAACCAAGTTGGCACCTACCAAAATCTCCATTTGTGTGGTACTCTTTAAGACACAACTTAATTAATTGTGAACTTCATTGAAATTCATGTTATTAGTACCAGTCATTACAATTTCCTGTTCATGTTTAACCTGGCACCTTTGTGTTAACATGAAAAGCTGTGTAGAGTTATATTTCTGATTCTGTTGGAAAAGGGTTCTTGTGAGAATATTTATTTGAAGGTTTTATTTTATAGTATTTATTTTAGAATTTCTCCTGTTGTGAGATTTCCTTGAATGTGTAAAATAAGGGGAAAAAAGTGATGTATGTATGAATCAGAAAAAATATATTGATGATAAAAAAAATGCTCTGGTCTTGCAAGGATTTTTTAAAATATCATTCTTCCACAGAACTTATACATTGGAATAATCTTGTATTTGTCTGAGCTTTTCTGAATGGCACTAATGGTCCTTGTGCTATACAGTAAGGTAAGGGGAAATATTCGCCTCCGACTCCATCCTAACCCTCCTGAGTTAGCTGAGCTTGGCTTGATTGGCAATAAGGGCACAACAAAAGATAATTACACCATGAGATTCAAAAATGGAAATTTGCCAGGTTGGAATATTGGATGAGGGTAGGATTGACCTTTGCAGTAATGTTCAATGGGGTAGAATATCCTCTAAACTCACCGTATTTATTTTCCCCATTCATTCCTTGGATGTGGTCAAGGCCAACATCCTTATTGTCCATCCCTAAACTGAGTGGATTGCTAGGCCATTTCACAGGGCAACCACATTGCTATGGATCCAGACTCATATATAGACCAGGCTGGGTAAGGACAGCAAATTTCCTTCCCTAAAAACTTAAGTGAACCAGACAGTCTGATACTTTCATGGTCACCATTACAGATATAAGCTTTTTATTCCAGCTTTATTAAATTAATTTAAATTCCCCACTCGTTAAGGCCTCTGGATTACTAGTCTGTTAACAACACTTTGGAATGTTACCCCTCACTGCAGTAGGAATGAACTGTCGCCACTGCGTAAGAGTCATCTTTACGCAATGACACTTGTTACCAAGCAAGTGCATGCATATGGATATCTGGGAATGACAAGATTGGACATAGCAGTCCTCAATTGCAAATTGTCCGCAGTAATTCCACCCTCGGGTTCACCAGTGAAGAATGGCTGCATGTACAGCTTGGCTGACACATGTGAAGCAACAACCCAACATGAAATGGTGAATTCGGGAAATTCATCCACCAACTGGTCTTTCCTATCCATCAATTTTGTGTGTTCAGCAGTGGATGAGTAGAGATGCCCAAAAATATAGAAAACATTTTGCTTTCTTTAAACTCCTTTTCATTGAACCCGATCAATAATAAGTATCTTTGCGTTTTTGAATTACAGTGTTATTTTCTACTATAGAAGAGCAATTTATAAGAAATATCTAAATTTGTAAAATAAAGGATTCTAATACTTACTAATTCAGATTTAACAAAAGTTGCACTGCACAAGTGCTTCAGGTGTCAACCATGACTCAGTTGGTCGCACTCCTGCCCATGAGACAGAGGTTGTGGGTTCAAATCCCATTCCAGGAGTTGAGTGTAAAAATCAAAGCTGACAATCCACTGTAGCACTATGAGTGTGGCATTGTTGGAGGTGCGGTGTTTCAGATGCAATTTTTAAGCGTGGCCCCCATCTGCCCCTTCAGGTGGATGTAAAGGACCCCAAAATATCATAGCAGAGCAGAGGAGTTATCCCTAACTTCCTGGCAATATTCATCGCTCAATAAACCTCATAGTATCAGGCCACGACCACATTGTTACTTCGGGTGCTCGCCATGAGCCGGTTGATTGCAACAGTGACTATAACTCTTGAAAAATGAAAATTCTTTATTGTTACAAGTAGGCTTACGTTAACACTGCAATGAAGTTACTGTGAAAAGCCCCTAGTCGCCACATTACGTCGCCTGTTCGGGTACACAGAGGGAGAATTCAGAATGTCCAAATTACCTAATAAGCACGTCTTTCGGGACTTGTGGTAGGAAACCGGAGCACCCAGAGGAAACCCACGCAGACACGGGGAGAACGTGCAGACTCCACACAGACAGTGACCCAAGCCAGGAATCAAACCTGGGACCCTGGCGCTATGAAGCCATAGTGCTAACCACTGTGCTGCCGTGCTGCCCATCCATGACCTGTGGTGGTGGGAAGTACTAGATCAATGCATTTTTTCGAACCATTGCCTGAAGGAGAAACAATGGTCAGAAAGGAAATATTGATACAATGTTGTGGTCATGTTTTTACGTGATTGGACCTATATTTCTTGCTAACTCAGTCCTGCTGACCCATTTCATAGGGTGATGGGACTTACCTTTGGTTGCAGAAAGGTACATTCTTTTTCATGGTGGAATAAGATCATCCCTATAACCAATATGAATGGACATATTCCAGACTGAATGGTTAATGTATGAAAGTGCCAGGCCCGAAGGAACCCTTTGCCAATAATTCACAAATCTCAAACATAAACAATCACAATTAGACTGTCTCAACCCTCTTCCTCAGGCTGGCAAGAAATGGCCAAATTTTATTGTAACTGAATTCAGAAAAAAATCTTGTTTGGGTTCCCAAAGGCCCACATAAGTCTAGAAGCTAACAACCAAACTTGAAAACTCAAGAACCCAGCCCAACCTAGGAATCCTGCCTTCTGAACCAAAAACATCCATTGCCCCATTGTTGCTGTTGACAATCCCAGTATAACGATATACTCTTCTGCATTGTTGAGTCCAATTATTTGACAAAACCCATGAATATTCTGCAAAAGAAAAAGTTGAATTATTTGGCTTGAGGAGTGCTTTCAAGAGAATAGAATCTGCATTTGCAGGGAAAGGACTGCAAAATAAATTAGTTTTCTATAATCCGGGTAGTAATATTGCAGGCTTGCTCTTTCCATATCTGTAAACAGAATTAAAATACAATTAAACCCTCCCACTGTTCTTAAAGAAGATAGTTTTGTCAATGTAAACATGGGAGGGGAGTGGGGATGGGTGGGAATGCATAAACTCAGATTATAAAACGGCAAATGTAAAGGAGTCTAAAATGGTAAAATCTACTCGAGTGGCTGGAGACACAGTGGTGTTCATCACCATTTAGAAATGCAGTATGAGGCCAAGAGATGAAAATCTCTTAGCAGGGCTTGGTCATGGTTTACTCTGGAATTCTTTTTTACGAGGTCCTCCCAATGGTTTAACATGGTGACCTAGGCACGTTTGCTTTCGGGTTGTAGATAGCAGTCCCTTTGGGTGTAAAATGGGTTTAATTGATACCAATTTCTGTGCTGAGATCCTGCACCTAATCTGTGCTGGCTGCTTGGCCTCTGCCAATTTATTGGTGTCCCAGACAACTACCTTAAATCAGTGTTGGGTTAATTGCATTTTTTCCTTAATTGATGGGATGTGCACACCACTGGCAAAGAAGAGCAATCAACCCGTTTCATATCCTTCTGTAAAATGCATGAAAAGACTAGTTGGATGGTGCATCATGCAAGCTCCAATTGGTTTTTCCAGTTCCATTTGAAGGCTGAGTAAAATTGGTCAGGGAGAAAACCCAGTGTTGTTCCCAAGCCTGTCAGCGTACACGTATGTGCAACACTTTTGAAAGTCTGCATAATGTAAAATGACACCTTGCAGTTACAGATCGAAGGTTGCTAAGTAAATGAAACCATAACATTTCAAACCATAGGCACATGGCGAAATTTCAGGAAGCTTTCCTTGCTACCCTTTGTCCAAATGTCACAAATACTTTCCCCTCTCTTCCTCAAATCTTTATCATTAAAGATATACAGTAATGCACTGCTGCAATTACAAGTAATTTAATAAATGTTCCACTGAATTATACAGAATCAATTGTTCAATAGTTGATTTGTATGAACCAGTGGGAGCAGAATTAGATGCCCCTAAACTGGCGTCAGTGCCCCTGCATTGAGAACAGGAAAAGTGGGGCGCGATTCTCCGCTCCCCACGCTGGGTGGGAGAATCGCAGGAGGGCCGGACGACTCATGACATGCCCCCCTGGCACCCCCCCGCGATTCTCCCACCGCCCCCCCCCCCCCCCCCCCCCCCCCGCTCGGAAGAATCGCCGCTCGCCGTTTTTCGCGGCGACCGGCGATTCTCCGGCCCGGATGGGCTGAGCGGCCTGCCGTTCGCGACTGGTTCACGACAGCGGCAACCACACCTGGTCGCTGCCGTCATGAACATGGGCGCCAAATGCTCGTTTGAAGCTTGTGGGGGGCGGAGAGGGGATTGAGCACCACGGCTGTGCTCGGGAGGGGACTGGCCCGCGATTGGTGCCCACCGATCGTCGGGCCGGCGTCTCAAAGCGACGCACTCTTTCCCCTCTGCCGCCCCGCAAGATCAAGCCACCACGTCTTGTGGGGCAGCGGAGGGGAAGATGGCCACCGCGCATGCGCGGGTTTGAGCTGTCAGCTGTTGTGACGTCAGCCGTGCATGCACGGGTTGGAGCCGGCCAATCTGCGCATGCGCGGCTGACGTTACTTAGGCGCCGCTGTCGCGTCATTCTCGGCGCGCCGCCTTGACACAAGCAACGCAAGTGTCAAGGCCCGGCGGCCGAGAGTTACGGAGCGCCGCTCCTAGCCCCCCCGGGTGGGGGTGAATAAGGTGATAGGAGCGGCCTCCGAGGCCGTCGTGAAACTCGGCCGAATTCACGACGGCCTTCCCGATTTTTAGCGGGAGCGAAGAATTCCGCCCGTGGTTCTGACTACTGACCAGTGTATGAATGCTCCCTGATGGGAAATGTATGCGAATGGACGGTAAGTGAGAACCAGACTGTGCTCCGTCTTGGTTCCCTCCAGGACTGAATGGCTTGAAAATGGTGACTGCCAATACAAGAAAAGTAAACATCTGGCAGCGTCTGAGGAACTGAGCCTCAGCATAAGTTACTGCCGTTGACGGAGGAGAGGAGAAAGAAAAGATAGTAGAAGAAAAAAAATATTTTTGATTGGTATAAATTATTGCACAGGCATTTTAAAGCCAAAATTATATGCAAAAGGTTCAGCAATGTCAAGTATGTGGGGTGATGATTCACAGTGCAGGAAGTAACCCACATAAGGCTCCCTCAACTCAGATGTAAGAACCGCTAAGGCTAAGCTGTAGACTTGGCCTATCCTTTTGAGCATTGCAGCTGTTACATTGGAACATGCGTGTATGTGTGTATTTTTATAGCTGCCAAGGAAGTTCGCATCTCATAGGATTATTTATGTTAATTTCCTCTTAAACAGGAATAAACTGCATAAAGTAAGAATATCCCGGATTACGTAAAACACATTCAGGGTACACATTGATACAGGATGTATAGGATATCCCAGCTATGACTCAACTCCATTTCAATCACAGTGAAAGAACAATGAAGTTCTATCAGCACCGCTGCTACTATTCATTCTGGAGAGGATATTTTAAACTCTCTTATCAAAATGAAGCTGGCCTACTATTCCTTGAACTAAGGAGGGCTGGAAGAAACGGATACATCATGTGAAATGAAGGAAAGATCTAATTAGTGTGATATAAGACCATAAGCTATAGGAGCAGAATTAGGCCATTCTGCCCATCAAGTTTGCTCCGCCATTCAATCATGGCTGATATGTTTCTCAACCCCATTCTCCTGCCTTCTCCCATTACTCCTGATCTCTTTATTAATCAAGAACCTATTTATCTATTCTGTTGTGATGGTGGAGTCGTCTATTGTGATAGTGGAGTCGGACATTTTAGGAACTTTCAAGCGGTTATTGGATAGGCACATGGAGCACACCAGAATGACAGGGAGTGGCATAGCTTGATCTTGGTTTCAGACAAGGCTCGGCACAACATTGAGGGCCGAAGGGCCTGTTCTGTGCTGTACTGTTCTATATTCTATGTTCTATCTCTGTCTTCAAAACACTCACTGACGTGGCCTCCACAGCCTTCTGCGGCAAAGAGTTCCACAGATTCACCACCCTCTGGCTTCCTCCTCACCTTTATTTTAAAAGATCATCACTTCAGTTTGAGGCTGTGCCCTTGGGTTCTAATTTTTTCTACTAGTGGAAACATCCTCTCCACATTCACACTATCTAGGCCTCTGAGTATTCTGTAAGTTTCAATGAGATCCCCCCTCATCCTTCTGAACTCCAACGAGTACAGACCCAGAGTCCTCAACCTCTCCTCATATGACAAATCCTTAATTCCAGAGATCATTCTAGTGAGCCTCCTCTGGACCCTTTCCAAGGCCAGCAGACCCTTCCTTAGATACGGGGCCCAAACTGCTCACATTCCAAATGGGGTTTGTCCAGAGCCTTATATAGCCTCAAAACTACATCCCTGCTCTTGTATTTTAACTCTCTCGTATATAGACCCTTAATATTCAATGTTGAATTCCGTTATAGAACATACAGTGCAGAAGGAGGCTATTCGGCCTATCGAGTCTGCACCGCCCCACTTAAGCCCTCACTTCCACCCTATCCCCGTAGCCCAATAACCCGTCCTCATCTTTTTGGTCACCAAGGGCAATTTATCATGGCCAATCCACCTAACCTGCACCTAACCTGCACGTCTTTGGACTGTGGGAGGAAACCGGAGCACTCGGAAGAAACCCACGCAGACATGGGGAGAATGTGCAGACTCTGCACAGACAGTGACCCAGCAGTTAATCGAACCTGGGACCCTGGTGCTGTGAAGCCACAGTGCTAACCACTTGTGCTACCTTGCTGCCCAAATGGACTGAGTTAGTTGACTTCAGCCAGGGTAATAGCTGGAGCATTACATTTTTAAAATATTCATTCATGGGATGTTGGCGTCACTGGCATAGCCAGCATTTATTGCCCATCCCTTGAGAAGGTTGCCTCATTGACTGTGGACTAAAATTAATTTAAAAAAATAATTTGCATCAGACGTATGGGGGGTAATATTCCATTTTATTGAGCGTCAACTCAGGTGAGGGCAGCACGGTGGCGCAGTGGGTTAGCCCTGCTGCCTCATGGCGCTGAGGTCCCAGGTTCGATCCCGGCTCTGTATTTGCACATTCTCCCCATGTTTGCGTGTGTTTCGCCCCCACAACCGAAAAATGTGCAGGGTAGGTGGATTGGCCACGCTAAATTGCCACTTAATTGGTAAAACTGAATTGGATACACTAAATTTATTTTAAAAAACAACTCGGGTGGAGAAAAGCGGTGAGCTGCCTGTCGATTCCACTTTGGCATTTCCCACCAAATTCTTTACGACATTTAGTCAAAAAGAAATCCTGGAGGTTGGGGCCCACCGTCACCCTGGCAGAGCCCACCCTGCCAGCCACCTTGGCTTTCAGAAGATCGGGGCATCCCAATCTAAACAAAATAAAAATAAGAAAAAGGTCCCCCCCCCCCAATGGACATAGGAGCCTCCCCATATTGAACCCCTTCCCCCTTCACACCAGGGAATCGGCCGCCCTCCCCCCCGGTATTTCCCCTGGCATTGCTTGACAATGACCCCTGGCAGGGGTGGTGCCAGGGCAATGCCAGCGTACTGCCCGGGCATGATACCTTTCCTCCTCCAGGGTTGTACGTACCTGTGTGTCCCCGCGAGTTGTCTTCGCCAGGTCCCGTTCGTCAAAAGCTGTGGAGAGGTGAAAGTGAGTGCATCCCATTCCTGCAATTGACATTCCCAAGGGGCAGCATGTCGTGGAAAAGTAAGGGTCCAAAAAGTGCTCTAGTGGTATTCCAAAGATGATAACCATGGGGATAGGAAGAAAAGTCATTGGTAGGGCTATGGTTATGATTGGTCGCTTTGATTGGAGCATAGACAAGGAAGCCACAGTTTTTAAAAGTAAATTTAGAGTACCCAATTCATTTTTTCCAATTAAGGGACAATCCACCTACCCTGCACATCTTTGGGTTGTGGGGGCGAAACCCAAGCAAACATGGGGAGAATGTGCAAACTCCACACGGACAGTGACCCAGAGGCGGGATCGAACCTGGGACCTCGGCGCCGTGAGGCAGCAGTGCTAACCACTATGCCACCGTGCTGCTGGAAGCCAGAGTTGATTTGGGCAGTGAAGGAGAGACATCTGAGGGGACAGCAGAGAGTTTGAGGAGGATGAGAAAGGATAATGCACCATGGTCACAGTCACGGACAACGCCATAGTGACTTTATATTGTGCTGTTTCGCTGCTCTTTGAAAATGTAAATCTGTCTGAAGGACTGAAATGGAGACCTGTGGATAAAAGGCTGCAGATCTATGAGGTGGCAGTAAGGTGGAGGCCTTTGGTGAGAAACCAAGTAGTAAGTCTGTTTGTTTAGCATATACAGATATGCAGCCAACTCAATACTTGAAAAGAACAAAACCCATTAGTCAAAACAAAGTGCTGGGGACGTGGGGGCGGGGTGGGGAGGCTGCAGGTAGAGAAAGCAAGAGTAACATTATTTTGCAATGTTTTTGTTAGTCCTGTGGTATTGCTGGAGCAGCTCGTTGTGACATTTTGCTTTTTAAGCAACATGGGTAGAATCTTACAGCACAGAATCTTGGGCAGCACGGTAGCATGGTGGTTAGCATAAATGCTTCACAGCTCCAGGGTCCCAGGTTCGATTCCCGGCTGGGTCACTGTCTGTGCGGAGTCTGCACGTCCTCCCCGTGTGTGCGTGGGTTTCCTCCGGGTGCTCCGGTTTCCTCCCACAGTCCAAAGATGTGTGGGTTAGGTGGATTGGCCATGCTAAATTGCCAGTAGTGTCCTAAAAAGTAAGGTTAAGGAGGGGGTTGTTGGGTTACGGGTATAGGGTGGATACGTGGGTTTGAGTAGGGTGATCATTGCTCGAGGGCCGAAGGACCTGTTCTGTGGTGTACTGTTCTATGTTCTAGAAGGCCATTTAGCCTGTCGTGCCCGCGTTATCCAATCTTCGACAGCATTATCCAATGAGTCCGATAATGCTACACATTTCGCCTTTTAAAGTATGTATTGCAATTCCCTTTTCAATGTAACAATTAAATCCCCATATCTTTCAGGCAATGCATTCCAAATCGTAACAACTTGCTCCATGAGAAAACGTTCCTCCTGTTCACTTCTTTTTGAATTTACTTTTCATAATTTAATTTCTGGTAGCCATGGACCATTGAAGTTGCTGAAAGACTAATGGCTCAGAAGATGGGCTCCAACCAACTGGATTTCCAGGGGGTTACAGCAGCTGAAGAACCCGTCGGATGGTCAGAGGAAGAACCAGACTCTTTGGAAGGTGACATTGGACTTTGATGTCAGTGCAAAGGAAATTCAGGCAGGGTGAACCTGCTGCTGATTTGCTACCTCTGTTTTGTGACCACCGAAAACCAATTTCACCCTTTTCAACTAAGAGAGTTGGGCAGGGGGACTGTCTGAGGGCTTTTCATCGTTTAACAGGAAGTGCAACATCAAGGTTATAATGAGGTCAGCTAACAGGAACAGACTGTTTTACCAAGAAATAACACATTTCACAGAGTTAAAACATTTCTGCGTTCATGAAGTAGACAGCACCAGTCAACTGGGAGTGATTACACCGCAATGAAATGAAATGAAAATTGCTTATTGTCACAAGTAGGCTTCAATGAAGTTACTGTGAAAAGCCCCTAGCTGCCACATTGCGACGTCTGTTCGGGGAGGCTGGTACGGGAATTGAACCGTGCTGCTGGCCTGCCTTGGTATGCTTTAAAAGCCAGCTATTTAACTCTGTGCTAAATCAGCCCCAATAGTGTAATTAAAGAACTCAGATTAACCATAAATCATTAGAGCAAAGTTTGAGTTGTTTATAGTCATCATATGAACCCTGAGATTAGATTACTACTTTGAAAACTCTTTGAATATTTGTTACGTATTTTTATAATGTACATTGTTTGATTTACGGGATGATCATAGATCATAGAATTTAAGTGCAGAAGGAGGGCATTCGGCCCATTGATTCTACACCGGCCCCTGGAAAGAGCACCCCACCCAAGCCCGGGACTCCATTCTATCCCACTAACTCAACCTAACTGTTTGAATACTAAGGGGCAATTTAGCATGGCCAATCCATCTAACCTGCACATCATTGGACTGTGGGAGGAAACCGGAGCACCTGGAGGAAAGCCATGCAGAAACGGGGAGAAAGTGCAAATTCCACACAGTCACCAGATGCTGGAATTGAACCTGGGACCCTGGAGCAGTGAGGCAGCAGGGCTAACCACTGTGCCACCGTGCCGTTTTGTACCACTCTCTTTTTGTGCCAAGATCAGTCGGCATCAGACTCTCCATGCCATTAATGGCTGAACCCATTCACCCTGAAAGATTAACAATTTTAATAATAGTATAGTTTATTGCGCAATGATATTCAGTTGATTACAGGGAAACTCTGCAGCTGTTACGTAACATTTTGAAACAGGTGCAAATGTTTATGCCCAGGCGAGATATTCTGCTTCTGTGCTCTCCAACCCATGATTCTCTTTTCTTGTTTTAATTGATGGGAAATCACAGGCTGGTCAATGCAGAATTCTGAAAATCCAAGCTCCTAATATCTGAATGATTAAACACAGTTACACATAACCATCTGGCCGTGTATTGCTGGTCTGATAGATTTCTCCAGGATTTAAAACTCAAGCTGGATTTAAACAAATTTGGGGACAATTGGTAAGTAAAGGAGTGACAACAGAAAATTCTGGAAAAGCTCGGCAATCTGGAGACACCTGCGGAGAGAGAAACGGAGTTAATGTTTTCAGTCTGAATGACTGCTTCAGCTTTGAAGAAAAGTCATTCGGACTCAACGTTAATTCCAATTCTCTCTTCATTAATGCTGCCAGATCTGCAGGGTTTTTCCAGCACTTTCTGTTTTTATTTCAGATTTTCAATATCCACAGTATTTTGCTTTTTTTATTATGGTAAACAAAGGAGCTATTTTGAACATAATGCTCATATCAACATCATCATCAGCACTAACGTATATAATTAAAAGTTATTTATTATTAATTACCTGAACAGTGGGATAGGTTTGCTATCTGCCACCCATATGCAAAATTGGCACTGTAGAGCAGCCATATTCTTTTGGAAATAAATTAGGTGGTTTCTGTGACTGGCAGTCAGTCTGCAATGCCAGGCTTGCACCTTTATGGGTGGCACGGCCGCACAGTGGTTAGCACTGTTGCTTCACAGCACCAGGATCCCGATTCCCGCTTGGGTCACTGTATGTGCGGAGTCTGCACGTTCTCCCTGTGTCTGTGTGTGTTTCCTCCGGGTGCTCCGGTTTCCTCCCGAAAGCCGTGCTTGATAGGTGAATTGGACATTCTGAATTCTCCCTCTGTGTACCCGAACAGGCGCCGGAGTGTGGCGACGAGGGCCTTTTCACAGTAACTTCATTGCGGTGTTAATGTAAGCCTTCTTGGGACAATAAAGATTATTATTATCATAATTAAAACTGACTCCATTTTATGAATGTGCCCAGCTTTTTATCATGTTCCCAAAATGGAAATCAAAGTCTGATTTTAGTATTATGGTTGCATTTTTATATTCTTTTTTTTTTCTTTTCTTTTTAAATAAATTTAGAGTACCCAATTATTTTTTTCCAATTAAGGGGCAATTTAGCGTGGCCAATTCACCTAACCTGCACATCTTTGGGTTGTGGGGGCGAAACCCACGCCAGCACGGGGAGAATGTGCAAACTCCACACGGACAGTGACCCAGGGCCGGGATTCGAACCCGGGTCCTCAGCGCCGTAGGCAGCAATGCTAACCACTGTGCCACCGCATTTTTATATTCATAAAGAAATATATATCTTTGATATATTAATTTGCGCATTCATCCCTGTTAGATGGGTCAGACTGCATTGGCAATTCTTTACCTATAGGGTAGGTGCAATGACCTGATTATGGGTCACTGGTTTTATGACAGATCAATGGGCCCTCCATGAGGAAACGCTCAGCTTAAGAAGGCGTCGGACTCTCCCTTGTATCCTTTGGACAAGTACTTGATGTTTTCTCTGTGCCTTTACTGTAACGGAATTATTCTCCCAAATATATGTTCGTTGTACAGAATTCAACTTAACCGTCATTTTTAATTGAGCATTAATGTTAGTGCAGTAATTATTCAAGTCTCTTATTGTAAATCAAAATTCTTCTTCAAAGGGACTTTTATATTCGAGGCATTGAATTATCACAAGAGGACTGGTGAACATCATCGGTATCATTTCACAGTAAGTTTAAGTAACTTTCAAGTGGAAAGTTGGCCATGGGATCTTATTTATTGTCCCTTCCTCAAAGGGTTACTCCGAAGACACATTGAATTGAAGCACTTTCCAGCTTTAGACATCCTTCTGTGCTGTGAAATTAGTGAGGAAACGATGAAAAAAAGGCCAAAACAATTGAAGGAAGTGAGGAGTAGTCAGTGACTACCAACCCCGGGGGGGGGAAATGCCATTTTTAAACATGGATGTATTTGACCATCCGGAAGCTGGCAATAAATAGGAAAGCTTCCCATATTCAGGAAATGGTGTGTTTATTTAACATTTTTTTATCCAGTAGATTTTTCAATAGGTTACATTAGGGCATCGGTCTCTGTTTTCTTTTCTGTTTTCCCATGGAATTTATCCCTTTTTTAAAAGTCTCATGTCTTGCCAAAGTGGGATGACAAAAGAGTTTGCCTTTCTGTCTGTATCGTTGGAGATGTAGTTATTCTAGTAATGGTAGATAAATTAGATCATGTTTGATGATGCATTGAAATAATACTGTGCTGTGGTTTAATTGGTTTAATTTAAGGAGATGTTAAATCTTTCTACCAAAGGAGTGAATGCTCCATTTGCCAGGATATTTTGTTGTTGTTCATTGTTGGGATGTGGATTTCGCTGGCAAGATAGACGTTTATTGCCCATCTCTCGTGTTATGACTTGGAAGGACACATGTTGGGGCACGTTTTTTCTTTCCCACTCCACGATTGATCCTAACAGGGTTTTTGTAATTGGTAAGGATGAAGGTATTAATTCAATGTTTGTGCTTAACCATTTACATGCTGATTTCTACAAAACCAATCTGACAGGCTTTCTTTAGTTTATTGAGCAAGTATACCCACCCCGGGAAAGGTATAAAGATATTTAAAGAGGTTAACCCGCGTCCTGAACTTTGCAACACACACAAACATGCACGTACACATATAAACATGCAAAATTACAAGTCCTGCAGTAGGAGGTTACTCTTTGTCCAAATCAAAATTCACTGATAAAAGGCAGAAAATAGAGTTCACCGATTATGATTCCTTTGCTGGTATCTGTGGCTGAGGAGGAATATTTCCATGGTGGTCTTGAAATGACAGTGGAGTTGATTTAGATTTAGATTTAGAACAGTACAGCACAGAACAGGCCCTTCGGGCCTCGATGTTGTGCCGAGCAATGATCACCCTACTCAAACCCACGTATCCACCCTATACCCGTAACCCAACAACCCCCCCCCCCCCCCCCCTTAACCTTACTTTTTAGGACACTACGGGCAATTTAGCATGGCCAATCCACCTAACCCGCACATCTTTGGACTGTGGGAGGAAACCGGAGCACCCGGAGGAAACCTACGCACACACGGGGAGGACGTGCAGACTCCACACAGACAGTGACCCAGCCGGGAATCGAACCTGGGACCCTGGAGCTGTGAAGCATTTATGCTAACCACCATGCTACCATGCTGCAGTTGAGGCTGATGTAAGCTGCAATTTCTGGAGACTGTCTCTTTTAGACCATAACCTTTTCCAAAAGTTGGCGTGACTCTACCTGATGTTGTTTTTCATTGAATTTCTCTATTTATGTGGTGGATTCCAAGTTATATCAGAGATAGGGGACTGGATTCGCCGCAGCCCCGCGCCGAAATCACGTTCGGCGTGGGGGCGGAGAATGGCCGTTTACGATTAAATCGGGACCGGCGCCGCTGAAACGATTCTCTGGGGACCGGAGAATCGCTCGAGAATCGCTCGCGCATGATCTAAGAGGTGCGGTTAGGGAGCCATTGACAGAGCCCCCCCCCCCCCCCCCCCCCACGCAAAACTGGCCGCGTTCCCGACGGCGTGGTTTTAACCACGTATCGGCCGTCGGGAACCTCGGTTGGTGGCTGTGAACTCAGTCCGTGGCTGCCCTGGTGGGAGGCAGGGGGATCGATCACTGGGGGGGTGTGGGCTCATGGACGGCCAGGGGAGCGATCGAGTAGCACGGATCCATGGGCGCGCACGATTTTGGGGGGGGACATACATTTTGGATGCCGCTGTAGGTCACCGCCGTGCGCATGCGCAGACTCCTAACCGGAAGTGCAGTCTCTGTATCTGCAGCCAGAGCTGCGAGGAGCACTTTGGGGCCCTACCAGCCCCCTGCAGGTAGGAGAATCACTCAGGACCTTCTTATGGAAAGTCCAGAGTGAAACACCAGTGGTTTTACGCTGGTGTGGGGACATAGCCCCATTATTGGAGAATCCAGCATAGGGTCTTGAATAGGGGAGAGAGATGGTGCTATTGCTCCATTGGCAGATCTCTTCCAGACTCTTATTTTCAGCAGCTTTGATGTTGTAGTAATAGACATTTCAAAATGTTATTCTGTTCACATAACTTCTCTCCCTGTAATGATTTTATCAGGTAATTGATTAGCTTGTGCCTGGACAGATCCGGGCTATTATTTTGGCCAAGGTGATTAGTTTCTTTAATAAGCTAGCCATTAACTCCATGGATCCATCCTTCATCTTGATGAGATAGGAAGAGTGCCATCCATATAGACATTGTCCTGGTAGACATTCTGTCTCCATTTTAAAGGTAGCTTTATAGACATGCAAGTGGTAAGGGCCGGTACAGTTTCAATAAGCCTTTGAAGTAATTCTTGACATAGCAGGTATGAAATTCCATCGGAGATGGGCTTGGAATGTCTCAATTGTTATCCACATTGGAACCTTCCAGAAACTGGCAAACTTGTAATACTAGCCATCAGGTGACCTGTGACAGTCACTGTAAGTAGTGGGCACGATTCTCCGCTCCCCACGCCGGGTGGGAGAATCACGGGAGGGCCCCCCAACAAATTTCACGACCCCCTGGCGCCCCCCGCGATTCTCCCCCCCCCACCCCCCAGCTCGGAAGAATCGCCGCTCGCCGTTTTTCACGGCGAACGGCGATTCTCCGACCCGAATGGGCCGAGCGGCCTGCCGTTCGTGGCCGTTTCACGACGACGGCAAACACACCTGGTCACTGCCGTCATGAAACGGGAGTGAGAAGCCCGTTTGGGGCTTGTAGGTGGCCTAGCAAGGAAAGAGCACCACGACTGTGCTCGGGAGGGGACAGGCTCGCGATCGGTGCCCACCGATTTTTGGGCTGGCGTCCAAATCGGACGCACTATTTCCCCTCCGCCGCCCCACAAGATCAAGCCGCCACATCTTGCGGGGTGGCTGAGGGGAAAGACACCGCGCATGCGTGCCGTCAGCGTCATGACGTCAGCCGCGCATGCGCGGGTTGGAGCCATCCAACCTGCGCATGCGCGGCTGACGTCATTAGGCGCGCCGGCCGCGTCATTCTTGGCGCGACGCCCCCGCGGCCGAGAGGTACGGAGCACCGCTCCTAGCCCCGCCGGGAGGGGAGAATAGGGGGCGAGGAGTGGCCTCCGAGGCCGTCGTGAAACTCGGCCGAGTTCACGTTGGCCCTCCCGATTTTTCCCGGGAGCGGAGAATTCCGCCCAGTGTCTTTGCTTGCTTTTTAAAAGTCCTTTTATACAAGTTCAGTACATACATTTGACCAGCTGATGAAATTAAAGAGTCATATCACCATCACACATCACATCATCGTGACACTAGTTTCCTGTTGAGAAGGCGGTGATAGAATGTCTTTTTGAAATACTGCAATCTGTGCAATAGAGGCTGATGGTCCTCCACAAATGTTGTTAGACAGGGAGTTCCCGGATTTGAACCCAGCAACGATGGAGAAATACCGGGATATGTCCAAGTGGGGAGAATGTGTGCCTTGGACCCTGCTCTGCGTCTCATCATCAGTATTTGAGTCTATAATGTTGGGATGCCCTTCTTTGAGTTGCTGACATACTTTCCAGAATGAACCATTGATGTGGAGTGCTGGCTGATTTCCTTCCCTTCAGGCAGGGAGCACTGTGGTCAACAATGGTGCAACCAAACTAAGCACACTTCAGTGTTCTGGTCTGCATGGCTACATTTTATACCGAAAAAAGGAGATCCATATAAGCAGCTTAGAGGTGATTCTGTAGTAAACCAATTGGAGGCAATAGGAGAGCTCAAGACTAACAAAGGAACTATGGCAATAAAGATGTCAGTCACCATGAGTATTTAACAGAAAGGAACAATGCAATGCTAATGTTAATTAAGAATATATGACTCTCGGAATAATCAGAAATGACCTAACCTGTTAACCCCTTAGGCAAAGCACTGAACAATTCAGTCGGCCCAATGCTCTAGAATTCCATCTTTAAATAACCCTGCTTCTCCGTCTTCCTCTTTTCCTTTAATACTCTGCTGAACTGAGATACCCACCCAAACATTTCCTTCTTTGGCTTGGTGTCAGGTTTTGTCTGTTTATGCTCGCCTGAAGCGGAAGGTGTTTTCTTGTATCAAAGATGCAAGCTGTTGTTTTCTTAACTTTAATTAAAAGTATCTCGGGGAATAACCAACCAGAGCCCAAGTTGTCATCTTGTTGAGGTGATGAAAATGATAATAATGGCATGCGTTTTTGACGATTGCATAATTGGCAGAGCATGTTCAACTCCATTTTCATGGCACACCAGGCTTTGGGGTGTTCAGGAGGCCACCTCACAGTATGGGAGGGAACTAATTTGACTCAGACTTAGAGCAGAGCTGGGTAGCTCATTGTGGGCCCAAATCAAGCCTGAGTAGTTTGCTTTGCTGAGGCAGCTGTCAATGAATCCTGAAATAACGCTGTTCCTCATTTCCAGCATTACCTGACACTCCAATCCTTCAGCTGAACTGTAATAAGATTCTTAAGCTTAAACATAGAGCAGGTGTATTGTATGCAGGATGATATATGTCCAGTAGTCAGTTATAAGGTAGTAATTCATATCCTAAACCGCAGGAACAGAACTTGAACCGTTTATGAATATCATAGACCACAAGACTGAATCAGTGCTTTGAAATCGCTGCTGGACATTTATTACTCTTTAGAATATACAATCTATAGTTTATTTAATTTAAAGTCTTTCTTTTAATGGTTTCAAAGTTATGTGCCAAATGTGCTGAGCATGGTGCCAATGTGATATAGGTGAAAGGGTAGCAAAGGTGATAGCAAAACAGGAGCTGCAACTATGTGAAATCACATGACCGGTACTATAGTAACCACTTTTTTCTATGGTAGAATAAAATGAAAATATACTTCACTCCAAATATAATAAATAAAATACCGAACACTGCATAGTGTCAGGACTTCTATTGCATTCAGTGTGCATTGCAAGCTCAAAAAGTGTTTCATAAAGAACATTCTGTGAATGTGTAACGAGGCTAAAATCTATTGGTACTGATTAGTTTTCAGTAATTATTGCAAAGATTACTAGTTGCAAACCATGGCACCAGCGGAGGATTTAATTCTCCAGTGTGAAGTTGCCTATCCTCCAGTATTTGGTTGTCAATAACCGAGTCGGCAGTTATATGATGGTTGCAAACAGTGCCACTACCTGAATGGAGATATTTGGTAATTTCCCCACCAATCATGCCTGGAGTCTACACTGCTGTAAGTAACCGGGTTTGGTTTCAGGCACATAATATGTATTATGTAACAATCCTCAACTCGTTCCATCTTGCTGGAGAAATAATCCAGCTGGAAGTGGGAGGCTTTGCGGTAATTTTAGAGACTTGTTGTCAATTAAAACCACAAGTCCTGCACTGCCCCTTCTCCAACTCCTTGGCTGACATGCTTGTGTCAACGTTCACTCCAAAGTTGTTGCAAATGATTTAGGAGCAATCGACAGCATGCGAGGACCCTGCCTGTTGGTAAGTGTCCCTTGCTGCAAAATATGGGGTCAGAGGGAGGGGAGGAGCATAGGAACAGGAGAAGGCCATTTGACCCCTCGAACCCTGCTCTGTCATTCAATAATATCATGTCTGATCTGGTTGTGTCAATTTGCTGCCTGTCCCCCCAATAATCCTTGACTTCCTTAAACCATCAAAAATCATTTAAATTAATTTATGGGATGTGGGCCTCACATCCTAGTTATCATTCAAAAGGTGGTGGTAAGTTGCCTTCTTTTTTTAAAATTTAGAGTCCCCAAATAATTTTTTCCAATTAAGGGGCAATTTAGCATGGCCAATCCACCTACCCTGCACATCTTTGGGTTGTGGGGGCGAAACCCACGCAAACACGGGGAGAATGTGCAAACTCCACATGGACAGTGACCCAGAGCCAGGATCGAACCTGGGACCTCGGCGCGTGAAGCAACAGGGCTAACCCACTGCGCCACCGTGCTGCCCCGTAAGTTGCCGTCTTGAACTGTTGCCATCCCTGAGGTGTACGTACACCCACAGTGCTGTTAGGGCGGGAGTTCCAGGATTGTGGCCCAGTAACAGTGAAGGAACGGCGATATATTTCCAAGTCAGGATGGTGAGTGACGTGGAGGGGAACCTCTAGGTGGTGGGGTTCCCAAGTATCTGCTGCCCTTTTCCTTCTAGATGGTAGTGGGTTTTGAAGGTGCTGCCTAAGGAGTTTTGGTGAGTTCCTGCAGTGCGGTTTGTAGACAATACACATCTGCCTAACTCTGCCTTGAATAAAGTCAATTAATCAGCCTCCACTCCTTTCTGGGAAAGGGAATTCCGTATACTAACAACCCTCTGAAAGAAAATATTCTCCTTATCTTAGCCTTAAAAGGGATTCTTAATTCTTAAACTGTGTCCCCGAGTTCTAGTCTCTCCCACAATTGACACATCCTCCCAGTATCCACCTCATCAAATTCCCTCAGGATTTTATGCTTCAATAAGATCACATCTCGTTCTTCAATGCGTATAAGACAAACCTGCTCAACCTGTCATGTCAGGAATGAGTTGAGTGAACCTTCTCTGTTCTGCTTCTAAATATATCTGATGTGTTAGGCAGGTTGGTTCAATGTGGACTGCACTCGATGCAGGGAAGTTAGAAACAGACGTCTAACACTGGAGAAGATACAACACTTTTATTCAACTATAGAACTGCTATACATACTCAGCTGTGGGTCGACACTATACCGATCTGACTGGTGACCTTGTAGTAGCCTGATAGACTTACTAGCTACCACATGGTGTTTGTACTTGCTAGCTCGTGGACTCTGACTGTCTCAGTAGCTGGGTCCCGAGAGAGCGGGAAACCTAGTGCCCTCTGGCTTTATAGTGGTAGTGCCCTGTCTGGTGATTGGCTGTACTGTGTTGTATGCTTACGGGTCATGAAATGAAATGAAAATGAAAATCGCTTATTGTCACGAGTAGGCTTCAATGAAGTTACTGTGAAAAGCCCCTAGATGCCACATTCCGGCGCCTTTCCGGGGAAGCTGGTAAAGGAATCGAACCGTGCTGCTGGCCTGCTTGGTCTGCTTTAAAAGCCAGTGATTTAGCTCAGTGAGCTAAACCAGCCCCTAATATGTCAATCCTATGTGTCAATCACTGCCTGTCTGCATCTCATTATATACATGAGTGGATATTATGACATCTCCCCTTTTTTTTTAGTTAAATAAATACTGAGGTATGTATACGTGGAGGTGGATCAGGAGCCGCCTGCACGTGGATAGGTGGGATCGCTGCCATCGCGGTGGTTGCGTGGGCCGGCAGGATCGCTGGCAGATCGGAGGCCTCATGGCAGGGTAGGTCCGGAGGAAGTATCATGGCCAGCGGAGCACTGTGGTCAGGTGGTGGGCGTGGAACTCTTTGCAATGCCCGTCTGTTGTGCCGTAGCAGGGAGCCATCAGCCATGCGGACAAGGAAAGACCTTGGGGCAACTTGTTTGACAACAACAGCTGTGGCTGACCAGCGAACATGATGGGCTGGAGCCAGCTAGGTAGATCCGTGGCATGAGCATCATATGTGGCCTTCTGTTG
Organism: Scyliorhinus canicula; assembly: GCF_902713615.1. Lineage (NCBI taxonomy): Eukaryota > Metazoa > Chordata > Chondrichthyes > Carcharhiniformes > Scyliorhinidae > Scyliorhinus > Scyliorhinus canicula. Next base: position 222,307,036 of record NC_052149.1, on the reverse strand, counting down.
GGCCCGGGACTGCTGCATTTTTTGTAAAACCATGAGGTGGTCAAGGTCTGGAACATGGATGGTTGGAACTGTGGTCCTCAGAGTGCAATTACTTTTTTTTTTACTTAAAAATTTTTTTTTTTTACAGTACCCAATTATTTTTTCCAATTAAGGGGCAATTTAGCGTGGCCAATCCACCTACCCTGAACATCTTTGGGTTATGGGGGTGAAACCCACGCAGACACGGGGAGAATGTGCAAACTCCACACGGACAGTGACCCAGGGCCGGGATTCGAAACCAGGTCCTCAGCGCCGTAGGCAGCAATGCTAACCACTGTGCCACCGTGCTGCCCTAGAGTGCAATTCATGAGCATCTGCGCTGGAGACAACCAAGTGGACAGTGGGGTTGCTCTGTATGCCAGCAGTGCCAGGTTGAAGTTGGAGCTTGAGTCTGCAGCTTTGCACAGCAACCGCTTCACAATATGGACCCCTTTCTCGGCCTTCCCGTTTGACTGCGGGTAGTGGGGACTGGAGGTAACGTGACGGAAGTTGTAGGACTGCAAAATCAGACCAATCCTGGCTGTAAAAGCATGGACCGTTGTCGCTCATTACCGTGAGTAGTATCCCGTGCCTGGCGAACGTTTCTTTGCAGGCTTTGATGACCGCCTTCGACGTGAGGTCGGGCAGTTTCTCCACTTCTGGGTAACTGGAGAAGTAGTCGACCAGGAGTACGTAGTCACGCCCCTTGGCGTGGAAAAGGTCTACACCTACTTTGGACCACAGAGAGGTCACGATCTCGTGCTGATGCAGTGTTTCCTCGGGTTGAGCCGATTGAAACTCCTGACAGGTGGGGCAGTTGAGGACTGTGTTGGCAATGTCCTGGTTAATGCCAGGCCAATAAACCGCCTCCTGACCTCTGCGTCGGCATTTCTCGACTCCAAGGTGACCCTCATGGAGTTGACCCAGCACCATAGCCCGCATGCTCTGAGGAATAACGATCCTGTTGAGTTTCAGAAGGATTCCCTCCACAACCGCCAGCTCGTCTTTCACGTTAAAGAATTGGGGACATTGTCCCTTCTGCCAGCCATGGGTAAGGTGCTGCATCACACGCTGCAGTAGAGGATCCTTGGCCGTTTCCTCACGTATTAGGACCACCCGTTTTTCAGAGGCTGGGATGTTGGTGGCACACAATTACACTTGCGCTTCTAAGTGGCAGATGAAGTCACTTTGTTCACACAGTGTGGTGATGGACCGGGATAGGGCATCTGCAATGATCAGCTCTTGGCCTGGCATGTAGACAAGTTCGAAGTCTTAGCCGCGGAGTTGAAGAAGAATTTGCTGTAACCGAGGTGTCATGTCATTTAAATCCTTCTGGATTATGCGGACTAGAGGCCTGTGGTCCGTTTCCACCGTGAATTTCGGCAGGCCGTAAACGTAGTCATGAAACTTGACTATTCCTGTCAGGAGACCCAGACACTCCTTTTTGATCTGGGCATACCGTTGCTCAGTGGGCGTCATGGCCCTGGAGGCATATGCCACTGCAGCCCAGGACAAGGAGTCATCTCGCTGGAGGAGCACCGCCCCAATGCCGTCCTGGCTTGCATCAGTTGATATCTTGGTTTCCTTGGTTGGGTTGAAGAACGCTAGAACTGGAGCTGTGGTGAGCTTTGCCTTCAGCTCACGCCATTCCGCTTCATGTGTGGGCAGCCACTGGAATTCAGCTGACTTCTTGATGGGATGGCGGAGGACCGTGGTGTGGGATGCCATATTGGGAATGAATTTCCCGAGAAAGTTGACCATCCCGAGGAAGCGGAGGACCGCCTTCTTGTCCTCCGGGGTCTTCATGGTGTTGATCGCTGAGACCTTGTCGGCATCTGGCCGCACACCCTGCTGCGAGATGTGGTTACCTAGGAATTTGATATCCGATTGACCAAATGAGCACTTTGCCCTGTTGAGCTGGAGACCATGTTCATGAATTCGCTGGAAGACCTGCTTGAGGCGAGCGATGTGTTCCTGGGACGTTGTGGACCAGATAATCACGTCATCCACGTATACTCTCACCCTCTCGATCCCCTCCATCATCTGCTCCATGATGCGGTGAAACACTTTGGAGGCAGAGATGATGCCGAAAGGCATGCGGTTGTCGCAGTAGCGACCGACCGGGGTGTTGAACGTGCACAGCTTGCGACTGGACGCGTCCAGCTGTTATTTGCCAAAAGCCCCGGGAGGCATCTAGCTTAGTGAAGAATTTGGCATGAGCCATCTCACTGGTCAACTCTTCACGTTTCGGGATCGGGTAATGCTCCCGCATGATGTTACGGTTTAGATCCTTAGGATCAATGCAAATGTGGAGCTTCCCTGACGGCTTCTTTACGCAGACCATGGAGCTGACCCAGTCTGTGGGCTCTGTGACCTTCAATATGATGCCCTAGTCTTGGAGGTCCTGTAATTGCTTTTTCAGACGATCCTTGAGGGGTGCCGGCACCCGGCAAGGTGCATGAATTACAGGGGTGGCGTTCGGCTTGAGCAGGATTTTATATCGGTATGGGAGCGTGCCCATTCCATCGAATACACTGTGGTACTGCGTGATAATGTTGTCTAAGTCGGCTTGCAAATTTCCATCAGGCATCAGAGTATGGGCTCAATTTACTCAAACCCTCAAAGTCAGATAGCTCTCTCATTCCATGGACCACTCTCAGTGAACTTTTGATAGAAGTACCTCTGGTCTTGATTCTTTTATAATGTTTAGAACAGCTGCAGATTTTCCTGGTCTTACGAGTTTGTGAAATATGGGGCAGGATTCTCCGGACCCGATGCCAAAATTGCGTTCGGTGATTGGCTGGAGAATCACCGTTTGCGCCAAAATCGGGGGCAGCGCCACTTTTGCGATGTTCCGCCCACTCGAAACGGCACGCCATCGGGACGGCCTCAGGACATCACTTCAGGCCTCCCCTGATGCTCCGCCCCCAATGGGCCGAGGTCCCGATGGGCCGGAACACTTATCTTTTCTTTTCGTGAACACGGCATGGCGGCCATGTGTCCAGCGCCGCCACAGTCGGGGGGGGGGGGGGGGGAGCCCTTCCGCGGGCAGGGGAGCTTTGGCGGGGACTGGGGGCACTGGTGGGCGGTGGTCCGGGGGTGGCGAGTGGGGTCACTGAGGGATAATATGTGGCAGACCCGGTCCGCGCATGTCCAGCGCCATGTTGCACAGCATGACATACGCGGCCACGGACGAGGTATTTCTCCGGCCACATCTGCAGGTAAAGCCGGGGGCTTTACGCTGCATGGCTGCTAGCCTTCCACTAGATGGAGGATCGGTGCAACTTTTGCGCCGGTTCTTCAGGCGTAAAAACGCCACTGTTCTTCAACTTGGAGAATCCAGCCCATGTTCTGCTGGATTCCAGAACAGGCTGAGAGTTAAGTCTTGTTCCAGCATCCTCTCTCTATCCCTCTCCTGAACTTGCTGAACATTTGCTGTTCCAGTGGAGCTGGCTGCTTTGTGCTACCTCACCCCAAATGGCTATTCGTTGAGTGCAAGTCTAGGTATTGAATGCTGGTGGGGTATTCAACCAGAGGGTCCGTCACAGTTGAGTTTGGAGCCGTTCTTGCTTTATGTCTACAGACATACACTTCTTCCAGTGCTCTCTGGTTATCATCAGTAGAGGAGTGTGGGCTGAGATCAGTTTGCTCAACATGAACCAGGCTTGGGACATGGAGGGTCCTCTTATTTTTGCCCGAGCAACTGCCAGAACCCGAGCACCTTCTTTTTAAGCCAAATAAACATATTCACCAGATGTGGTAAACGTTGTTATCAGGGAAGTGTCTGATTCAACTGCTGAAGTTGGGCACTTTGTCGGATCATCAGCGACAGCAGAAAGTTTAATGTTCAAACACAGCAGGAAATTCCTTTCAAACACCTGCAGCCCCAGGACACACAAACTACACTCTAAACATGGCCACCTATTCTGAAATTCCCCCACAATTTCCAACATGATTAACACTAGTGGTTACATCCAACTATTCGCACACAGTCACATTCCAGTCCGTGATTGCTGAGACAATCGCATTCCTACTCTATAAATATCAGCTTGCTGTCGCCTCACCCTTTAGAAAAACATCACATATCAACATAAGGAATCCATTTAAACCTTTGTACAAAAATTAATTAGAAATTAAAGTCAATTATTATGCTGTTGGAAAAACGCTAGCAGTGCCCCACCACCCGTTTGGTCTCTCTGTGGGCGATAATGTGCTGAGATCAGGAACACCTGTGTTCTCGAGTCACTTTTTGTTTGATTGCCTCTATTTTCTTTGCACTCACTTGGTCACAGGTACACTGAGGTTAGGTGTAGAGACCCCAGGATGAGGGGGAGATGGTGGCCCAGTAGTATTGTCACTGGAAGGGTATTCCAGAGGCCCAGGCTTTTTCTCTTGGAGACATGGGTTCAGATCCCACCATAGCAGCTCTTCGAATTTGAATTCAGTTAATAAAAAAAAATATTGCATTGAAAGCTAGGGCGCGATTTAACAAAACAGTTTCTAAATGTGGTGGCGAGCAGGAACTGCCACACTCGGACTGGTGAGGTGTGTCCTCTATGAAATGCCCCAAGGACTTCACGCTGCAAATGTTGGTCCTGCCGACTGATTCACCGGGACCGCGCTCGCCAGCTCCTGTTAACAAGGGAGAGCAGCACTTAAACCCTCCGACACAGCCAACCCCATTCAGCTCACAGCCAACCCCACTCAGCTCACAGCCAACCCCACTCAGCTCACAGCCAACCCCATTCAGCTCACAGCCAACCCCACTCAGCTCACAGCCAACCCCACTCAGCTCACAGCCAACCCCACTCAGCTCACAGCCAACCCCACTCAGCTCACAGCCAACCCCACTCAGCTCACAGCCATGCTACCGAGGAGACCAGCCCCATGATTCGGGGGTGCCAACCTGGGCAGATTGTTGGGTACGGTGGAGGCCAGACGGGATGCTCTGTCCCCCCCCCCCCCCCCTCGGGACTTGGAGGATCAGCCATAGGGAAGCCAGTGGCATCCAGGAGGAAGTGGGAGGGGCCGTCAGTTCAGGGAGTGTGACCAGGAGGACTGGCACCCAGTGTCGCAAGAAGATCAACGACCTCTAACTGACCGCACAGGTGGGTTGGCACCAGACCACCAAACCCCCCCCCCCTCCCAACGCGGAATGCCCCTGCCTCCACCTGCACTGTTCAGTGCTTCAGCTCACCCATGTCCAGCAGTACCACCCATGCTGTACCACCCCCCCATACCCTCCCCAACGCGCCGTACACCCCACCCTCTTCTCCCATCACCCCCATCACCCCACCCCCATCGCCACACTCCCCACCCAAACCCTGCCTCCCCCCACACTCCAGCGATGAATGACACGTGTGGTTCACGATGCCCTCTCTGTGTCCCCACATAATAAGTTGGTCCACATTAGATGGAGGAGGGCCCAGACAGGCGGCAGGATACCGGACATCAGAGTCCTCAGCCCCTACGAGGAATGGGCCCTGGAGGTCACGGGGGTGGCAGATGACAGATCTGTCACCAATGCAGAGCTTAGCGTATGGCGCAGAGGTGAGGATTCACCGGCCCCCACCCAGATCACCTATCACATTTGAGTTGTTAATGCCATACTGATAGAGGAAATGACCCCTCCCTCCCACTCCCCACATGCCCATTTCCCCGCAGGATCTCCATTCGACGCTGCCGGCCCATCTGGTGCGGCCCCCTCCCCCCCCCCCCCCCCGCCCCCCGCCCCCAACCCCACCCCCCACTCCCATGAGAATACCTCGGAGGGGAGCTCCAAGGACACCACCGTATTCGCGGCACAGCTGTCATCCCCTCCCTCCACCAGCGCCGGCACGCACCTCGATGGCCAACAGTAATGTACTGGCTTTCGGGGCATATTTGGTGAGCACCAAACAGTTGTTGATGTACATCAGGATGTGGAGATGCTGCCGTTGGACTGGGGTGAGCACAGTAAGAAGTCTTACAACACCAGGTTAAAGTCCAACTGGTTTGTTTCGAATCACTAGCTTTCCGAGCACTCAAATGGAGATTCACCTGAAGAAGGAGCAGTGCTCCAAAAGCTACTGTGACACACGCTCTATGTGAGCCACGCCCTTATGTGAGCCTCCCTGGCCCTCATGCCTTGCCGGACCCTCACCGCTGCTGCTTGTCCTCCATTCACCGGCTGGTCCTGTGGGTCCTCCCCAGGATCATCCTCCAGCCCCTCCTGGTCCAGTGTCTCCTTGTCATCGCCTTCCTCCTGGGAGGTGGCCACATATTCCTCCTCCTCCACTTCCAACATGTTGCCCCGCTGCTGTGCCAAGTGGCGGAGGATACAGCAGACTACCTGATGTGACCATCAATTCACATGACACGTGGTTGGAAGTGAACAGTGGTTTTAATAGTCTTACAACTGAGCCTGCCTGCGACGAGATGAACTGGCAGCAGGCTCACAACTGCAGATCTTTATACTTCCAGTTAGTGGGAGGAGCCATGGGCGGAACCATGGGCGGAGCCAAGGGTGGAGCCCAGTACAAACTCCTCATCTCCCCCTATGGGCAGAGCCGCGCAACTGCTCGTATACCGAGCTTACAGAGACACAACACATGCAATATAACACAGCGAGAGCGATCTCTGAGGCATCGCTCTCTACCTGGAAAGGGACGGATTCATCCACCGCCTGCATGGCCACTTTGGCGATGTCCTCCTTGATGCAGGTGAAGGCCTGGCGAGCCTCATCTGATAGAGGAAAGAGTGTGGCCTTAAATAGTGGGCGGGCTTTGTCCGCATATTGAGGGACCCACTGGGCATAATATGAGAAAAACCCCAGGCACCTTTTGAGGGCCCTGAGACAATGAGGGAGAGGGAGTTGTAAGATTCCCATTCGGTCCGGGTTGGGGCCCAGGACTCCGTTTACCACGACATAGCCGAGGATGGCTAGCCTGGTCGTGCGGAAAACGCATTTCTCCGTGTAATACTGAGGTTGAGTTTCTGGGCAGTCTGGAGAAATCGATTGAGGTGAGCGTCATGGTCCTGCTGATCATGGCCGCAGATGGTGACGTTGTCCAAGTACGGAAACATGGCCCGCAGTCCGTACTGGTCCACCATTTGGTCAATTGCTCGTTGGGACACCGAGACCCCATTCGTGACGCCAAAGGGAACCCGGAGGAAGTGGAAGAGGTAGCCGTCGGCCTCGAACGCCGTGTAGTGGCGGTCCTCCGGGCGGATTGGGAGCTGGTGGTATGCAGACTTCAGATCCACCGTGGAGAAGACTTTATAATGGGCGATCTGATTCACCATGTTTGCAATCCTGGGGAGTGGGTACGCATCGAGAGCGTGAACCGATTAATGGTTTGGCTATAGTCCAGTACCATTCGGAATTTTTCCCCGGTCTTGACGATCACCACCTGAGCTCTCCAGGGGCTATTACTGGCCTCTATGATCCCCTCACGTAGAAGCCTATGGACCTCGGTTCTGATAAACACCCTGTCCTGCAGGCTGTATTGCCTGCTGCGAGTGGCTACGGGTTTGCAGTCCGGCGTGAGATTGGCAAAGAGTGGAGGGGGGTCGATTTTTAGCGTAGCGAGGCTGCAGATAGTGAGTGGGGGCAAGGGCCTGCCGAAGCTGAGTGTGAGGCTTTTGAGGTTGCACTGGAAGTCAAGTCCCAGTAAGAGTGGGGCGCAGAGTTCGGGGAGTACGTATAGCTGGAAGTTCGAGTAGCTAGTGCCCTGGATCGTTAGGGTCGCGGCGGTGCGCCCTTGGAGGTGAACAGAGTGTGAGCCTGAAGCGAGGGAGATATTTTGCCGTGCAGGGAAGATAGGGAGCGAACAGCGTCTTACCAGATCTGGGTGTACGAAGCTCTCGGTGCTCCCGGAGTCAAAGAGGCACGGTGTCCTGTACCCGTTGATTTTAATGGTCATCATTGAGTTGCGGAGGTGCTTTGGACGCGACTGGTCCAACGTGACCGCGCTGAGTTGCGGGTAGTCGGCGGCTCGATCAGCTGTGCTGGAGTGGCCCCGTGATGACTGCCCTCTGAGTTCATAGTCTTCGAGGTGAGTTTCAGAGTTTGAAGAGGATGGATCCCAAGATGGCCGCCCCCGTGGATCGCATGTGGCGGGCGGCGAGGAAGATGGTGCCCAAGATGGCGGCCCCCATGAGACGCACATGTCGGGTGGGGGCGGAGTCGGAGTACAGGCCGCAGCATTTCGGGGCCTGCGGCCTGTGAGTTTTGGAAACGAGTGTTCTAGGCTGCGGGAGAGTTTGGAGAGGGGGATTTCTTCGCCAGGCAGACCCGGGCATAGTGTCCTTTGCGACCGCAGCTGCTGCAGGTCGCGTTGCGGGCTGGGCAGTACTGCCGTGGGTGCTGGGGCTGTCCGCAAAAATGGCACACTGGGGCTGCGTAGTGGGTGGGTGGCCGCGCGGTGCAGGCCTGGGGCAGTCGCTGGTCGGGGGCCGAGGATGGGGTCGCTTGGTCCGCGGGGAACGAGGTGAGGCTGCGGAACGAAACCTCCATGGTAGTCGCCAATTCTACAGTGTCCTCCAAGTTCTGGGCCCCTTTTTCAAGCAACCGCTGGCGCACATAGTTTGACCTGAGCCCTGTCACGTACACATCTCTGACAGCGAGCTCCATATGCTGTTCAGCTGATACAGCTTGGTAATTACAGTCCCGAGCTAAAGCTTTTAAATCCCCAGGAATTCATCCAACGACTCCGCGGGGCGCTGGCGGCGGGTCGTAAAAATGTGGCGCGCGTAGACCTCGTTGATGGGCCTCACGTACATTTGATCGAGCATGGTCAGGGCCTCCATATACGAGGTAATACTGTTAAGTTGAGTAGAGATACGGTGACTCACCCTTGCGTGCAGTAGGCTGAGTTTCTGCTCCTCTGTAGTTTCTGATGTGCTTGATTCAGCCAGGTAGGCCTTGAAACATCTGAGCCAGTGTGAAAGATTTCTTTCGCCTTTGCAGCCTGCGGGTCGAGTTCTAGTCGATCAGGTTTGAGGGCTGATTCCATAGTCGTTTTCTTCAAGTTTCCTAAGACTATTAAATTGATGTGACCATCAATTCACAAGACACATGGTTGGAAGTGAACAGTGGTTTTAATAGTCTTACAACTGAGCCTGCCTGCGACGAGATGAACTGGCAGCAGGCTCACAACTGCAGATCTTTATACTTCCAGTTAGTGGGAGGAGCCATGGGTGGAACTATGGGCGGAGCCAAGGGTGGAGCCCAGTACAAACTCCTCATCTCCCCCTATGGGCAGAGCCGCGCAACTGCTCATATACCGAGCTTACAGAGACGCAACACATACAATATAACACATTGTGAATTACTAGGATTGTGATTCACCACACTACCACAAAGGGGGCAACCCTCCGGGGGGGTGTACTACGGTGCACCACCAGAGAGCTCGAGGTATTGGAACTGCATTTTGAGGAGTCTGATTCACCGCTCAGTGACTGCATGGGCCTCTTTGTATCGGGTCTCCACATCTGGCACCAGCCTCCGTACTGACATCATTAGCCAGTAGGTACCCCCTATCACCCAACTGGCATCCTTGGCTGGGATGTCTGACTGCCCCAGGATACAGCTGTCGTGCACAATACCTGGGAAACATGTAGATGATCTTCACATGGTGGTCGCACACGAGCTGGACGTTCAGGGAGTGGAACTCCTTCCTGTTGACGGAGGGCTCTCCCTGACACCCCGGTGAGTGCAAGGCGACATCTGTGCCATCTATTAGTCCCTGGACCTGGGGCATCCCATCAATGGCGGAGAATCCTGCTGCCCGGGAGTCTTGTTGGGCCTGGTCCATGTCAAAGTTTATATAGTTTGCTGCCCGGGCAACAGGGCATCCGTGATCTCACGGATACACGTGTGGGCTGTGGCTGTGAAATGCCGCACAAGTCATCGCTCGAGCCCTGGAATGATCCTGAGGCATAAAAGTTCAGGACTGCAGTGAAATTTTAAAAAAAAATAATTTTTATTAAGATTTTCACAAAATATAAACAACAAAACAATATTAACAAAACAACCACAGTAAAAACCAAAGAACAACAACCAACCCCCCTCCCCCAGCAACTACAAAAACAAAAAAAGCAAACAACAAAAAGGAAAGAGACACCCACCACATCCACCAAACCCATGTACACCATTCTCCCTCCCACCGAACCAAACCCCCCCCCCCCCCCCCGGGTTGCTGCTGCTGCCGGCCTATTTCCCTACCGTTCCACCAGGAAGTCCAGGAAAGGCTGCCACCGCCTAAAGAACCCTTGCACCAACCCTCTCAGGGCGAATTTCACCCTCTCCAACTTAATGAACCCCGCCATGTCATTGATCCAGGCTTCCACGCTTGGGGGCCTCGCATCCTTCCACTGAAGCAAAATCCTACACTGGGCTACTGGGGACGCAAAGGCCAGAACACCGGCCTCTTTCGCCTCCTGCATTCCCGGCTCCGCTGCTACCCCAAATATCGCGAGTCCCCAGCCTGGCTCAACCCTGGATCCTACCACCCTCGACACCGTGCTTGCTACCCCCTTCCAAAAGTCCCCCAACGCTGGGCATGCCCAGAACATATGGGCTCCTCGAGCACCTAGCACACCTGTCACACTAGGGCACACTAGCACCCTACCCGCCAGCCACAGGGGTAACATATCCCACCTTTTAAACTCCTCCTCCATTTGCTCCACCGACCTTGTGAGGTTAAGCTTGTGCAGGGCCCCCCAGCTCCCAGCCACCTGGACTCTTAGGTACCTGAAGCTCCTCCCTGCCTGCTTCAGTGGGAGCCTACCAATCCCCTCCTCCTGATCCTCTGGGTGCACAACGAACAGCTCGCTCTTACCCAGGTTGAGCTTATACCCAGAAAAGCCCCCAAATTCGCTGAGAATCCTCTTCACCTCCGGCATTCCCCCCACTGGGTCCGCCACATACAGCAACAGGTCATCCGCATAAAGCGACACTCGATGCTCCTCCCCACCCCGCACCAGGCCCCTCCAGTTCCCCGACTCCTTGAACGCCATGGCCAGGGGCTCAATTGCCAATGCAAAGAGCAAGGGGGACAGGGGACACCCCTGCCTCGTCCCCCGGTGCAGCCGAAAGTACTCCGACCTCCTCCTATTCGAGGCTACACTCGCCATCGGGGCCTCATAAAGCAGCCTCACCCAACTGACAAACCCCTCCCCAAACCCAAACCTTTCCAACACCTCCCACAGATATCCCCACTCAACCCTATCAAAGGCCTTCTCCGCATCTAATGCCACCACTATCTCCGCCTCCCCTTCCACAGCCGGCATCATAATGACATTCAGAAGCCTTCGTATGCTAGTATTCAACTGCCTTCCCTTTACAAACCCCGTCTGGTCCTCGTGAATGACCCCCGGCACACAATCCTCTATCCTTGTAGCTAAGATATTTGCCAACAGCTTGGTGTCTACATTTAGCAGCGAGATCGGCCTATATGATCCGCACTGCAGGGGGTCCTTGTCCCGCTTAAGGATCAAGGAAATTAGCGCCCGTGACATAGTTGGGGGCAAAGCCCCCCCCCCCCCCCCTTTGCCTCGTTAAAGGTCCGAACCAACAGGGGGCCCAACAGGTCCGCATACATTTTATAAAATTCGGCCGGAAACCCATCCGGTCCCGGCGCCTTCCCCGACTGCATGTTCCCTATCCCTTTAACCAGCTCCTCCAGCTCAATCGGCGCCCCCAGTCCCTCCACCTGCCCCCCCCTCCACCTTCGGAAATCGCAGCTTGTCCAAGAAGCGCCCCATTCCCCCCCCCCCCCCCCCCTTCACCGGGGGTTCAGACCGGTACAATTCCCCATAAAAGTCCCTAAAGACCCCATTAACGTCTACCCCCCTCCGCACCACCTTCCCATCTCTATCCTTCACTCCCCCAATCTCCCTGGCCGCGTCTTGCTTTCGGAGCTGGTGTGCCAGCATCCCACTCGCCTTCTCCCCATATTCATACACCGCTCCCTGTGCTTTCCTCCACTGAGCCTCCGCCTTTCTGGTGGTCAGTAGATCGAACCTGGCCTGAAGGCTACGCCGCTCCCCCAGCAATCCCTCCTCCTCCGGAGCCTCCGTATATCTCCTGTCCACCCTCACCATCTCCCCTACCAATCTCTCCCTCTCTCTCTGCTCTCCCCTCTCCCTATGGGTTCGGATGGAAATCAACTCCCCTCTAATCACCGCCTTCAATGCCTCCCAGACGATCCCCACTCGGACCTCCCCGTTATCGTTGGCCTCAAGGTACCTCTTGATACATTCCCGAACCTTCCCGGCCACCTTCCTCGTCTGCCAGCAGCCCCACCTCCAAGCGCCAGAGTGGGCGCTGGTCCCTCTCCTCCCCCAGCCCGAGGGACACCCAGTGCGGGGCATGATCCAAAATGGCTATGGCAGAGTATTCGGCATCCTCCACCCTCAAAACCAGCCCCCTGCTCAGGACAAAAAAATCAATCCTGGAATAGGCCTTATGCACGTGGGAGAAAAACGAGTATTCCCTGGCCCTTGGCCTCGCAAACCTCCAGGGATCCACCCCTCCCATCTGATCCATAAACCCCGTCAACACCTTAGCCGCCGCCGGCCTCCAACCTCTCCGGGACCTGGATCGATCCAATGGGGGATCCAGCACCGTGTTGAAGTCCCCCCCCCATGATCAGGCCCCTTGCCTCCAGATCCGGAATGCGGCCCAACATGCGCCGCATAAACCCCCCATCATCCCACTTTGGGGCGTAAACGTTCACCAGCACCACACCGCTCACCCCCTGAAGCCTTACCCACTCACCATCACATATCTCCCCACTGTCAGCCCCACATTGACCCCAACCCCCCTTTCCCCCCCACCCCCGATTCTTCCTCCCCAAAATACTTGCCCCCCCATCCTTCCCTTCGAACCTGCCATCCCTCTTGAGCATGCCACATCGCCTCACCCTTCCGGTGCTAACAACCGGGCCGCTTGACCGCCCGTTCAGCCCCCTCTTCCAATTATCACCCCTCCGCCCCCCTCCCCTGCCGACTAGCCATAACCCTCCCCTGCCCGCCCTGGCCACGTCCCCCGTCGCCTGTTCCCATGCGGCTCCTCCCCCCCATCCCCCCTGCATCTCAGCTCCTTCCTGCTATTTCCAGCAGCACCCTCCCCCCCCCCCCCCATGCTGACCCCCTAGCTGCTCCCCCCCCCCCTCACCCCCTGCATACCCACTCTTCCTGGCTATTTCAGCAGCTCCTACCCCCCCCCCCCCCCCCCCCCCCCCGGGGGCTGGCTGGACCCTCCTCCGCCCCCCCCCCCCCCCCCCTCCTGCTTCCGTGACCAGCTAACTATCTGCTAACCCGCGCTCCCCCCCACCTCTCCCCTCCCCACGTGGGCTACCCCCCTCCTCGTGCCCATCACCCCACACGCTCTGCGCGGAAATAAAACCAGCAAAGCCCGCCCCCATCCCTGCGGGAAACCAGAGGAAAGCCCGCGCTTTCACCCTGCCCAACCTCGCCTCCTCTAGGGCAACTCCCATTGCCGGTCCCCACCACCAGCTCCCCGCACTCCCAGTTTACCTCCCTGCCCGAACCCGTCCACCAGACCCATAAAAAAAGACATAAAGACATCGCCCCACCCACCCTAAAGCCAACACATATCCTGCATGAAACAGAGAACCCCCCCTACAAAAAAATAGACACAGTTACATTTACATACAAAACCCCCATCCCTGACCCTCAGTTTGAGTCCAATTTCTCGGCCTGCAGAAAGGCCCACGCCTTCTCCGGGGACTCAAAATAATGGTGACGGTCCTTGTAGGTCCCACAGACGCACCGGCTGCAACATGCCAAACTTCACACTCTGTCTGTGGAGCAGCGCCTTCGTCCGGTTGTACCCGGCCCTCCGCTTAGCCACCTCCGCACTCCAGTCCTGGTAGATCCGCACCACCGTGTTCTCCCACTTGCTGCTCCGCTCCTTCTTGGCCCATAGAAGCACGCACTCCCGGTGAACGAACCGGTGAAACCGCACCAGCACCGCCTGCAGCGGCTTATTCGGCTTGGGCCTCCTGGCCAGTATTCTGTGGGCCCCCTCCAGCTCCAGGGGCCCCTGGAAGGACCCAGCTCCCATCAGCGAGTTCAACTAAACAACCACATAGTCCGCCAGGTCCGACCCCTCCAGCCCCTCCATGAGGCCCAGGATCCGTACATTTTTCCGCCTTGACCGGTTGTCCATCTCCTCGAACCGCTCCTGCCACTTTTTATGGAGCGCCTCGTGCATCTCCACCTTCCCCGCGACGGCCGTGGCCTCATCCTCCCTTTCGGACGGCTGCTGCTGCAGCTCCCGGATTGCGGCCCCCAGGGCTGTCTGAGTCTCAAGCAGCTTACCAGTGGTAGTCTTCAGCGACTCCAGCAGCTCCACCTTAAGCTCCTGAAAGCAGCGCCGAAGAGTCTCCGGCTGCTCCTGCGCCCACTGCCTCCACTCCTCGAGGGCTCCGCCGGCCACCATTTTGTTTTCCTTCCCCCGTTTTCCAGAGGCGCTGCCACCGCTTTTCTGCTCGCTCCACTCCTGGTCCGGACCATAGAACCCTGGGGATCTACTGCAGACCCATTCCCATTTCGGGAATCATCGATAAAGCACCGCTGGGGGCCCTGAAAAGAGCCCCAAAGTCCGTTTCTAGCGGGTGCTGCCCAACGTGCGGCCTAGCTCCGCATAGCTGCAACCGGAGGTCGGACTGCAGTGAACCTGACGGCAACTGAGAGCAGGTATCCGCCTCCTCCATTTGGAGCCTAGTCCGCGAGGACATGGCACAGGTGCTGCATCATTCGCTGTTGAGGTGGAGCCTCCTATGACACATGCTCTCTGTCATCTGTTCGAAAGATCAGTGATGCCTGTGCACTTTGGCCTCCGCCCCCCCCGGGTCCCTCCCTGGCCTGATGGGTGGCCGGGTCCTCAGGGTGTGGGACGGGGCCCTGTACATGGGTCACCGCCTCGGGTCTCTGTTGATGTTGCTGCCGCTGCCTCCTCTGGAGTCTGACCGTCTGGCCTGCCAGCAGCACCACGAGGGCAAGTTCCGCGAGTTCAAGATATCATCCATCCCCTGTAATATCTGTAAGGAATTGGAGAGGGTAAGAGACAACCATTCCCCCACTGCTCTCCCCATTCTGCCATTGCTCTCCCCTCTCCCCATTGCTCCCCCTCTCCCCATTCCCCCATTCCCCGCCCCTCTCCCCACTCCCCCATTGCCCCCTCTCCCCATTCCCCCATTCCCCCATTGCTCCCTCCGTCCATTCCCCCATTCCCTGCCCCTCTCCCCATTCCCCATTCCCCACACCTCTCCCCACTCCCCCATTGCCCTCCGTCCCCATTCCCCCATTGCTCCCTCCGTCCATCCCCCATTCCCCGCCCCTCTCCCCCATTCCCCCATTCCCCACACCTCTCCCCATTCCCCCATTCCCCGCCCCTCTCCCATTCCCCCATTGCTCCCCCCTCCCCCATTCCCCGCCCCATTCCCCCATTGCTCCCTCTCCCCATTCCCCCATTGCTCCCCCCCTCCCCCCATTCCCCGCCCCCTCCCCATTCCCCCATTGCTCCCCCCCCTCCCCATTCCCCCATTGCTCCCTCCGTCCATCCCCCATTCCCTGCCCCCTCCCCATTTCCCCATTCCCCGCCCCATTCCCCCATTGCTCCCTCTCCCCATTTCCCCATTGCTCCCCCCTCCCCCCATTCCCCGCCCCTCTCCCCATTCCCCCATTCCCCCATTGCTCACCCCCTCCCCATTCCCCCATTCCCCATTGCTCCCTCCTCCCATCCCCCATTCCCCGCCCCTCTCCCCATTCCCCATTGCTCCCCCCTCTCCTCATTCCCCGCCCCTCTCCCATTCCCCCATTGCTCCCCCTCTCCCACACCCCCATTGCTCCCCCCTCTCCCCATTCCCCGCCCGTCTCCCCATTCCCCCATTCCCCGTCCCTCTCCCCATTCCCCCATTCCCCGCCCCTGACCCCATTCCCCATTGCTCCCCCCTCTCCCCATTCCCCCATTGTTCCCTCTCCCCATTCCCCCATTGCTCCCTCCGCCCATTCCCACATTGCTCCCTCTCCCCATTCCCCGCCCTTCCCCCCATTGCCCCCTCCCCATTCCCCCATTGCTCCCCCTCCTCCCATTCCCCCATTGCTCCCCCCTCTCCCCATTCCCCCATTGCTCCCACTCCCATTCCCCATTGCCCCCTCTCCCCATTCCCCCATTGCTCCCCCTCTCCCCTTCCCCCTTGCTCCCCCTCCCCATTCCCCCATTGCCCCCTCTCCCCATTCCCCCATTGCTCTCCCCTCTCCCCATTCCCCCATTGCTCCCTCCCCCATTCCCCCATTGCTCTCCCCCCATTCTCCCATTGCTCCCCCTCCCCTTTCCCCATTGCTCGCCCCTGTCCCCATTCCCCCATTGCCCCCTCTCCCCATTCCCCCATTGCTCTCCCTCTGTCCATTCCTCCATTGCTCCCCCCCTCTCCCGTTCCACCATTGCTCGCCCCTCTCCCCATTCCCCCATTGCTTGCCCCTCTCCCCATTCCCCCATTGCTCGCCCCATACCCCCATTCCCCCATTGCCCGCCCCTCTACCCATTCCCCCATTGCCCGCCCCTCTCCCCATTCCCCCATTGCTCCCCCCTCCCCATTCCCCCATTCCCTGCCCCCTTTCCCCATTCCCCATTGCTCGCCCCTCTCCCCATTCCCCCATTGCTCCCCCCCTCTCCATTCCCCCATTCCCTGCCCCCTCTCCCCATTCCCCCATTGCTCCCCCCCCCCATTCCCCCATTCCCTGCCCCCTTCCCCTTCCCCATTGCTCGCCCCTCTCCCCATTCCCCCATTGCTCTCCCCCCCCCCATTTCCCCCATTGCCCGCCCCTCCCCCCATTCCTCCATTGCCCGCCCCTCTCCCCATTCCCCCATTGCTCCCCCCCTCCCCATTCCCCCATTCCCTGCCCCCTCTCCCCATTCCCCCATTCCCGCCCCTCTCCCTCCCCCATTGCCCCTCCTCCCCATCCCCGCCACTCTCTCCCCATTGCCCCCCTCTCCCCATTCCCCCATTTCCCGCCCCTCTCCCCATTCCCCCATTGCTCCCTCTCCCCATTCCCCGCCCCTCTCCCCATTCCCCCATTGCTCCCCCTGTCCCCATTCCCCCATTGCTCCCCCTATCCCCATTCCCCCATTCCCCTCTCTCCCCATTCCCCCATTTCCCCGCCCCTCTCCCCATTCCCCCATTCCCCGCCCCTCTCCCCATTCCCCCATTGCTCCCCCTCTCCCCATTCCCCTGTTGCTCCCTCCCCATTCCTGCATTGCTTCACCCCCTCCATTCCCCGTCCCTCTCCCCATTCCCCGTCCCTCTCCCCATTCCCCGTCCCTCTCCCCATTCCCCGTCCCTCTCCCCATTCCCCGTCCCTCTCTCCAATCCCCCGTTGCTCCCTCCCCATTCCTGCATTGCTTCACGCCCTCCATTCCCCATTGCTGAGCCCCCACATCCCCTGTCATCTGATACGCTTGCACGGGGCCCCCTGCTCACTGGACCCAAAACCCTGTCTCCCAGACACCCACACGTAACATTACCTGGACCGGGCCCTGGTCCCCTCACTGGTGCACACGGTACCCCCTGATCGCCAAAACGTCCCTGGTGGTGGGGCCTAGCACCTGGGTTTTGGATGTTAGCTGTTATGTCCATGGTGTTGTCTCCTGCTGCGTTCAGGCACTGTGTCCAGGCATCATGGTTTGATTGTGATGCTAAGCACAATGTTCACATGCTACATGGCCCTCCCACCCACAGAAATCCACTTGGGTTGTGTGAAGTGCTCACTTAACTATGATTGCCAATTCTCTATCAGTAATAGCCTTCAGCTGCACAGCAAAAAGTGCAGCAAGGCAGCAACCCCAGTGATCCCGGGCTCATTGCCCGGGAGCGAGGATGGCTACTCACCTCCTCGGGACCCCACAGCAGCCCTTCCACCAGCTTCACCTTTTTAAAAAGGAGTACTAATCGGCGTCAGCGTGACCACTTGCTGGGAAGTCCGTTAGATCACGGGAGGCCGTTAGATAGCGGGTCGCTCTTGGTAATTGCATGGAGATTGGCCGTGAGTGGTGGCATTATTCACCAATGGGAATGGGCCAGTTAGATCACAAACAGTTCGACACCCGGTGCGGTTCTGGTTTTTGGCCTCTCCCACGATCTAACGGCTCGCCGTGCTCTCGCTTATGTGCAATGCAGCCATTAAATCGCACCCCGAGTCTCCGTAATGGCACGCATGAAACTATTGGAGATTGTGGTAAAATCCAACTGGTTCACTGACACCCTGTGGGGAAGGAAATCAGCCGTTCTTACCTGGTCTGGCCTACACGTGACTCCAGACCCACAGCAATGTAGTTGACTCTTAAACTGAATGGCAGGTTAGATCATTTAAGGGCAATTAGGGGTGAGCAATAAATGCTTGCCTTGCCAGTGAAACCCCTATCCCCATGAAAGAATAACTCACGCCAGCTAGAACCAATTGTTATGGGCCAAGGTTTAGAAAACTCCAAAGTTTATCATGGAGTTCACCTGACCTACAACTGTTTATTGATGTTGGTAATGAGGAGCACAAGGGTCTACCTTTCAGGTGTTATTCAACAGAGGCCTTCAGCATATTTATTCAAAATCAAAGTTTATTCCACAAATTTAGTGAACATTTTTATAAACACACACCGTAGACATTTTATCAACTACAAACATAAATACCCCACACAGCTACAGTGCTCTATGTATAACCCTTAATAAATTTCCCCCTTAAACTGTTCCAATTCAGTAACAAGATCCCATAAACCAGAAACCCCTTTTCAGAGGTTTGGCCCAGCACACAAGACCTGGTTTAGATGCTCTTGTCCTTTCCTAAACTGCAGGTCTGAATTTCTTCCAGAAAACAATTATTTATTTTCAAGTTATCAAGTCATCTGGAAACAGCTTGTAAAATGCAGAGCGAGAGAGAGAGAGACAGGACAAGGCTTCTCTGTCTGAATCCAGCAGCCAAATGTTAAAACGAAAGCAAAAAAACTCAGAGCCACAAAACAGCCCCCAAACCAAAGCGAAAGTAAAACCCAGGGCCACAGCCCAGCTCCACCCACACAATGACATCACCGAAGCCATGTGATGAGACAAAACATTTCTTAAAGGGGCACTCCCATGTCACCTTTACCATTAGTAATTATCAGAAGATTGTCCTGTTCAGTCTCATCTTCTTCTCTCATCCTTGTGCGTGTTCTTTCCCGACTTGGATAGGAAACAGAGGGTGGAATTCTGACTGTAATCCCACATCAGCAATCAGCAATCCTCTCTGTTCACTCCCCGCTTGATCTGTACCCCCAGAAAATGGTACCCGGTATGGGGCGATGAGGTTTATTACACACACCAGAAGGAATCAGTAAACCTATCAGAGCGTTAAAAACTGGGATCTTTCTATGGTGTTTGACACAGTACCACACCGACCAGTCCATTTACATCATCTGGAGTTGGTGTAGGGTGAATATGTTAACTATTATTTATCCTCAGTGAGTCTGATATATTAGAACTGAATCAGGTCTAAAGATGGATATTTCATAAATTTAAGGTGTTTAATTTCAGAGGAATAACAATCGACAAAGGGGCCTCTGCCATCCTACAATGTAGTCACAGTACAAGTACAAAGCTGACACGACAGTGCAGTACTTTGTAATACTTTCAGATGAGATATTAAACCGGGATCCTGACTCTCATCCTCTCTGGATGTAAACGATTCCATAGCACTACTTTGAAGATGAGAAAGGGGCATTATCTCCAGTTTCCTGGCCAACATTCATCCCTCAACCACCAAACCAGCTTTGGGAGACAGTTATCAAATTGTTGTTTGCGGGAGCTTGATCTGCACAAATCAGGGGCTGGATTCTCCGTTTTTGGGACTGAGTCCCCACGCTGTCGTGAAAACTGTGGTCATTTACGCCCGGAAAACTGGGGTCAAAAGGCCACAGATTCACCACTTTGCAGGGGGCTAGCAGGCAGCGGTCGTGGAGCTCGCAGCTCCAGCTGCCGATATGGCCCCTCCCCCCGCACTTCCGGGTCAGAGGGCACCCTCCAGCGGCCGCGCCGTGCTCCATGACGGACTCAGCCCGCGGATGTGGGCCTCCAGCAGACGTTCGCCCGACCCGGACAGTCTGCACACATACCCCCCAGTCCCGAATAAGCCCCGCCCCCCGCCCTCCGATTGGCCCTCCCCAGGTCCCAAGTTCGATTCCCGGCTTAGGTCACTGCCTGTGCGGAGTCTGCACGTTCTCTCGTGTCTGCGTGGGTTTCCTCCGGGTGATCCGGTTTCCTCCCACAAGTCCCGAAAGACGTGCTTGTTTGGTGAATTGGACATTCTGAATTCTCCCTCTGTGTACCCGAACAGGTGCCGGAATGTGGTAACTAGGGGCTTTTCACAGTAACTTCATTGCGGTGTTAATGTAAGTCTACTTGTGACAATAAAGATTATTATTAATTATTAACTGCTTCTTGAAAACATACTGGGCGAGATTCTCCGCAAATGCGGAGAATTGTAAAGGCTGCCATGGGACAGGCCGTGACCCACGGCAGCCTTCACGCCCACTTCCGGGGCCGATTCTCCCCCCGGGCGGGGCTAGGAGCGCAGCCCCGTGCGTCACGGCGGCGCGACCTTGACGATGGTCATCAAGGCCGCACGTCAAGCGTCACGCCGGCTGACACGACCGATGACGTCAGCCGTGCATGCGCAGGTTGGACAACGCCAACCCCCGCAAGACGTGGCGGCTTGATCTTGCGGGGCGGCGGAGGGAAAAGAGTGCGTCTGTTACGTCTCCATCGGCCTCGGAGAATCGCTGCTCGCCGTAAAAAATGGCGAGCAGTGATTCGTGGCGTGGGTCGGGCGTGGGGGGGAGGGGAGAATTGCGGGAGGGCATGAAAAATGTCGGGAGGCCCTCCCGCTATTCACCCACCCGGCGTGGGGGGCGGAAAATCGTACCCACAATGTTTTGGCTTCAACTACTTCCTGTGGTAATAAATTCCACAGGCCGATCCCTCTTTTGAATTTCTCTTCATCGCTGTCCTAAATTGTCTACCCTGTATCCTCAGACTGTGACCCCTGATTCCTTCCTCAGATAAGACCAAAACTGCACACACTATTCCAGGTGTGATCTCCCCAAAACCCTGTATAATTGCAGGAAGACATCCCAGGTCCTGTACTTGAATCCTCTTGCTATGAAGGCCAACATACCATTTGCCTTCCTTACCGCCAGTTGCAACTTCATGTTTACCTTCAGCAACTGGTGTACGAGGACACCCAGGTCTGTTGCACATTCCCCTCTCTTAACTTATGGCCATTCAGATAATAGTTTGCTACCAAAGTGATAACCTTGCATTTATCCAAATAATACTGCATCTGCCATTTATTTGCACACTCACTCAACTTGTCCAAATCACACTGAAGGATATCTGTATCAACCTCCCAGCTCACCCACTCACCCAACTTGGTCTCATCTGCAAATTTGGAGATATTACATCTTGTTCCCTCATCCAAATCATGAATATATATTGTGAATAGTTGGTGTCCCAGCACTGATACCCCACTAGTCACTGCCTGCCATTCAATCTCACATTCTTCTGACCAGTGCCATGTCTGTTTGACACATAGCAAAGGATGTAAAGGCTTCAATCATGTTGCTAAGTTTGGCACAAATTTACCATAATAATTGATCAATCCTAAAAAGAACCATAATTGTGTCACATTTTGAAACGTGGTGCCTCCATGATTGCTGACATTTTCTTTAGCTCTTTGTGCAAACTAGCTTTGTCGATGATATGACCGAGGTAATGAATGAATGATTTGAAATAGTCCCACTTTTCCTTCTTAACTCAGATGTGGCTCTGTAAACACTTCAGGGTAGCTTCCAAATTCTCCAAGTGTTCCTGTTCACTCGAACAGGTGACAAATATGTCGTCTAAATAAAATTGCTCTCTGTTCCACCCACTTCGAATTTGATCCATGGATCTTTGAAAAAGAGCTATCCCAAAAGGAAGTCTTCTGTAACAAAACAGTCCTTTGTACATTACAATGGTAAGTAATAGCTGTGATTCAGCAGCCACATTCAACTGCAGATATGTCTATGAAAAATCAGTTTTACTGAATTTGCGACTTACTGAAAATCCAGAAACCAAGTCTTCAATTTAGGGGCAGCAGGGTAGCATGGTGGTTAGCATAAATGCTTCACAGCTCCAGGGTCCCAGGTTCGATTCCCGGCTGGGTCACTGTCTGTGTGGAGTCTGCACGTCCTCCCCCTCTGTGCGTGGGTTTCCTCCGGGTGCTCCGGTTTCCTCCCACAGTCCAAAGATGTGCGGGTTAGGTGGATTGGCCATGCTAAATTGCCCGTAGTGTCCTAATAAAAAGTAAGGTTAAGGGGGGGGGGTTGTTGGGTTACGGGTATAGGGTGGATACGTGGGTTTGAGTAGGGTGATCATGGCTCGGCACAACATTGAGGGCCGAAGGGCCTGTTCTGTGCTGTACTGTTCTATGTTCTAATCATTGGCACAAAACTGGGTTAATAGTAGTTTTAAAGTCTTCACAACTTCTCACTGAGCCATCCGCTTTAGTACAGGAATGATTGGTGATGTCCAATCACTTGTTGCAACGGGCTGAATGGCTCCTGTCCTTCCAATCTGTCTAGTTGTTCTTCAACTTTAGACTTGATGTCATACGGTATGGTTCTAACTTTTAAAATATTGGGTGTGCTGTCTGGCTTGATGTTCAGGTGCAGCTCAACTCCAGTCATAGAGCCTTTTGAATCTTTGAACACCTCTTTTTTTTATAAACTTAGAGTTCCCAATAATGTTTTTCCAATTAAGGACAATTTAGCGTGGCCAGTTCACCTAACCGGCACATGTTTGGGTTGTGGGGATGAGACCCATGCAGACACGGGGAAAATGTGCAAACTCCACACGGACACTGACCCGGGGCTGGGATCGAACCTGGATTCCCGCCACCGTGAGGCAGCAGTGCTAACCATTGCGCCACCGTGCTGCCCTTCGAACACCTTCTCATACTTCTTCTGAAGTTGTTGCACGTTCCTCCAGCAATTGATTGACTGTTTCCCAGTTTAGCCTAATATTAGTCAACCATTCTTTGCCAAATAGAACAAGAAAGTTTCCATGGACAAAGTGAAGAGGTCATTTTGCCGTCTGCCCATTTGCTTCTACTTTCACCATAATGCATCCTTTTAATGGTACAAGCTCTTCAGTGTACATTGTTAGGATCACATTTGAATATTTTAAAGGCAGTTGCCTCAGCTTTTGATGATAAATTGTCTCGCGTATTGACGATACTGCTGTGCCTGTATCCATTTTAATTTCATGGCTTCAAGTTTTGGATATGCCCAAAAGCATTGTTGATTGCCCTGCATTGACAAAATGTTTTGCTGCCTTTTGAGTGATCATGAGGTCATCCACTAATTTATAGACATAACTTGATTGTTTATTTGTGTTCCTTTTGCACATTCTTGGTGTAGAAGAATTTTTCTGAGCCAACACGCTTTGGCAATGTGGCCCTTCTTACCATAGTTCTTGCATGTATTGATTCACCGCAGCATTCCCCCGCTGTGTGTCCATCCCGTATACAATAGTGACGTGGTTGCACCTTTGCAACCCTGTTCCTTAAGGTATCCATTATGTGGATCTTCACTCCAGCGCCCATCTGCGAATCTTCTCTTGTAGCAAGCTCGAAAGATGTGGCAACTTCCCCAGCAGCTTTCAGAGTTATAACACTAACAGTAAGTAGCTTCTTCTGAGCTGCTTCCCTGCATAACCCATAAACCAGCCTGTCTCAAAGAGTATCATCAAGTGTTGTTCCAAATTCACGATATCTAGTTAATGTCCTTAAAGATGCTATAAACTGCGAAATTGTTTCACCCTTCTTTTTGACTATGGCAGTAGAATTTAAATATTTCTGTAACAGTAACATTTTAGGAGAGGAATATTCCTCTAAAATTTTCATTAATCAATTGAAGGACTTATCTCTTGGTTTTGCTGGGTGAACAAGATTCTGGAGCAGCATAAAGGTTTTACGGGAAACTGAGCTGAGAAATGTTGCAACTTTTAGGTCCTCCGGTGTCAAAACAATTGGAATCTTTCTTCATATGAATTCCATGTTTCATAACCCTCATCAAATGCATCCATGGCGCCCGTTTCTCCCGCTATTTTTGGATCCCTGCTCCGAGGGTCTACACTTCCTCCATTCTGACTATGTTGGAAAGTGTAGCACAAACAATCCCTTGAAAATCGCTTATTGTCACAAGTAGGCTTCAAATGAAGTTACTGTGAAAATCCCCTAGTCACCACATTCCGGCACGGGAAGCCGGTACTGGAATTGAACCGTGCTGCTGGCCTGCCTTGGTCTGCTTTCAAAAGCCAGCGATTTAGCCCTGTGCTAAACCAGCCACCTTGAACAAGCAAGTAGGAAATCTTTCCTATTTATGCCTCAATAGTTCGAGTTTTCTACTGAGTAGTGGTCCATGCCCAGTCGGCAGACTTCGGAATCCCCATTCTCCGCAGTCTGTGTAACTTCGCCATGTGTGTCGTCACTGTAGCTCAGACCCCACTCACTTCAACGCAAGCAGGTCTACCCCGACTATCTGCCTTCTGACTCACAAATGCTGTCAAAACCTTTTGTTAATACTTCACATCAGCAGCATTGTTTCACCCGATGTCAGTGCGTGTGCAAGTCTGGTCCTGGGAATCTTCCGTTGCCCCCGATACCGTCCCACAATTAGTTGCCTCAATCCTCATCGCCAGTTTTCTATCCTGTTATATTTCTTTGTTGTGGTGGAGAAAAAAGGAATGGAGGTGCCCACACTCTGGGTTCTTGTAAAGCACGAGGATAGTTATTTTAAGGGGTGTTGCTCAATACAATCTAGACGATGATCTGCTCAAAGCCCGCGCAAACACTCTGCTGACGTCGCTACACATCACATGAAACGGAAACAGCAAGAATGTATTCCCAGATACATGACAAGTGGGATTCAGGAAGGCCTAGATGGAGTGGAGATTTACGGTGCATGCTGGTGGTGGGTATGAAGTAGATAGGAGTCATTGTCCTCAATTAACCAGCAGGATGGAGTCGGACTGTAGCCAACAAAAAAAAATAGTAGCTCTGCCTGTCAAATGCATAGTCAAGTTGCCAAGTGATTTTCAACCTTTTCAGAAGCATGAGGCTATTCTGCATGATAGCAAAATCTATTTACGTTGAAGGGAGTTTAATGGAGTTATGTTTCAGGGCACCTCTTGTTAAAATAGGCTTTCAGGACCGAAAGAATTCTTCTCTAATTTTGATTCATTGTGCTATTTAATTTAATTGTGGCCGTCTGTTATTTATTCCAGATTTGATCTGTGTGAAAAATATAAAAAAATACATCTGAGAAAGATTTCAGGTCAGTAAATCTATTTCTCGTTCTTTGTTCTGAGTAATTGAATGAGCAAACATGAAACTCCTGCTTCCACTGCCGCCACAGAATGCTGTCATCATTATCGAAACAGTGACGGTTGGTACTTAATAGTTCCCATCGTGGCCTGACAGGAGACAAGTTAATTTTATGTATAATTCTCATCTGGTTTTGTACAATTGGTTAAAAAATGGTTGCCTTAGGCCAGTGTTCTTCAAAGTCAGGGGCGTGACCCGCGGGTGGGTCGCGGGCGGGTATCGGTAGGCCTGCGGAGCCGTTGTCTGCGGCGCTCCCGATCGCGCAAATCCCCGCGCAGCAGCCGGCTTTTCATAACGCCGGCTGCAAGCGGCCGTGAACATGTTAAAACAAAAATTGGCCATATTGCGCATGCGCGCTGATAATCGGGCACGCATGCGCAGTGCAGCCGCTATTTTTTTAAACAGTTGCAGCTTTTTGTTTTACAAGTTCTGTAGTGGTTTTTATTCATTTATTCATTCATTTCATTCATTTAATTTTTTTTTCATTTATTTTATTCATTTTACTTCTTTTTACAAGTTTGGGAGGGCTTTATTCATTTTTTTCATTATTTTACTCATTTTATTTTATTTTTTTACAAATTCAGGGGGGGGTTTTATTTGATAAAATTTTACAGGAAAAAATTCAGAACTTTGGACAGATGGAGACTCCATACTTTCCAACACCAGAATGCTTCACCTTCATCCAACAGGTTCCATTGGAGGAGCGTGTACGAGGGCCAAAGGGAACCAAAACCATTTCCTCCATTTTTGTCAGCAGCAAACAAGGTAAGAGAAAATGGTGGGTCGCGAGGGTCGGCCGGCGTGGGTCGCGAAGGTCGGCCGGCGTGGGCCTCGAAGGTTGGCCGGTTGGTAAAAATGGGTCCCTGGAAAAAAAGCTTGAAGAACACTGCCTTAGGCAGCATTGTGGCGCAGTGGGTTAGCACTGCAGCCTCACGGCACCGAGGTCCCAGGTTCGATCCCGGCTCTGGGTCACTGTCCAGGTGGAGTTTGCATATTCTTCCCGTGTTTGCGTGGGTTTGGCCCCCACAACTCAAAAATGTGCAGGTTAGGTGGATTGGCCACGCTAAATTGCCCCTTAATTGGAAAAAATGAATTGGGTACTCTAAATTTAAAATAAAAATGGACGCTTCAGCGTCTCGCCATGAACAAGAGGGAGCTGCTTCTAAACGCTCCCTTACCGCTCAGTCCAGTCAACACACAAGCATGGCAGCGCGCAGACCTGCTGGGCACTTTGGCGATGCAGACCTGGCCAAGCTTCCTGACACTGTGGATATGAGGCGGGACATCCTGTTCCTCTGAGGGCGTCGGAGGAGCAGCATCAGGGTCACTAATATCGCCTAGGAGGTCAGTGCGGGTAGCATGGCCAGGAAGACTGGTGCCCAATGTAGGAAGAAGACCAATGACCTCCAGCGAAGATACCAACTCTCTCCTGGCATCAGATCTGCCTGCCACCATTAAATTCCCAACTGCACTCCGCCACCCCCCACCCCAACCCAGCCCCTCACGCCTACGAATCACTGGGTGACACATTGCATCCTCCCCACATCCTTTTCCTGCTTGTTCCTGAGCACCCCTTGGTGCCCACCAGCACAACCCCTTCATGTCCAGTTGTGGTGCCCACGCATGCCAACTGTCATACATAGACCCCCCCCCCCCCCGATCCATCAAACATGCGGCTCACAAAGACCTCTCCTTGTCCCCGCAGGAGAAGATAGCCCATAATAAGTGGGGAATGGCCAAGACAGGGGGCGGAATACCAGAGATCCATGACCTGCTGCCCTATGAAGAACAGCCCTGGAGATGGTGGAGTTGACTGAAGAGAGAGCAGTCACCGACAGCAAGGTTGGACTGCACCGCAGAGGTGAGGATACACAACCCCTTCACCCAGGTAACCTGTCTCAAGTGAGTTGTTCATATCAGACAAAATGATCCTTCCCTCTCACTGACCATATGCTCATTCTCTCGCATGATCTCCAGCTGATGGGGCTGGGCCATCCGGTGTCATCCCCCTCCCACCCCCACCCCCCAAGTGACCAACTTGGAGGAGAGCTCCGAGGAGATCACAATCGAGGCATCACAGCCATCATTCCCCTTCGACCAGCACAGAGACACACACCTCGGGCAACATTAATGGACAGGCATCTGGGGCATAATCTGGTGAGAACCACATAGTTGCTGATGCACATCAGGTGCAGGCAGGAACGTCCAAAGGAATGTGTGGAGGGTGGGGGCTCACAATCTTTAGCTAGGGGGAATGCAAATGCCTAATGTTTACTATTAAAACATGTTACACCTGATACATGTGAAGCCTCTGTCACGTTAATCTTCACAACAGGTCTGCCTGCTCCCCTACCCCCTGTTGCCATCTGCCCCATCCACCCCCACCCCGGGACATTGGTCCAAGATCAAACGGCCCTGATGCAGACCCCATTCAGAGGATGGGTCTGAGTGCTCTGTCAGACGAAAGACAGGAGTCAGATGTTGGCATAAAATGAGGAGCGCCAGAGACTACCTCACAGAGAGTTATCCTCACCCTAAGACCCTGACCCAGGAGCGACCCCGACCTGAAATGCTTCAACCCACCGACCAAGCCCAACAATGGGTCCCCCTCTCAGCACTGGGGCAGCAGCTCCTGTGTTGCCGAGCTGCAAAATGGAAATGGCTCCTCACCTGCTCACTTCCCCTCGGCAGCCATCGCGCCAGCTTCATGTTTTACAAAAGGAGTACTACATGGTGCCCGCATGAACTCTCAGTGGGAGGCAGTTAATTCCTGGGAGGCCATTACATTTGATTTCAATCTCGCTAATGAGATGGAAATTGATGTAAATTGGGGATAATGATATGCTCGCCATGTTTGAGAATGATCTGGAACTCGCTATCAGGAGCGGGCAGGTTAGATAGCAGACCGATTTGCGCCCACCGTGAATCTCAATTTTGGCCCTTCCCGTTATTTAACCGGCGTGCCCTCACAGTGGTTAGCACTGGGACTCCGGCGCTGAGGATCCGGGTTTGAATCCCGGCCCTGGGTCACTGTCCGTGTGGAGTTTGCACATTCTCCCCATGTCTGCGTGGGTTTCACCCCCATAACCCAAAGATGTGCAGGTTAGGTGGATTGGCCACGCTAAATTGCCCCTTAATTGGGGAAAAAAAATAATTGGGTACTCTAAATTTAGAAAACAAAAATTTAACTGGTGTGCCCAGATCCGCAATGCGCTGGTTAAATTGCACCCGTTATCAATGTTTAGGCAGGGCATTCTGCCCGGCTACACATATACCCAATGGTTTTCAGTAATGAAATAAATCAAATTTTGCTTTAAATGCAAGGGATTTAGAAATTTCTCCAGTCACTTGGGGGAATGTTCAGCACCCTTCTGTAAGATTAGAATGATGGTAATTGAATGAATCAGAATTAGGTGCCTTGCGGTCAGTTATTTTATTATTTTTTAAAAATAAATTTAGATTACCCAATTATTTTTTCTATTAAGGGGCAATTTAGCGTGGCCAATCCACCTACTCTGCACATTTTTGGGTTGTGGGAGCGAAACCCACGCAGACATGGGGAGAATATGCAAACTCCACACGGACAGTGACCCAGAGCCGGGATCGAACCTGGGACCTCAGCGCCGTGAGGCGGTTGTGCTAACCACTAGGTCACCGTGCTGCCCTGTGGTCAGTTATTTTAACCAGTCACCTTTGGTGATTTCTTCCATTTTTGTATGGAGAATTTTCTTTATGTTGGGCCTGTACTCATTGGAGTTTAGAACAATGAGAGACAACCTTATTGAGACCTATTGGATTCCCTGGTGGCCCTGACAGATGCTGAGAGGTAGTTTCCCCTTGAGATCTTATGGTCCACAGAAAATCAGTTCACCAACCTCATTGGCTCAGCCCCATTGCGGCCGCAGAGGCGGCTTGTTGATCACAGGGCGCAAATGACTGAGAGTCCTGCAATATACAGTTTTATAAAAGTCTCAAACATGAGTTTAGTCACATGTTTGAAAATACAAAGGGACGAATGAAATAGTTTTCCAAAAATGCCATTTATTTACAGTGATAGTGCACCAGTGGCGACATCAAAACTTTATAACTTTCCGAACCACTGTGTCTTAACGCAGTACCGGCATCCACAGCTGGGGTGGAGGCAGCCTGCCGACTGCTCTGAACCGATGTCTGTCATAACCTCGGTGAATGCCCACTGGATCCGGTGGGAGGTCATGGTGCCTGGACCCCATGCGGCCTACATCCTGATGGTGCCCACCAAAGAGTGTAGCCACGGGGTGCAGGGCTGAGCACAAACCCGGCAGGACCTGCCGCACCAAGATCTCCTTGGTGGTTGCCAACATTCCCACGGTGGCCTCGAGGCGCTCACATTCGGAGCCACATCAGGCAGAACATGGAAGGACTCCTCCATCCTGCGCTCTATTCTGATGGGTGACTGTCGAAGCTCTGCCCTGCGTACCTCTGCCTCCCCTTACATCTTCACCAGTCAGCTGACAGCTGCTTCCAGAGGCTCATCACTGGCACTGAGCGGGTGACTGATCTCCAGCAGCCCTCCGAGTGCCAGAGACCTGGGCTGTGCCTGCCCCTGATTGCTGCAGGGACGTGTCAGTGAGGTGCTCACCAGAAAGTCCCCCTGATTCTAACCTTGACCTACGCTCAGTGTTGGTGGAGGATGTAGCCGAGCACTGTGACGGTATTTCCTGAGCTTCCTCACCCTCAGGCCTACTCCGCGGGCTCTGGGAGCTGCTGGGCTGGCTGTCTGCGGTCTGCTTGTACCTGAAAAAGAGAAAAGGACAATTCGAGTGGAGGAGCTGAAACTGATTCAGAGTTCATTGCACTCAGTGCGAATTGTAGGATTGGGTGAAGTGATGGAGCTGAGATCTGTAATAGGTTGTTACGAGAGGCCAAGCTCGGGCAGTACGGTGGCGCAGTGGGTTAGCCCTGCAGCCTCATGGCGCCGAGGTCCCAGTTTCGATCCCGGCTCTGGGTCGCTGCCATGTGGAGTTTGCACATTCTCCCCGTGTTTGCGTGGGTTTCGCCCCCACAACCCAAAAGATGTGCAGGCTAGGTGGATTGGCCACGCTAAATTGCCCCTTAATTGGAAAAAAAAATGAATTGGGTACTCTAAATTTTAAAAAAAACGAGAGGCCAAACTCTGCATCGTGACAGGAGTGGTCCCGGTCCTCACCGGCATGTTTTGCAGCAGCCTACTCAAACTCGCTGCACTGTGCTGGAGGGACTGGAGAGCCGTCAGCCAATCAATGAAGAGGATGCCACGTGCGGTTAACAGTGTGGAGGCCTGGTCTCCTCATCTGGATCCCTGCCACCAAACTGTGACGGCCCAGGTCTGTGAAGAATGGGGCAGCTGAACCCATCCTTTCTCCTGCGAGCCCTCTGGGTGAGCCATTCAGAATACACTGCTCTCATTCACCTTTGTGTACTTACCCATTTTCACCATATCAATGATCAGGGGTTATGGGGAGAAGGCAGGAGAATGGGGATGAGAACAATATCGGCCATGATTGAATGGCGGAGCAGACTCGATGGGCCAGGTGGCCTAATTCTCCTCCTATGTCTTATGGTCGTATTACTGGTGAGGTTTGGTAGAGAAAATGGCCCTGTGCAAATGCTGGTGCCATGTATGTTCCAACTGTGACTGCAAGTTAACATGCTGTGCTCCGTGACCACTGACATCTGTGCTGCTGTTCCCCTCTTAGTCACACCATTAAAAGTTGTGACTGTATGCAGCTGTAAGGGACCCTGTCAAAGGTGAATTGTATAGGTGGGTGGCAAGAGGACAAGCGGATGGGATAATGAGCATTGCACTGTTCATTATTCATCCATCCATCTCTTGGCAACTAACTGTATAATATCTGTACAAGGCAGTGATTGAATGGTGATGCATCTCGCTGGCTATGTATTCAGAAACCACTCCACACGTTCACTTGTTCAGTCGGGTACATTTGGATGTAGCAGCAACAATTTTTTTTTTTTAAAAGCATTTTTGTAAAGGTTTTGCAGAATTTTCCATAATGCAACAGTAGTAACCACAATAACAAAACAAACTAGAGTGAACATTAACACAGTGCAAAAAGAGAATATACAACTTAAATAGACATTACCCCACGCGACCCAGTCTTCCCACACCATCCCAATGAAGCACTCACCCCCCCCCCCCCCTCCCCCGCGCCCCCGCTCCCCCCACGGATTGCTGCTGCTGCTGACATTTTAATTTTCCCTGAGAAAGTCGACGAACGGCTGCCACTTCCGAGAGAACCCGAACGTAGACCCTCTTGAGGCAAACTTTATTTTCTCGAGGCTGAGAAACCCAGCCATGTCGGTAATCGAAGTCTCTACACTCGGGGGCTTCGAGTCCCTCCACATTAATAAAATCAGTCTCCGGGCTACGTGGGAGGCAAAGGCCAAGACGTCGGCCTCTTTAACCCCCTGAACTCCCGGGTCTTCTGACACTCCAAAGATCGTTATCTCTGTACTCGGCACCACCCGTGTGTTAAGCACCTTGGACATTGCCCTCGCGAACCCTTGCCAGAACACTCTGAGCTCCGGGCATGCCCAAAACATGTGGCCCTTGCACCTCATACAACTGTCTTCTACCCCAAAAAACCTGCTCATTCTCGCCACCGTCATGTGTACTCGGTGGACCACCTTAAATTGAATTAGACTGAGCCTGGCACATGATGAGGAGGAATTAACCCTGCCCAGGAACTCTGCCCACAGACCCGCTTCCAACTCCACACCTAGCTCCTCCTCCCACTTGCCCTTGAGCTCCTCCACCGGGGTTTCCTCCGCCTCCTGTAGTTCCTGGTAGATATCCGACACCCTCCCCTCCCCCACCCAGGTTCCGGAGACCACCCTATCCTGTATCCTCAGTGGCGGCAGCGTCGGAAAGGCCACTACCTGTTTTTTCAGGAAGGCTCGTACTTGCAGATATTTAAAGGCGTTTCCTGGTGACAGATTAAATTTGTCCTCGATCGCCTTCAAACTGGGAAAGCTTCCGTCTATGAACAGGTCTCCCATCCTTCTGATGCCTGCCCTCTGCCAGCTCTGGAACCCCCCATCCATCCTACCCGGGACAAACCTGTGATTGTTGCATGTCGGGGTCCAGACCGACACTCCCTCCACCCTCTTGTACCTCCTCCACTGTCCCCAGATCCGCAGTGTCGCCACCACCACAGGACTTGTGGAGAAATCGGCCTGTATGACCCGCAATGTTCCGGGTCTTTTCCCTCGTTTAAGAATGAGTGAGATCAAAGCCTGTGACATTGTTGGGGGGAGGGTTCCTTTCTCTCTAACCTCATTGAAGGTCCACATCAGGAGTGGGCTCAATATTTCCAACAATTTCATATAGAATTCTACCTGGTAACCGTCCGCCCCCAGGGCTTTACCCGATTGCATGCCCCATATACCCTTGACAATCTCCTCCAATTCAATTGGGGCCCCCAGCCCCTCCACCAGGTCCTCTTCCACCTTTGGAAACCTCAACTGGACCAAAAATTGCCTCATCCCTTCCGCTCCCATTGGGGGCTCCGACTCATATAGCTTACTATATAACTCCTTAAAGACTCCGTTCACCCCCCCCACTGGATCCAAGACCGTGTTACCCTCCTTATTCTTTACTCCCCCGATTTCCCTGGCCGCCTCCCTCTTTCGCAGTTGGTGTGCCAGCATTCTACTTGCTTTCTCCCCGTTCCCATAGACTGCCCCGCTTGCCTTCCTCAGCTGTGCTACCGCTTTCCCTGTGGTCAGCAGTTCAAACTCTGCCTGCAGACTCCGCCTCCGAATATCTCCTGTCCACTCGGAGTATCTCCTCCACCAGCCTCTCCCTCTCAGCTCTTTCTCTCTTTTCCCTATGGGATCGAATTAAGATGAGTTCCCCTCTGACAACTGGCTTCAGAGCCTCCCAAACCGTTGCCGCTGCTACCTCACCCGTATCGTTTGTTTCCAGGTAATCCTGGATGTTCCTGCTAATCCGCCCACAAACCTCTTCGTCCGCCAGCAGCCGCACATCCGGTCTCCAGAGTGGGCGCTGCCCTCACTAAGGGCAGGTCCACCCAGGGCGGGGCATGGTCCGAGACTGTGATTGCTGAGTATTCTGTCACTGTGATTGCTGAGTATTCTGTTGTAGCAGCAACAATGACAGTTCTCCCAAAGGGAAAGCAAACAATGGGCAACTGTTCCAGGGTTAGCTAACAGCTGGGCAATAGTTACAGCTTTGATGCTCGTCTGACAAGTCAAGGATGTCCCCTCCGAGAATATCTCCTCCAAGGATACCTCCTCCGGGATGTCTCCTACGAGAATGTCTACTCCGAGGGACAGGTTCTTCGGCATTGATCACCTACCCCTCAAATGGACCTTTCCAAGGTGTTGACCCGAGTTGCCCAAACCATGCCAGGCTTGCCTCTGACCCCTCATCAGTCCTGGAATTGACTGACCCTTCTCTTTTAGCCTGCACCCCAGACCAAAAATGAGACGTTTGGTCTGACATCTTTAAAGCTGAAGCTCGTGGAACAGGTGAGCCCTCCCCTGTCCTGGTCATCATCGCTCACTCAATGTCAGAGATTGCCCTCCAGGATACCCTTATCTTGTGCTGGGTACCATACCTCATGCTGCCTGGTAGCATAATTTCAGTTGCCCACCACAAGTATCCTGGTTCTGTTTGGTCAGAAAGTTGGCTCCCTCATGGCCTCACCCTGCCCCCCCCCCCCCCCCCCCCCCCCCTCCAACCTCCTCCAGCCATAACCCCGTGGGGTCTCAAATCACCCCTTTTGTACTTTTCCAATCATTCTGCCATGGATGGTTGTGCCGTCAGCTGACCGGGCCTCGGTATATCAAATTCCTCTCTCGGCCTCTCAATCTCTCTCACTTTCTTGACGACGTTCCTTAAAATCAACCCCTTTAGCCAAGATTTTGGTCACCTGCCCTGATGTCTCCTTACACTAATTTGTCGCAGGTTTTATTTGATATCATTCCTGCGAAGCGCTTTGTGACGTTCTAAGCCTGTTAGAGGGTCAGTATAAAGGCAGTTGTTGCTGAATCCCTTTGAAGCTGAGGTAAAGCCAAAGGAAAATAGGAATGTGCTCAACCATGGGACTGGAATGCCAGTGCATCCTCAATGGGTTGCACTCTGTCTCCCACAGTGTTTGCTAAAGCAGTCAAGAGAAAAGAAAGAATGCAGAAAATTAGACATTGAACGATTCTGTAAGAGTGGAATAAAGTTCTGAGGAAAAGAAGCTACTAGTGATTGAACGATGAGTGACGTTTTTTGAACTTCAGACACTTCGCAGCATTGTGGATCAAACGCAACTTTCAGGAAATCATAACAGTCATTCACTAGTGTATTGATTGTGCAGTGTTTACACGACCCGGTAATAAAATCTCACCCCAGGCATTAGACTTGTCATAGCTGAATCCAATAGCCTTTTCTCCTTGTCGGAAAGGAAGAGCTATAACATTCACAGCTCCAGTTTCACTCTGAGGATGGAAGCATCACACGCATTCAAGTTATGTGGCATTCCCCGCGCCCCCGTATTCCTTATCATTCCACGTTTTAACTCTTTGCTGTCTGGAACACTGTTTATGTTTCAAGAGCTGGCCTACTCCCAGGCCTCACAGTAACCAGCTGCGAGCGGTTATTTTTATTCACTCTTGGGATGGTGGTTTTGCCACCAAAGCTAGCGTTTACCGTCTATCCTTAGTTGACCCTTGAGAAGGTGGAGGTGGGCCTCCATTTTGAATGACTGAAATCGACATGGTGCTGTTGCTTCCATAATGCTGTGAGATGGCAAGTTCCAGGATTTTGATTCAATGTCGATGAGGGAACGGGGATATTATGCCAAAGTTGGGATGGAGTGTGACTTGTGGGAAGTGTGGAGATAATGGCGCTCCTATATATCTGCTACTTCCCCCTTCTGGGTGGAGCTTAGCAAAGCAATTTCCTTAGTTCCACCGTTGGCAGCCATGCCTTCTGCTCCTTAGGCGCTAAACTCTGGTGTTCCGACCGAGACCTCGACTAACTGAGGCCTCAGCAAACCTCAGAGGCCGTATGACGCCTGGTCTATCAGGGTAAAGCACATGTGATTCCAGAAGGCTGAGGCCTTTAAAACCTGCAGAGCAGATCCACTCTGAGAGAAGAGTTGGAGTCGCTGGCAAGTATTGTCATGTTCCATACTTCCTGGAAATAGTTTTTGCCTCTAAATAAATTGTCTGTTGCTGTTATCCACTGATGGTTGCCTGGAGTTCCTGTTATCACAGTTTTGCTGTGCACAGTGTCTGGAATTTGTACTCCATTGTTATCATTGAAACCATTATTTCCTGTATTCCTCACTTATCATCTAGCCATTATCAATGGCAAAATAAAGCACATGATGGGACGTTAGGTGTGATAATAATGCAAATTAAACAACATAGCTTGACCTTTATTGAACAGTAAGGCTGTCCCTTCTGGCAGTAACTGTAAAAACACATTGAAACGCCAAGTTAACCGACAGCCATTTGTGGAGATGAGAAGTTTCAAACTGCATACATCAGCACAGTGCTGAGAGAGTGTTGGAAGTGCTGTCCCTCCAGCAAAACTTGAAACTGAGCCTCCTCCTGCTCTCTTAGCTGGAATGGAAGAATCCAAAGTATCATTTAAAGTTTCTCGCTCTGCTGGCTGGTATTTACACCTCAGCCAACATCAATGAAAGATGATTTGGCGATCAGTCGCGTTGTTGTTTGTGGAATCGTGCTGTGCGTAAATTGGCTGCTGCCTACCCCCACATTACAACAGAGATTGCTCTTTCAAAGTATTTAATTAGCAGCACAGTGCTGCAGGGATGTCGCAAGACGGTGAAAGGTGCTCTAGAAGTGCATTTCTCTCCTTCCTTTGATCAAAGGAATTCATTCCTGGGCTAGTGGGTGGTGGATGATACTGTAGTGGATTCCAGTGCAGCACTAAACCATTCAGACCAGAACATCCCAGGTTTAATTGTCAGTGAGTTTTGTGTTCGCTGGTATCTTCTGGGGCATTAGTCGAAGCACAACAGGGGTCTTAGCTGCTTTGGTGGGCTATGGAGAGATCAATTTAACTAGTTGCCCATGTCCTGACTGATATCAGTGGCTCCAACTGGAACCTGTGTGTGCGTATATGTTATTGGAGAATAGAATTAGGCTTTGTTGCGATACAGTTGAATAGCTTGATGACACTCAGTGTGGGCTGATGCACAGGCACTGGGATGGAATATTGGAACTTTTTGGTTCTTCTGGAACTATACCCAGCAAGGGTCAACGATTTACATGAAAGGAAATTGGAAAAACAGTGAGGCAACTGTGTATTACAAATCACCCAACGACACACACAGTCAAACTGCGCTGTGCAACAGTAACATATCTTTAAATTGAGTTAAAATACCAGACGGAGGAATTCCAGACAAATGCATTAAACATGGGAAACTGTACGGTGCAATGTTCCCTGACAGCCGGAAAGCATTTGTCCAGATTTGGCACAAGAAAACTACAATTTCAGCTTCAAAAGCGGCAAAAAGTCAGCGAATAAAACCTAGGACAGAATAACCAACTGGTTGATGGGGAGGAAGATTGGAACAGGCGGAGGCCATTCAACCCTGGTGTCTGTACCGCCATTCAATGAGATCATGGCTGATCTGTCACCTAACTCCATACACCTGAATTTGGCCCATTTCCCTTAATATCGTTGCTGAACAAAAATGTATCCATCTCGGATTTATAATTAACAACTGTTCTAGCTTCAACTGCTGTTTGTGGGAGAGCAGTTCTAAACTTGTGGGAGAGAAGTGCTTCCTGAACTAGCTGCCCTTATATTTAGACTTTACCCCCCGAGAATCTCCAACCATTGGAAATAGAATCATTGAATCCCTACAGTTTATAAGGAGGCCATTTGGCCCATCAAGTCTGCACCGACCCTCTGAAAGAGCACTCCCCCAAAGCCCACTCGCCCGCCCTATCCCAATAATTCCTTAACCTAACCTGCATTTCTTTAGACACTAAGGGGCAATTCAGTGGTCAATCCTCCTAACCCGCACATCTTTGGACTGTGGGAGGAAACCGGAGCACCCGGACGAAACCCACGCAGACAGAGGGAGAAAGTGCAAACTCACACAGTCACCCGAGGCTGGAATTGAACCTGGGTCCCTGGCACTGTGAGGCTGCAGTGCTTACCACTGTGCCACCGTGCCTACCCGAAATAGTTTATCAGTAGGCACAAGTTAGAGAAGATGATGGGGGAAGCAAGGGCATGGTGGGGTAGTTGGGTGCGGCTGGCTGTGGGATGACAGAAATTAGTGTTGGGATATCCATTGCTTCTAACTGGA
Source organism: Scyliorhinus canicula (assembly GCF_902713615.1). Taxonomy (NCBI): domain Eukaryota; kingdom Metazoa; phylum Chordata; class Chondrichthyes; order Carcharhiniformes; family Scyliorhinidae; genus Scyliorhinus; species Scyliorhinus canicula. Next base: position 222,269,204 of record NC_052149.1, on the reverse strand, counting down.
AGTGATCCCCCTGGTGAAAACCCTCCATGAAACCCGGTGAGAGAGGAAGTGATGGACATAAATGACTGAGACGGAAGGCAGTGGCTGAAGAAGAGGTATGGAATGTGCTGAGCCAGTGGTGTGATGTAACTGAACAGTTGCTAAAGGGAAGTCTGCAACGTGCTCAAAATGTAATGAGGTTGCCAAAACCAAGTGGACCACGAGGCCGCTGAAGGTTGACTGACTGTGGCTAATGTTGAGCATTCGCGGCGTCCGTTCAACAACTAACCAGTCACTGAGCCTCGAGACGGTAAGTTCGGCGTATCCAGAGCTGAGAGCGTGGGTAACATGCACAGAGCGGAGTGTAAGATACTGTACTTTGGGGTAATAGTGAGTTAACTCAGGACAAAGTAGTCTGATCAACTACTTGGAGACTGGAAGGAGAGAACTGTTCATTCGCTCCATTCTGACTCTCGAACAATCCCAAGCAGCCTTTTCCAGGGCATGGATTCATGAATAGAATTCTTATTGAGTAAGATTTTGGAATGCTGAATTTGGAATGACAGGTTATGAAAAAAATGTAGCACGGTAGCACAGTGGTTATCACAGTTCCTTCACAGCTCCAGAGTTCCAGGTTCGATTCCCGGCTTGGGTCATTGTCGGAGTGTGTGCTTTCTCCCCGTGTCTGCGCGGGTTTCCTCCGTGTGCTCCGGTTTCCTCCCACAGTCGAAAGATGTGCAAGTTAGGTGGATTGGCTATGCTAAATTGCCCTTAGTGTCCAAAAAGATTTGATGACGTTGCTAGGTTACAGGGTTAGGTTGGAAATGTGGGTTTAAATGAGGTGTTCTTTGCAAGGGCCGGTGCAGACTCGATGGGCTGCATGGCCTCCTTCTGCACTGAAATTCTACGATTCTATGAATAAACATGCCATGAACAAACAACAATTTGGTCATCTTGAATTGCTGATACCCAGACTAAATCTCCCGACATGACGTAGGGAGTTAGCCCACAAATTTTCATTTATATCAGAGATTCAGAACCCCAATGTTAATTTGCAGCTGATAACAAACAGGAGGGGTGAGTGAAGAAGCAGCCAGCAACCACAGACAGAGTTGAATAAAACGTGTTTGAACAAAACAATGGACGATGAAATTTAAACAGGATCTAGTGTAACGTTTGGGACTTGGAAGGAAGAGAAAAATACATGGCACAGGTTTGTGTCAAAATAACCTTGCATGGAAATGAAAGACAATTTGAGATTTTTGTAGAATTGAGGCTCAATATGTTTGTTCACTGTACGACAATCAAATGACAAAACAAATATTACACAGAAATATGTCTCCAAAACTGAATTGAACTGAATTCCATATGACCACGGTCTGATTTGAACTCATGTCCTCCTGTTTACTTGGCCAAGACCTTCGCCTTCATGTTAGTACAGATAATGGATGGAAAATGTTCAAGTTTGAGAAGTCGTTCAAAGAGCATGAGTTAAGGATTTTCAAAGACAGTGGGTTAACACTTTGGATTGCCCAGCATCTCCCCGAAACTCATTATAAGTCGCTGCTGTGTATTTAAACTTTGGTTGATTCTTCTTTCTATTCATTGAGATGTTGGTTTGGAATAAAACACGTTTCTTATTTGACCACCCACTGTTCACACCAGTGGCGCCTTGATCTTGTGTTGTATGGGTCAGCTGCTGAGCAATCGCTTGGCGTCAGCCTTGGGTCTGTTGCAGCACTCTCATCTCTGATTCATAAAGTTCAAGTTCCACTGAGATTTGCGCACATAATGTTGACACCTCAGGAAGTGCTGCACTTGGAGGGGTTGACTTTTGGATTGAGGCTTTATCTCCCCCCTCAGGCAAAAGATCCCATGCCACTATTCGCTGAAGATCATGGGATTTCCCCAGTATCTTTGCCTATATTTATTCCTCAGCCAATATTAATCAAATAATGCATTTTGGAAGGTCTAATACAGGTAGGGAATATACAGTGAATGGTAGAACCCTCAAGAGTATTGACAGTCAGAGAGAACTAGGTGTACAGATCCACAGATCTCTGAAAGGGGCAACACAGGTGGGGAAGGTAGTTAAGAAGGCAGACGGCATGCTTGCCTTCATTGGCCGGGGCATTGAGTATAAAAATTGGCAAGTCATGATGCAGCTGTATAGAACCTTAATTAGGCCACACTTGGAGTATAGTGTTCAATTCTGGTCGCCACACTGCCAGAAAGATGTGGAGGCTTTAGAGAGGGTGCAGAAGAGATTTACCAGGATATTGCCTGGTATGGAGGGTATTAGCTATGAGGAGCGGTTGAATAAACTCTGTTCTCACTGGAATGACGGAGGTTGAGGGGTGACCTGATAGAGGTCTACAAAATTATGAGGGGCATAGACAGAGTGGATAGTCAGAGACTTCTCCCCAGGGTAGAGGGGTCAATTACTAGGGTGCAAAAGTTTAAGGTGGGCCGGGCAAGGTTTAGAGGAGATGTACGAGGCAACTTTTTACACAGAGGGTAGTCGGTGCCTGGCACTCACTGCCGGAGGAGGTGGTGGAAGCAGGGACGATAGTGACATTTAAGGGGCATCTTGACAAATACATGAATAGGATGGGTATAGAGAGATACGGACCCCGGAAGTGTAGAAGATTTTAGTTTAGACGGGCAGCATGGTCGGCACAGGCTTGGAGGGCCGAAGGGCCTTTTCCTGCGCTGTACTTTTCTTTGTTCTTTGTTCTAAATGATCTGGCCAGTATCTTATTGTAACTTTGTGGGAAACTGGCAGTGTGTAAATTGTTACCTGCAGTAACTACATTTCAAATTTACCCAAGCCTCTTTACTTTGCCAAGCAATGTGCCTTCAGGCAAGTAGGTAGAAACGTTAGGATAATTATTATTTGTACTTCCTGCATTTCAGCTCTTTGAATAAAATTAATAACGTAACGTGGCAATTTAGGGTGAACCACGGTCAGTTTGGACTCGCTCACTTGAACTGCGTTGACTGCGGGAAAATTTATTCCAGGGATGCTTGTTAATCTCAGGGACTAGTCGTGAAGGTTGTGTTTGAACACAGGTTCGACGTGTCATATGTTTTTGACTGGAAACAAAACCACTGAGTTAGTCAAACCTAGATCTTTACAAGGTACCGTAAATTCTAACTTGCGAATTACTTCCAAAATGGTTGCCTAAAGCCTGGAGTAAAACGTGCGCTTGGAAACAGGGAGAAACACCGTTTGCAACACGGGAGGAGTGTGCAAGACACGTTTTGGATAGTTTCACGAGAGTTTCCCTATAGGTAGTCTTCAACTGGTGGAGAGGTGGGAGCAGTGAGTAGCTCTTGCAGGGAGGTAGCATGGGCATGATGGACCGAACAGCCTCCTTCCATGCTGTAACCATTCTATTGTTCATTCATCTCCCAATAGCTTGCTGCATATGTCTCCACAGCTCATGGCTGCCCCGCTGATAGTTACAGCCATATCAATGAAAGCCCACAGCTATCTCTTCATAGAGACATCACAGCCAGAATCTGTCCTTTTGATGTTCACCAGTGCAATCTTCCAGCAGGGCTGCAGAGATTCTGAGTCTCTCCTCCCTATCCCAGTGGCTCCAGGCCTATTGTCGCTGTGGGTGAGACGAGACAACTCAATGCCTGACTGCAAATCAAACCTCCCTGGTGTCTATTTCCCAACCATTAACTTAAAACACTGTTAGGGAATCAGCAAATTTCCTCCCCCAGCTAAAATAATTTTGATTGCTTTGTGTCAAAATTATTGGGATATGTTTTAAAACTGTCTGCAAAATCTAATTTTGTTTTATGGGAGGTGGCATCACTTTTGGATCCACCCAAACAACCTGTTTCCAATTATGAATCTACTCATAAGGTCATCCCCCACCCCCCACACCACCATCCATGTGATTATTCATGCCAGGCTACGGCCTATAAAATATTTAAATGTTTAGGCCTCAGGCCTAATTTCTCACTGTCCTTCACAAACTCCAGCAGAGGAAATAATTAATCTTCTTCCAGGTTCAGCTGTCATTTTAATACCTGCTCATAAAACCAGCAGGCAGCTCGTTCTTCGAGAGTGAGAAACCCAATCGTTACTTATTTAATTTTTGTTTTCCTCGTGGTGACTGCTCGCAGAGCCAAGTGGCATTGACTGAACTGTAAATGTTGAGCAAATCAACATGGCTTTCCAAGAATTTGTTCTGCAGATAAGGCAGGCTGGCATGTGACAGGCATAATGAAAATAAACCCAATATAAGCGTGTGTGTTGCCCAAATAGAAATTGACATTACAAAAGTTCAAGAAAGAATTTTAATCTTCTACTACAGCATTCACTGCTGTTAATTGAAATACTTCAGAAAGGTTTTGTAAACACCTTCACCTGAATGGTTCCAGAGAAGCTGGATATTTGTTGCAAAGTGAGATCGGAGAGGGTGGTGTTGTTTGGCTCGCAATAAAGCAGATTGGGGGCAATTCGGTAGAGTTATACAAGATTATTGGCGGGATTCTCCGTTCCCCGAAGCCGATTTCATAATCGTCGATCGGACGGAGAATCCCTTTTGACACCGAAATCAGGGGCGCCGTCAGTTTGATGCAGCTTTTGTATGCTCCGCCCCCTCTGAAATGGTGTCACCGTGGCGCGCGCTGCCCGCCTTTGGGACGGCCTCAGCATGTCACCTGAAGGCCCTCCCCTGATGCTCCGCCCCCGATGGGCCGGGTTCACGACCGTGCGGTTCACTCATGGTCTCAGCCGTGCAGGAACCCAGCGTGGCGGCTGCGGACTGTGTCCAGCGCTGTCACAGTTGGGCGGGAGCCATGCTGCTGGCCAGGGGAGCTTCCACGCGGGCTGGGGGGACTGGTGGGGGTTGGCCAGGGCATGGCCAGGGAGGCACTATCTGGCAGGTCGGGTCCGCGCACCGCCGGTGCCATGTTTTACGGCGTGGCTTCTGCAGGTCGACGCCGTGCGCATGCGCCCACGGAGCCGGCCATTCTCCAGCCGTTTATTTTGTGGAGGTCGGGGGTTTTACATGACGCAGCTGCTAACCCCTGGCTGGTCGCAGCATTGGCGCCACTGATGTTTTTCACATAAAACGCCACAGATCCTCTGCACTTAGTCTCAGAAACGGAGAATCCCCCCCTAAGTGTTGACACCAACACAGAATTCATGGTCTTTCACGACAGCCAAACTGGCGCCACACCTGGACCAATTCAATAGCTGTTAAGAGGCTAGCACCGGCACCACGTGGAACACAATTGATTCCAATGGAAAACTGTGCAGGATTCGCTGGGTCCGTGATTGTCACGTGGGAGGCTGACAAGCTGCAGCCACATCTACACATTACAATCCATACACACACTCACCCCAGCCAACAAGATGGCGCTGGTTGTGCAGTAGTGCGTGCATACAGCTGATGGGTTGGCTGGGGTCAGAGGGCATCCAGGGGGTTGGCTCTAAATTCACAGTGGGCTGTCAGTGGCGTGTGCAGCTGCATGATCGCCTTGCTGGCTGCGGCAATGGTCTTGCCTGCTCGTCCACCCAGACGCCACAGCCCACCTCCTCGCCACCCCCTACTCCCCCCAGCCCTGGCAGAAGACCCCAGCCAGTGGCACGACTGTCAGCAAACTATGGTGATGATGGACACTTTCCGTACCCCCTCTCTCCCTCAGCAGCCACCACGATGGTTTCACAATTTTTAAAAGCACAAGTGGGCAGCACAGTGGTTAGCACAATTGCTTCACAACTCCAGGGTCCCAGGTTCGATTCCCAGCTTGGGTCACTGTCTGTGCGGAGTCTGCACGTTCTCCCTGTGTCTGCGTGGGTTTCCTCCGGGCACTCCGGTTTCCTCCCCCAAGTCCCAAGTCCCAAGAAGACATTTTGAATTCTCCCTCCGTGTACCTGAACAAGCGCCGGAATGTGGCGATTAAGTGCTTTTCACAGTAACTTCATTGCAGTGTTTTTAAAAAAAAATTTAGAGTACCCAATAATTTTTTCCAATTAAGGTGCAATTTAGCATGGCCATTCCACCTAAATTGCACATCTTTGGGTTGTGGGGGTGAAACCCACACAGACAATGTGCAAACTCCACACTGACATTGACCCAGGGCCGGGATTTGAACGCGGGTCCTTAGCGCCGTAGGCAGCAATGCTAACCACTGCGCCACCATGCTGCCCACTTCATTGCAGTGTTAATGTGAGCCTACTTGTGACAACAATTATTATAGAACTGCGCCATGGAACTCGGCCCATCGGAGGCGGAGCATTGCAGAAGCCCCGGAGAATATCGGGTCAGGCCTGTTCATGATATGCAAATGGTGTCCACTGTACGTGCGTTCAGGTACGAATTGACGCCACTGTCGAGGTGACAGAGAATCGCGATTTGGTGTCAAATCGGTGTCGGAACCTATTCTCCGCCCAATCGCGTTTCGCGATTTCGTCTTTGGCAAACGGGGAATCCCGCCCTATAGATTTTGAAAGGGAAGATAAGGAAAGGTTTTTCCCATTAGCTGATGGTACAAGAACCATTGAACTCAGATTTTGGACAAGAAATGCAGGGGAGACAAGGGGTGAGTGAGAATTGTTTTGTACGGTGAATAGCAATGATCTGGAACTTGTCCGCAAGGCTGGTGGAAGCGGAGGTGATAAATGATTTTCAAGGAAAATTGGATGTGGACTCGAGGGAGATACGTTTACTGGGCTGTAAGGATAGATGACTGGATTTCTCTGTGAGAACTATTCAAGGGGCTGAATGGATTTCTTCAGTGCTATAATGATTCAAAGTGAATAATTTTTGTTCAGATTATTAATACTTTAATGTGTGGAATGAAAACAAAGTTACATGCTCATTTTCTGTCTATGCCTTATAACCATTGCTACAGTAATGAGTTTTTTGGCTTGCCCCCAAAATGTAAGTTGCAATTAAGATAAGTGCTGACAGAGTGGAAGCTATTGCACTCCCTTTGTCTTATTTCCCCTGTCCACCTCAGGCACTCTTGTTCACTGGAACATTTCTTACTTTTCCAAATAATGAATTTCCTTTCTGCCTTTCTTGAAAGTGCAGAGACATGCGCACAAAATAAATTATCCCCATCTATACAAACACCCACACAAACACCCACACAGAACCCTCCCCCCCCCACACACACACAAACCCCACACACAAACACCCACATAAACACCCACACACACAAACACACACACCCACAAACACAGTCCATAAGAGGGTCGTTTAGGAGTCTGGTAACAGCAGGGAGGAAGCAGTTTTTGAGTCTGTTTGTGCGTGTTCTCAGACTTCTGTATCTCCTACCCGATGGAAGAAGTTGGATGAGTGAGTAAGGTGGGTAGGAGGGGTCTTTGATTATGCTGCCCGCTTTCCCCAGGCAGCGGGAGGTGTAGATGGAGTCAATGGATGGGAGGCAGGTTTGTGTGATGGACTGGGCAGTGACTCTTTGAAGTCCTTGCAGTCCTGGGCCGAGCAGTTGCCATACCAGGCTGTGATGCAGCCTGATAGGATGCTTTCTGTGGTGCATCTGTCAAAGTTGGTAAGAGTTAATGTGGACATGCTGAATTTCCTTAGTTTCCTGAGGAAGTATAGGCGCTGTTGTGCTTTCTTGGTGGTAGCGTCGACGTGGGTGGACCAGGACAGATTTTTGGAGATGTGCACCCCTAGGAATTTGAAACTGCTCACCATCTCTACCTCGGCCCTGTTAATGCTGACAGGTGTGTGTACAGTACTTTGCTTCCCAAAGTCAATGACCAGTTCTTTAGTTTCGCTGGCATTGAGGGAGTGATTGTTGGTGCTACACCACTCCACTAGGTTCTCTATCTCCCTCCTGTATTCTGACTCGTCGTTATTCGAGAACTGGCCCACTATGGTCATATCATACGTGAACAATCCCACACGCAAAGACCCACATGCACAAATACCTACACACAAACACCCATATACACAGACAGATTGAACGAGCACTATGTGAATACTACTGATTTCCTGGATGCCATAAAGAACAACTTGGATAAAGCCCTGGGCAAGAAGTAGATGGTTTTCATTTTACCTCACACCCATATACACAAACAATCCCATACTCAAACAAGCACATACACAACACCTACACACAAACACCCATACACAGAAATACCCACAAAGACAAACATGCACACACAAACACCCCATACACAAACACTAACACTCATACACACACCCATACACACAAACACCCACACATACCACACACATACACAAACGTGTACACTACAAATAACAAATATCCACACACAAACACTCACACAAGCACCCATATACACACTCACACAGACAAACATGCACACACACAAACATCCATATACACAAACACCCACACAGTAAAACGTGCAGAAACACAAACACCCATACACACAAACACCCACACAGACACTCACATACACACCCATACACATAAACACCCACGCACACCACCCACACACACAAACTCACATACTCACAAATACCCACACGCAAACACCCAATACACAAACACGCACGTGAACACTCACAGACCCACACATGCAAACGTGCACAAGTACCCACACACAACACCCACACACAGAAACATGCACACACACAAACACTCCCTCGCAAACACTCATACACAAATGCGCACGCACACACAAATGCACAAACACACACCCAAACAAACATCCATACACAAAAAGACGCACACATGCGAACACTCACACGCCAACACAAACAAACACCCTTCAACACAAATGCAACAACAAAAAATTGTTTTTATGTTGCGCTTTTGATATAACAAAAAGTCACAGGGGAAGTATGAATCAAAATATCACACCTAACTACATAAGATATTTGAGCAGAAAAGAATGCTTGGTCAAAGAGTCGGAATGTATTTAAAGGGGAAGGTTGGGAATGAATTCCAGAGCTTTGGGCCGAGGGAACTGAAGGCCATTAATGTTAGAATGATTCAAATCAAGGGATTAGTGGCCAGAATTGGAGGGAAGATATCTCAGAGAGTGTGGCTTGGTAGAGATTAGAGCTAGTGAGAGGCAAGGCCAGAGAGGGATTCGAAAACACGATTGTGAATTTTACCAAGTTGAGGCATTTTCTAATGGGAAGCCAGTTTAGGTCCATGAGCACAGGAATGATGGGTGAATGGGGCTTGCGCAATTTATTTTTTGAAAATGTTTTTATGAAGGATTTTTAATGTTATACAACACAAAGGTAATCGGGAACGTACATCGATAACAAAAGAAAAAAATATATATACATTGGTCGTCTTTTGTTATTTACATCGGTTGTAGCTTCTTGTTTTGCGTTCTCCAATACATGCTTACTTCTAGCCTGGTGCCCAACATTCCTCTCCCCCTGTTCTTCCTGACCCCCCCCCCCCCCCCCCCCCCTTCTAGTGATCTGGCATGCCCTCTTCCCTCTTGTGTCTTGTTCCTGTTTGGTTGGCGTGACGCAGTGCATTTTGTTATTGCTGAGCTTGGTTGGGCTCCATGCATCTTCGTTTTCACCCCCCCCCCCCCCCCCACACACCGTTTTGTTTGCATTTGTTGGCGTGTAGTTGCTTTTAATTCCCTCTGGCTCACTGGCTGTTGGCTGCAAACAGTCCGTGGAAAAACCGAGCGAATGGCTCCTACATATTGTGGAAGCTTTCCTCCGACGCCCGGATAACAAAATTAATTTTCTCCATCTGGAGAAATCCCGATAGGTCGGACAGCCAGTCTGCAACTTCAGGTGGTGCTGCTGATTGCCAGCCGAGCAGGATTCTCTTGCGGGCGATGAGGGAGGCAAAGGCTACCCTCATCTACCCTCCTCCCCATGAAGAGATCTGGCTGTTCTGATACCCCAAAGGCTGCCACTCTTGGGCAAGGCTACTCCCTCATTCCCACCACCTTGGACATTGCCGCAAAGAAGGCTGTCCAGAACCTGACAAGTCTGGGGCAAGATCAGAACACGTGGGCGTGATTGGCCGGGCCCCTTGGCACCGTTCACATTTATCCTCCATCTCTGGAAAGAACCTGTACATTCAGGTTCTAGTTAAGTGAATTCTGTGTGCCACTTTCAGTTGCATTAGGCTTAGCCTTGTGCAAGTGGAGGTGGAGTTGACCCTGTGCAGTGCTTCGCTCCAGAGTCCCCACCCTATTACAAACCCTAGGTCCTCCTTCCATTTTTCCCTTGGCACGTCCAGTTGTGTGTTTGCACTTCCCATTAGTCGCCCGTACAGGTCAACACAGTTTACCCTCCCTAAGATGCATATTTATTGCCCATCCCTAGGTACACCCACAGTGCTGTTAGGGAAGGAACTCCAGGATTTTGACCCAGCGACAGTGAAGGAACGGCGATATATTTCCAAGTCAGGATGGTGAGTGACTTGGAGCGGAATCTGCAGGTGATGGGGTTCCCCTGTATCTGCTGCCCTTGACCTTTTAGATCAGTGTTTTCTAAACTTTTTTCCCCCGACCTACTGTTTGCCAACTGGCCGACCTTCGACACACGCGCCACCGTTGTTTAGCATTTCAAAAAATATTTTTTCCAATTAAAGGCCAATTTAGCATTGCCAATCCACCTTACCCTGCGCATCTTTGTGTTGTGGGGGGTGAAACCCACGTAGACACGAGGAGAATTTGCAAACTCCACACGGACAGTGATCCAGGTCCGGATCGAACCTGGGTCCTCAGCGCCGTGATCATTTCCCTTTCATGTGATAGGTGAGCCTGCTTGGTCCTCACAATCTCACTCCATAGGCTTTGCATCCTCAGGCTGGGTGAGGCAGGAGGAAGGAGCCGCACCCCCGGCTGCATCAGCCCAGAGTAATAATAATAATCTTTATCAGTGTCACAAGACAGGGCAGCACGGTGGCACAGTGGTTAGCTTTGCTGCCTACGGCGCTGAGGACCCGGGTTAGAATCCCGGCTCTGGGTCACTGTCCGTGTCGAGTTTACAAATTCTCCCCGTGTTTGCGTGGGTTTCGCCCCCAAAACCCAAAGATGTGCAGGGTAGGTGGATTGGCCACGCTAAATTGTCCCTTAATTGGAAAAAACAATTGGGTCCTCTAATTTTATTTTATTTTTAAATTAGTGTCACAAGTCCGGTCAGCCCGGTGGCACAGTGGTTAGCACTGCTGCCTCACGGCGCCAAGAGGAGATCATCCCTCCTCTTGTGGTACTGTCTGCCTGTCCTCTTCTGCAGGGCATTGGCATTGATTGCTGCTGCCACCCCCTCCCATGCTACATTTGTCACCTTGGAATAGCGTCTTCGCCTCAAGCATGGGAACAGAACATCACGGTGGGCTTTAACTGCATCCAGTAGGTGCTTGAGATGATGGCGGGGTGGGTGAACCAAAGGCCACTCCATCAATGAACGAATAAACACCATACGACGGAAAATCACCCCATTGGCGTCAACGGGTCCAACGCGCTTTCCCCACCGAACGTTGAACAGTCAATTTCCAGGAGGATTCCGTCCATAGTTTCAGAAGAAGAGGTCGGTTGTTTCACATTAAGATGAGGAGAAAAATGGGCAGCACGGTGGCCTAGTGGTTAGCACAACCGCCTCACGGCGCTGAGGTCCCAGGTTCGATCCCGGCTCTGGGTCACTGTCCGTGTGGAGTTTGCACATCCTCCCCGTGTCTGCGTGGGTTTCGCCCCCACAACCCAAAAATGTGCAGAGTAGGTGGATTGGCCACGCTAAATTGCCCCTTAATTGGAAAAAATAATTGGGTAATCTAAATTTATTAAAAAAAAAGATGAGGAGAAATGACCGAGGCGAACTGCTTTACTGGCTCAGCATGGCCATTGGATCACGCCTAATAAAGAGGAAGAAAGTAAGCTCCGAGGGCAAACTAGAGTGGGAAAAAAAACCCGACAATAAGCGTTTCTCAAAATATATAAAAAACAAGAGAGAGATCAAAGGGAACATAGGCCCCTTAGAATAGAATCAGGAGAGATAGTTATGGAGAACAAGGAAATGGCAGAGTAGTTTAACAGATGTTTTGCATAGAAGACACTTTGAACATCCCATTAATACTAAAGATACTAAAGAATACGAGGAGCAAGTAAATACCGTCAACATCACTGGAGAAGTGATCACCAGACAAACTAATGGGACAAAAGGCAAATAAGCCCCCTGGCCCTGACAACTTCATCCGAGCATCCGAACAGAAGTAGTTACAGAGACATTAGATACATTGGTTGTAATTATCTAAAAATCCTCGGATTCTGGAGAAGTATGGGAAGTTTGGAAACCCGTGACACCCGTATTTAAAAAGGGAGGGAGGCAAAAAGAGGGTAACTCTAGGCCAGTTAGCCTAATATCTCTTGTTGGAAAAATGTTGCAATCAATTATGAAGGCAGCAATAGTAGCACATTTGGAAAATCCTAATCTGATCGAGCAGAGTCAGCGTGGCTTCATGAAAGGGAAATCGTGTCTGACGAATTTATTAGTCTCAATGACAGGGGATTGAGGGGAACCAGTAGATGTGTGGTATTTGGACTTCCAGAAGGAGTTCGACAAAGTACCTCACAAAAGGATAAGTCATAAAATAAGAGCCCCTGGTGTTGGAGGCATTACTTGGCTAATGGGCAAGAATCAATGAGTGGGGATAAAGGGTTCTTTTTCAGGTTGGTGACCTGTAACGAGTGAGGTTCCATAGGGATCAGAGCTCAGACAGCAATTGTTTACAATATATACTAATGAAGGAAGCGAATGTACTTTAGCCAAATTTGCAGACACCACGAAAATAGATGGAAAGGCAAGTTGCGAGGGATACAGACAGTTGGCAAAGAAATATTGATCAGTTAAGTGGGCAAAATATTGGCAAATGGAGTGTGATGTGAGAAAATGTGAAGTTGTTCATTTTGGAAGGGAGAACAAAAGAACAGAGTATTATTTAAATGAAGAAAAACTGCAGAAAGCTGCACTACAAAGGGACCTGTGGGACTTGTGCTCAAAACACAGGTGCAGCAGGTAATCAGGAAGGCTAATGGAATATTGGCCTTTATTTCAAGGTGGTTGGAGTGTAAGAATTGGGAGGCCTTGCTGCAACTGTACAAAGTACTGGTGAGACCACATCTGGAGTACTGTGAGCAGTTTTGGTCCACTTAGTTAAGAAAAGAAACGGGGTGAATTCTCCGCCTGCGGGATTCTCTATTCTCCCGGCAGTGCATCCACACCCGCGGATTTCCTAGCGGCATGGGATGGCCACATTGGGAAATCCCAATGGCTGGTGGTGGGAACGGAGAATCCAGCTGCCGGCAACAGCGTGCCGTCAAGGAACGCGTGGCTGAGGAATCGGAGAATCTAGCCCATTATTTCATTAGCGGCGGATCAGAGAAGGTTCACTAGGATGATCCCGGGTATGGAGGGATTGTCTTTTGAGTGAAGGTTAAACAGGTGGGGTCTCAACTCATTGGAATTCAGATGAGCGAGAAGTGATCTCATTGAAACATATAGGATTATTTTTTGAAATATAAATTTAGAGTACCCAATTCTTTTTTTCCAATTAAGGGGCAAATTAGCGTGGCCAATCCACCTACCCTGCGCATCTTTTGGGTTGTGAAACCCACGCAAACACGGGGAGAATGTGCAAACTCCACACGGACAGTGACCCAGAGCCAGGATCGAACCTGGGACCTCGGCGCCGCGAGGCTGCAGGGCTAACCCACTGCGCCACCGTGCTGCCCTCTAGGATTCTTTTTTTAAAATATTTTTTATTCTCCTTTTTCACATTTTCTCCCAAATTTACACCCACCAACAATAAACAATAATTAGTAACAAATATGTCAATCCCCATATCAATAACAATCCCATCCTACCACAAAACCCAAAACATTAGCCCGCATGTTCACACAAACAGATGACGAAAAGGAATTAGGGATCACCAATAGTCGCCATTAACACACACAGCCCCCCTCCCCCCCCCCTCCCCAACCCTCCCACCCACACGCCCCAACTAACATTCGCTGTTATCCAGTTCTTGAAAGTGCATAATGAATAATGCCCATGAATTGTAGAACCCCTCCATCCTTCCCCTCAGTTCAAACTTAACCTTCTCAAGAGTCAAGAATTCCAACAGGTCCCCCCGCCACACCAGGGCACAGAGTGGAGAGGCCGCTCTCCAACCTATCAGGATCCGCCTTCGGGCGATCAACGAGGCGAAGGTTACAACATCTGCCTCCGCACCCGTTTCCAACTCTGGCTGGTCTGACATCCCGAATATGGCCTCCCTGGGGAGTTTCAAGTGCACCACTTTAGAAATTACCCTAAAAACCTCCTTCCAGTAATCCTGTAGCTTTGGACAGGACCAAAACATATGAACGTGATTAGCGGAGACCCCCCCCCCCCAACATTCACACACATAATCTACTCTTTCAAAGAATCTGCACATCCTCGCCCTTGTGAGGTGTGCTCAGTACACCACCTTCATCTGTATCAGCCCCAACCTTGCGCACGAGGTGGAGGCATTCACTCTCCGGTGCACCTCACACCAGAACCCCTCCTCCATATCCTCTCCCAACTCTTCCTCCCACTTTGCTTTGATCCCTTCCAGTGGTGCCTTCTCCTCTTCCATAATAGCTCCGTATTTACCCAAAATAGGCTCCTACGCCGGCACGCAATTCTCTGGCGACCGGAGAATCGGCGATCAACGCCGCACCGCTTCAACGGCCCCTGCGGCGATTCTCCGTGCTCGACGGGGTGAGTGCCAAACGAGTTCTGATGAGTCCCGCCGGCGTGGTTCACATGTAGTCCCACCCGGCGGGACCTCGGCATTTTGGCAGCGGCGGCTGTCCTGGTGGTGGGGCAGGATGGATCTGAGTCCGGGTGGCCAGGCCCGCGAGCGGTGGCTCCGGCACGTTGCCCGGGGGCCGGTGCGAAGATGGCCGCCACGCGCATGCCGTGGCCGTGCGGGCGTAACTGCAGGGCCCCACCGGCAGCTGGAGCTGCGGGACACATGCCGGGGCCCCGCTAGCTCCCTTGAAGACGAAGAATCACTCCGGACTTTCTCAGAAAAAGTCTGGAGTGATTCCCGCCCGTTTTCTGGCAGACGTGGGGACTTAGTCCCCAGAAGGGAGAATCCTACCCCTTGTGTACTTGTGTATACTTAAGTCTGAGATAAATAGATTCTTGATCAGTAAGGGAATCAAGGGTTACGGGGAAAGGGCAGGATTGTGGATGTGAGGAATTTCAGATCAGCCATGATCCTATTGAATGGCGGAGCAGACTCGAGGGGCCGAAAGGCCTATTCCTGTTGCTATTTCTTACGGTCTTGCAGTCATCTGGTAAATTACAATATACATATATTTGATAATTATGTTTCTTGTATCGCAGAATCATGGAGTGGTTACAGAACAAGAAGAGACCTTTCGGCCCACCCTATCTGTGCTAGCTCTCAGCAGCAGTCATTACATTACAACAGTGACCACATTTCAAAACTACTTCATTGGTGAAAAACACTTTGGGACCTCTTGAGATCATGAAAGGTGACACATAAATGCAAGTCTTTTTCTCTGTAGCACTATTTCGAATTTTACAAAATTAGAATAGCAAAATGTTGATTAATGCAGAAAAAGACAACAAAAGTTCTATCAATACGTATGTCATCTAAACATGTAGAATGTTAGGGCAGCACAGTGGCGCAGTGGATTAGCCCTGTTGCCTCCCGGCGCCGAGGTCCCAAGTTCAATCCCGGCTCTGGGTCACTGTCCGTGTGGAGTTTGCATATTCTCCCCGTGTCTGCGTGGGTTTCGCCCCCACAACCCAAAAATGTGCAGGTTAGATCAATTGGCCATGTTAAATTGCCCCTTAATTGGAGAAAATGAATTGGGTAGTCTAAATTTTTTTTAAAACAGAAAAATATATAGAATGTTAATTCGATGGAATGTTAATTAGTTCGAATGTTAATTAGTTAACATTAGAATGTTAACATTAATAGAATGTTAATTCAGGGCAGCACGGTAGCACAAGTGGATAGCACTGGCTTCACAGCGCCAGGATCTCAGGTTCGATTCCCTGCTGGGTCACTGTCTGCGGAGTCTGCACGTTCTCCCCGTGTCTGCGTGGGTTTCTTCCGGGTGCTCCGGTTTCCTCCCACAGTCCAAAGACGTGCAGGTTAGGTGGCTTGGCCATGCTAAATTGCCCTTAGTGTCCAAAAAGGCTAGGAGGGGTTAGTGGGTTAAGGGGATAGGGTGGAAGTGAAGGCTTAATGTGGGTCGGTGAGACTTGATGGGCCGAATGGCCTCCTTCTACACTGTATGTTCTATGTTAATCATAGGATGATACCATTTTCCCATCCTTGCCTCAATTAAATTTAGAACCCTCTTTGGGATTGATTGCAAACAGCATCATTTTTCCACCTTCTCCCACATGGATTAAATTTTCCCACTTTCTGCTCATTCTCTTTAATATTCTTCTTTTCAAATAATTATTCAGTATCTTTTACCAATGAGGTAATTGAGTTAACATAAAATCCCTATTTTTCGTCCCCCTTTCCATCTTTTTTTCCTTCACCACTGTCACCCCTACAATCACTACTGAATTCAAATTTCCACCATCTGCAGTGGTGGGCTTCGATCCCGGGTCCCCAGAGATTTACCCTGGGCCTCTGGATCACTAGTCCAGTGACAATACCACTACGCCACTGTCTCGCCCTGTCCTGCTCCACCCACCCCCACTACAGTATAAATCTCATCCTAATTCCAGTTTTCTCTGGCTCTGATGAAGAATCGTCCAGACTCTAACATTAGCGCCGTTCTCTCTCCACAGATGCTGTCAGGCCTGTTGAGATTTTCCAGCATTTTCTGCTTTTGTTTCAGATTCCAGCATCCGTACTAATTTGCTTTTGGCTTATTTTTGTGATTTAAATTCTGTGCAGTTGCCACGGTGAACTTCGGAGACCACGTGACTCCCTTGTCCGAGATTTCGGCAAATCCCAAAGGCCACATTACCCCCTGGTCAATGGAATTAGCATGCGCACAGACCTAGCTGGAGAGCGGGCCTTGAAAACCCGCAGTCAAAGTCTGAACAAAAGGAGGGTAGGAGTGGTTGTGTTTTGCTACTGTGGTGAATCACAGTAGCGTAATTCACACTGTATTACTATGTCTCTGTAAGCTCGGCACATGAGTAGTTGCGCTGCTCTGCCACTAGGGGAATATGCTCTGGGAGTGTACGGGAGTTTGTACTGGGCTCCACCCTTGGCTCCACCCATGGCTCCTCCCCCTAACCGGAAGTATAAAGGTTGATGCTGAGAGCCTGCCTGCCAGTTCATCTGGAGTTCATCTTGTCACAGGCAGGCTCTGTTGTAAGACGATTAAAACCACTGTTCACTTCTAACCACGTGTCGCATGAATTGATGGTCTCATCAGCTACGCTATGTTTTTTAAACTGGCTGCTTGTAAATAGTTTCCTGCCTGTAAATAAATAGTTGTTTTTATCCACTGGTTACCAGGATTTTTCATTATTACAGCAATGCAGAGTGGTTGAGAGATATGAATGGAAGGAGGAAAGGAAATTGTTGGGTTATAGGAATAAGAACATCAATTTTTGTAACAGCTTGCCCTGGAGCATTATGGTACAAATCCAGGCACCGATTCTTTGAAGTTCTTTCTTGCTGAGAAATGACAGAGGGAGAATCTAGGAAGTGAGGGGATACTAATTAATAAATGTGGAGGAGAGCATCTAAAATACGTTGAATAAAATCATCTTACTCCTTTTACATTCAAGTAGATGGGAAGCTGCAGAACAACATTAACTGGACAATGCCATTCTACTGAATCACACCTTTAGATTCGTACATTTTAAGCCTTACCACAGGGGATCTTTCTACACAGGATGAATGCAGCTTCAAGGCGCTGTTTGTATGTTTAGGGTATGGGTGACTATAGATGGTTAACCCAGATGGGTGGTCAATACATACTGGCAGTCTCTGTAAAGGTAATCATTAAACATGGGAACCCTCTATTCAGGCGGGCTAACAACTGAGGTAAATATTGTAGTGTTTAATGCAGAATACCATGGTCACATGATGTCCATTAACATAAATATAACCTTTCTTGGACCTCCTCTCCAGACAAAAAATATATATGAAATAGAGGGCTGTTCACAGAAAGGGCTAACTCGCATTGTAACTAACTCGTTACTCCATACGATAAGTTACATTAAAGTTATTATTGCACTGTAGGAAGTACCTTCCCTGTGTGCTCGACTGTGTGCCTGTGTCACAAACCTTCACTTCTTATCAGAAATGTGACCTTTCTATCCTGAGCGGAAAACTGGTTGGAACCAGTTTTCTCTGCTTTGACCTTTATTTATGGTTATTAAAAGAAGGAAGTGCTGGAAGGGGTTCCTGGAAAAACCTGTCTTTCATTTCGTTTTACAGGCAGTTGTGGACATATTTACCAGTATGGCTGCTGCTCTTATATATGATGACAATAGAATTAAGTTTGCATTCTTAAAATGGGCCCCAAATTATGAATGGCACCCACGATCTCTTGCTCGTATTTTCATACATTTCTGCAGTATTTTCACACCAAAAAACAAAATCCTTGTTGATTCTGGGACAGATGGATAGATATTTGACATTTTATGTGCGGGGTAGGTGGATTGGCCACGTTAAAAAGGAACAAAAACAATTGATTACATTAAATTGATTTTTTTCAGAAAGACTCGTCATGTGGGTTAGGGG
The DNA here is from genome assembly GCF_902713615.1 of Scyliorhinus canicula. Classification (NCBI taxonomy): domain Eukaryota; kingdom Metazoa; phylum Chordata; class Chondrichthyes; order Carcharhiniformes; family Scyliorhinidae; genus Scyliorhinus; species Scyliorhinus canicula. The sequence goes on along the minus strand of NC_052149.1, from coordinate 222,250,541 downwards.
ACGATAGCAATTACATAAGGGAGAAAGGAATAGAAGGATGTGCTGATAGGGTGAGGTGTAGTGGACCTGCAGGAGTTGGCTGGTGTGGAGCAGAAACATTAACCTGTACCGTGGGCCAAATTGGCTGTTTCCGCTCTCTAAATTCTGTGGAAATCGGCACCTACTCCTCATTTTGGCGCTGCTGATGTGGCCAGGTTTCTCATCGCTGTGGATGCAAAACAGGATGTCCTCTTCCCCCGAGCAGGTCGGAGGACCAGCAGCAGGGTCAGCCATACTGTTTGGGAGGCAGTGGCAGCGGCTGCCAGTGTAGGCAGAAGGACCAGGAGGAACACCATGCAATGTAGAAAGAAGACCAACAATTTCCACCGAGTTGCAAGGGTAAGTTACCACCTCTCTCCTGGCATTAGTTCCGCCTGCCATCCATCAAATTCCTACCCTCACCGCCACACCAGTTACTGGCTGACACCTCGCACCCTCCCCACATGCGATCTTCGTGCTTATTCCTCAGAACCCCCTGGCATCCATCAGCACAAACCCCTCACGCCCAGTTGCCTTGATCCATCAAGCACATGGCTCACAAAGCTCTCTCTTTGTCCCCGCGGGAGAAGATAGCCCATAGTAAGTGGGAAAGATCCCAGATGAGGGGCAGAGTACCAGAGATCCGTGTTCTCATGCCCTATGAAGTACAGGCCCCAGAGATCGTGGGGTTGACCGAGGAGAGAGCAGTCACCGACAGCAAGGTTGCCCTGTGCCACAGAGGTGACAATGCACTGCCCCTTCACTCAGATGATCTGTCTGCAGCTCCAGTCCCTCCAGAGGACGTCGTCAAGGCCATCAAAGACAACAAGGCACAGGGTGGGAGTTCACCATCTATAGCTAGGGGGAATGGAAATGTCCAATGTTGATTATTAAAACATGTTACACCTGATACATGTGAAGCCTCTGTCATGTTAATCTTCATAGTGAGCTTTCCTGCACCTCCATCCCTTGTTTCCCTCTGCTCCCTCCACCCCCTCGTTGCCACTCCCCGCACACAGTAGTCTAAGATCAAATGCCCCAATGCAGACCCCGTTCAGAGGATGGGTACGAGCGCAGTGTCAGCAGAAAGGCTTTGGCATAAACTGAGAAGCACCACAGCTAACCTCACAGTGGGTGATCATCACTCCCTGCCTGTATATTGACCTGCTGACAGTGCCAACACTGTCCCATCACCTTGAAGTGATGTTAACTGCCCCTGGGAAGGGTAGAACAGGGTGGCTGGGGGAGGGGAGGTGGGAGGGTCGAGGAATGGGGAGAGGATGGAGGGGAATGGGGTAACAAGTGAAATGAGGGTTGGGAAAGGATGGGCTGGCAGACACAGCCTTGTCCTATGAGAAGTAGGCTTCCTTGATCCTCCGGTCAGGCAAGACCCTTGCTGCCACCTGTCCTCCACCCTCCAGCTGCACCTGCGGCTCTTGCCCAGAATCGTCCACAATCCCTTCCTGGTCCGGTTCCTCCCTCTCCTCAGACAAGGCCGCATGTCTCTTCTCCTCCTCTTCTGCCTGTGAACAACACTTGCTTACAGCCTTTTGGGCAGTCCAGTACTTTGCCGACATTACAGGCCTCAACCCAGTCATGATATTAACCAAGCACACCCCGGGCAGCACGGTGGCACAGTGGTTAGCATTGCTGCCTACGGCGCTGAGGACCCGGGTTCGAATCCCGGCCCTGGGTCACTGTCTGTGAGGAGTTTGCACATTCTCCCCGTGTCTGCGTGGGTTTCACCCCCACAACCCAAAAGATGTGCAGGATAGGTAGATTGGCCACTCTAAAATTGCCCCTTAATTGGAAAAAATAATTGGGTACTCTAAATTAAAAAAAAAACAAGCACACCCCCACCCAACTGTTGTTAGACGGCAAACTAAAGGATGGTTCAGTTTGCCACACCAGAGCAGCTCGCTGGACACTCTTATTACAAGGCAGGGATATTTCTGTGAAATGCACCAAGACCCACACGTTCTTAGCAGACAATTTACAATACACAGGGATCCCACACAAATGCCTGATAATTGCAGATAATTGCAGCCACACACCCCACAGGTCCCTTTGTTCCCAAATCATTGCAACCAGGTGTAAACGGTGAGACACAAAGTTCCCAGGACACAGGGGACACAGTAAAGATCTATGTCGATGGCTCCTCCACTGTTGAGGATGGAGTAAGCATCACAGGATGCAGGATTTACATGGAGGACTCACAGGGACGCCCACTAGAAGAGGGCCACTTACCTCTTACTTAAATACTTTAAATTACCCGGCCGTTTGGGTTTGCAGGCTGCTGAACTGGCAGCCATAGCTTATGTAATTGACCACCCAGACTCCTTTCCAACGCTTGCGGACATACACTCCGACAGCTTGTATGTCTGTAACAGTCTCACAGAATTCCTTTCCCTATGGGAATCTCGAGGTTTTGTATCCGCCGCCGGAAAGCCCCGACCATCGTCCCCTCTCCTGAAATATATTCTTAAGAAAGCTGCCAGCTGCACATACGGCATCGTTAAAGTAAAGAACCATCAGCACACCTCACCCCCCCCCCCCCCCCCCCCCCCCCTCCCCCCCCCCCCTCTCCCCGGGAATTGCAAGGCCGACACCTCAGCTAAAGCCAGATCACGCACTGGTCACTTAGAACATAGAACAGTACAGCACAGAACAGGCCCTCTGACAACCCCCCCAAGTGTGGACAAATACATTCGATCCAGGTCTCCCAAACCAATATTGAGGATTTATCTCAGGCACAGAAACAGACGACTCCCTCAAACAGATACTGAACGGCACCTACCCAGCCCCCTATGATAAATGGAAGGACACACTCACAATACAGGACGGAATAGTATTAAAGGACGGAATTATGTGGTCCCCACCCGAGACAGAAACCAGTTAATCTACCAATTCAATGACGGACACGGACATCAGGGAATAGACACAACCATTGCCCATTTAAGACCCTTGGGCTGGTGGCCCGAATTAAAAACCAGTGTCACACATTATGTTGAGAATTGCCTCATTTGCGCCCAGAACAATCCAGAACATTGTGCATAGAAGGGGCAATTAAAACACACCCGACCTGTAGAAGGCCCTTGGACAAATCTGCAAATTGATTACATTGGTCCCCTCCCCCGCTGCAGAAACGATTTCAAGTACGTGCTAGTCATCATAGACACAGTTACAAAATGGGTCGAAGCATTCCCCACACGTTCAAACACGGCAAAGTCCACCGCTAAAATTTTGACCCAACAGATCTTTACTCGCTGGGGTCTTCCACGCAGCATTGAGTCAGATCAAGGTTCCCACTTCACCGGCAGAGTAATGCAAACTGTTATGACCATTTTCAGTATCAAACAAAAATTCCACATAGCCTACCACCCCCAGTCCAGCGGCATAGTAGGGCCCATGAACCACACTTTAGAAACGACCATTCGGAAGATGGTCCAGCAGAACAATTCCACTTGGGACACAGTACTACCCTTTGCTCTCATGATTATCAGGAACACAGTTTCCAGTTCCACAGGTTTCACCCCCCATACCCTTATGACAGGAAGACCCATGAAAGGCATTGAATGTTTATTAGAGCTCGATTTGGCAAATCCCACAGTAACCGCGCTCGCCCACGGAAAAGCAGTCCAATAGGTCACAGAGAACATTAAAGCGGCACAACTAGCTGCTGCTGTCCGACTAGGCGCTAGGAAAAAGCAGAGTAAAGCCAGCTTTGACAAAAAGGTTCACCCTGTCATAATATCCACTCATGTATATAATGAGATTCAGACAGGCAGTGATTGACACACAGGATGACCAATGAACACACAACGCAGAACAACCAATCACCAGACAGGACACCACCACTATAAAGCCCAGAGGGCATTAAGACTCCCTCTCTCTCAGGACCCAGCTACTGAGACAGTCAGAGTGCACAAGCTAGTGAGTACTATCACCGTGCGGTAGCTAGTAAGTCTGGTCAAGCCAGTAAGAGTTCATCAGTTAGATTAGTAGAGTGTCAACCCACAGTTGAACATGTACAGCAGTCCACTAGTTAAATAAAACAGTGTTGGATCATCTCCTGTGTCAGACGTCTGTTTCTAGCTTCACTGCATCCAGTTGCAGTCAACGTCGAACCAACCTGCCTAACACATCACACCCCATAGAGTATACAGTTGTCCATCAAGTTATGATCTCTTTGTACAACCCAGCTCCTTCCTAGCCCCTAAATTCGCAGGTCCCTACTCCATCTCTGACAAAGTAAGCCCTCTGTGTACAAGATAGCGTAACCCAATGGTAAGACTGGTTGGTTCCACATCAATCAACTCAAACTCTACAGGATCACAACGTAGCCACACCCACCACTTAGCCTTGGTAATAGGAGAGGATGACGCTCTGCCCACTGACGATTCGTCCGATGCCCGCTCCAACCCTGCCCCCCTCAGGATGACACTCTCCCCTCGACTTCGCCCATATTCACAGGTTTCAACATCGAACTTGACTCAAATCAGAGCCTCCTGGATTTGACTACCATCCCTAGCGACCTCCCCACCATCAGCTATCCCAGCCCCCGGAACAACGCCTTGGATTTTCTCGACCCCTTATACGACTGTCTCTGCCTAACGACTCTTCCTACGCCCGCTCCCGACAATGTTGCTTCCACTCCCAGTACACCAGTTCCCGGTTACACACCGCCACACGACAACCCCGATACTCCCTTTTAGCACCATGACAATTCCTACAGGTTGGTAAGACATGATGAATCAGACCACCCACAGGCCTACACGGCTACTTCCCGGAATCTGCAGACATGAGTCTGGCAACCAGGAGAAGGTGATGATTTAAGCGATGAGCCCCTTCTGGGAAATGATTTAACGGAACTGATGCACGCAAATATTTGAGGTGTCCAGATGATGAGAAACGGACACTGTCGAAGAATTAAGGTGTCCAAGTTTCTGATGGAGCCTGCCCGTCTTCTTGTTTTAACCTCCTCTTCTCTCCAACACATGGTTTTAATCTATGTCGGCCGACACTCGGTTATGCAGTCGTAATTACTCCTCTGATTCAACCGCCAGACACAGACACGGTCTACTGACCAATGGCAGTTGAAGGCACTACAATATGACTACAAAGTCTTCCTGTTCATGCCGATCACCCAGGTAGGGAGTCACGGCACTGATCCCGCCCTACCTGGGGGCCAAAAATTAACCGGTCAATCACGCTCGGGTAGTGGAGTAATGGCACGAACCCCCGCCCTACCCACGGTGCCCTCCAGCTCCTGGGCACCTGAACCCCCAAGTACCTGAAGCTCCTCTCCGCCCTTTTCAGTGGGAACCTCCCAATCCCCCCCTCCTGGTCCCCCGGGTGTACCACAAACAGCTCGCTTTTCCCAAAGTTAAGCTTATACCCTGAGGAATCCCCAAATTCCCGGAGAATCCCCATCACCACCGGCATTCCCCCCACCGGGTCCGCCACATACAACAATAGGTCATCCGCATAGAGCGACACTCGGTGCTCCTCCCCACCCCGGACCAGCCCCCTCCAATCCCCCGACTCCCTCAGCGCCATAGCCAGCGGTTGAATTGCCAGCACAAAAAGTAGGGGGGACAGGGGACACCCCTGCCTCGTAAGCTGTGAGACACTTGAATACTTGAATGAGACACTTGGATTAGTACCACTCCAAATTAAAACAAAAACAAAATGGGGAGTCACACATGGCGACAATCATAAAGGGAAATTGGAACTAAGAGAGAGAGACTAACACACACGATACAATGCTTGATTCCCTAGGATTACAAGGAAACCAGACATCGCAGGACGAACACAGCCCCCATGATCGTCGTCTGGATAGTTGCCGCATTTACCGGACTCCGAGCACAAGATACCCAAGACTTTCCACAGCCCGACGGTTTGAGGTACCGTCTCCCAGATGCAGGGGAATGTGAGAGTGGCACCCAATGTGTGCGCAAGAACAGAAGCGTCATATTTGGGTGCAATAACCAACGGACAATTTACAGAAAGCCCAATGGGTCCACATCAGAATGTTACATTAGCAAACCGGAACAGAAGATTGGGGGGGACTTACTAATGAAGGGTGCCCCGAAATTGGATGTTTAAATAAAATTGCAGGGAACACAATAAGAATCGGACAAAATTGCCCCGGGATTAAAGGTAATTTGGCAATACACACAATTAGAGTAGGACCTAAGCCAGCCTCGAGCGACACCACCCCACAGACCACCTCCAGTCCAGATACCACACAGCAACTGTTAGAGATAGAGACCGAAACCCCCACCTGGTGGGAAAGCATTGCAAAATGGAACCCACTCTCATACATAACAGAGACCCTCCTCCTGATTGCAGTAATCTATAGTGTAGGCCTCACATTCAAACTCCATAAACGGAAGGCAAAAGCCTCCCGGCCCCATATATACACAGTTCGAGCCCGCCCTCTTTGGAATCCAATAGAACTCTAACAAGAATGTAAAACTTACGAAACTGTGATAACCGCTGCGAAATGGACCCTTTATACCTCTGTACCGATTAAATGTGATAAGACGAAAGAATGTGGTGCTGCTATTTAAGTTTTGTAGATGTTGTGTTACAGATAAGCTATTTAAAACCAGCAGCGTGAGTGTAGTTTAGAAAGTTTAGTTAGAAACCAACTGTTTTATATGTTAATTTAAGTTAAAATGTTTATATGGATCCGATTTTAGGAATGAAATAGCTATCAGCAGTGAATTGTTTTAATGAATGTATGTAATATTAATGAATTAGGTAAAATTGTACAATACATTTAGGACAGAGTAGAGTAGTGTTGCACGTTTTACTGTGGTTGTAAAACGCGTTTATTGGAGTGTATTAACACGCCTCCGAGTTCGACGTGTGCTTAACACTACTAGGCTCTGTTCTATGTAATTATTCAGCTCTGGAGTCGCCAGTTGCCGTATAGGCAACGTCACAAGTATTCCAAGGTCAAGTTCAAAGTAATAAAGACGATACACCGATTAGTAAAGTTCAAACGATCAATATTTATTATACAGTTATAATAAATACTCATGCACACACTAAGAGACTAAGCTATAACTAAACTTAAGTGAACAGAATACTTATCTAACAGGAACAGGCAAGGTCAGAGAACGAGGCCTTCGTCCTGGTCTTGTACTGCAGCCTTCAGCAAGCGTTCTGGTACTTGGGAGTCTAGTGGGCTTGGATCGCGTAGCGAGCGTTGAACTTACGGTTTCGGCGGCTGGTGCTCAACGGCTGGAGTCAGGATGCAAGATGTCAGTCAGAGCCGGAGCACGAGTTTAACAGACCGGGCTCTGTGGGGAATTTGCTTTTATACCCCTCTCTAATGTCCTTGCCCCCTTCTAGGCGGGCTCTACCTTTCGGTACCGATTGGAACGTTTCCAAACGGCTACCTTCGAAATCCTCCAATGCGGGGGCTTCCCTCGATGTTGGGGGGTGGTTTCGATATTCGTTACTCTGGTGCCATCCTGTTTGCACAACCAATTAAGTGCTACATTGAGATGGAAATGTTGCCATTGTGTGTGCCTGGATCTGGGCTGCCTCATCAGAATGTTAAGCGCTTTGCCATTAACACCTTTGGTTTGGAGATCTGCACCTGGCCAGAAAACTGGTTTGCTGCTTGCAAAATGCTAATTAGTTGAGAGCAGGCTGTCTGTTCTCACTAAACAGGCTTTCCCTGCTGTCTTCCATTTTAGTTTGGCTCTGTGTCCATTTTGCGTGGCCAGCATGGCTACATTCCCTCCTTGTGATCCTCACAATCATACTATTGTGAAGGATCACCTATGTACTTTGCCTTCCTTGTGTTCTGACCTCTTGCCAGTTCCTGTTCTACTCTATCTTAAACTATGGGAAGAAGAAAAAATTTTTTAACTAACATCTCTACTTGGCCCTATGTCAAAGGGACATGCATTACTACAACTGGGAACCTCTACCTATCACTATTAACCTTAACTTTAACTTAACATTTCATCACTCTAAAATCTTAACCATTCACACCACAACATCACACTTCCCAACTCGGCAGTCGAGTATGGAACAATATAATACATGGCTGAACCTTTTATTTACAGAGTGTTGTAATCAGTGAGGGGTTGAGGGGTTTGGTGGAATCCGAAGATGGGGGATTGAACTCTATAGATGGGTGAGGTGCTGGAACGAGAGGCTCTCCTCTTCCATTTCCTCAACCTGAGGGTCTGCACTAGTATGATGAGGATCGCGATCACCAACAGTGATTCGATTATATAGGACATGGAGTACCACGTCATGAATTTAGTGCACCAGGTCTGAACCTCGCTGATCAGAGCTGAGCACTGGGGGTTTGCTGTAATTGAAACATTTACGGTGGGGGTTGTGGGGGAAACGTGTCTTGTTTCCACACATATACATATGACATTAAACAGTAATAAGTGGGCTTCCATCATTTTGCTGTTCTTCTTCTTTCTCTTCCTTCTTCCTCCGGTATTGACAATCCTGGCTTCGACCTCTGTCTCGTCCTTTGAAACCTTTGGGATCAAGCACAGTATCTGTCAATACACAGTTTAAGACCTTTACTTGTTAGTGCATCTGTCTTTCAAAACCCAATTGACCCTTTAAAATGACTGGCTAAGTCACACCCTGTGACTCCCCTCATTTTTTTTTTCAAAAAGCGAATTTAAAGACCAGCATACACCTAACAATCCTTCCTTCTGCGAGCCGTCTCGCAGGCTTTGCTGATTTACCATCCGAATGTTCCCGGATGTAAATAGCATGTGGGATGGCGGCCGAAGGGCTACCTAACTTAAAATGAAAACAAACTTTGAAACAAACATCCGAATGAGTTGCGTATGGGCCGCGACGGGTACGAGTTGGATGGGATCCCCGGGTAGGGCGTGCTGTGCCATACCCGAGCTTGGCTGACCAAGGGTTGGTTCTCAGACAGGGCGGGTCCTCAGTGCCGTTTGTCCACTGCCTGAGTAACCTGGAGAGAAAAACGGGTATGAATGTATTGACCATGACTTGCAGCCTCTATTCCGCCGAATAGAGGGGCACCAAAAAAAAAACCAAGGGAGCCAAGATGCTCCAACTGAGGACATCACTGAAGTTCTCAGAGATATCTGCGGACAAGCTATTTGGCGTGTGGCCTTACAACTTTGGAAAGGATCTCCAATCAAACCGAAGTTCTCAAAAGTTTCGGCAGACAAACTAACGTGTATGTGAGGTGGTCACAATCTTTTCAGCTGAAAAGAAGATGTCCATCCTCCAGCTGAACAATGTACAATCCTGAGACAAACAAACATAAAACGAAGACAAACATACGTGCAGGTTCCATCAGAAAGGACATCGTTTCCCTCAAACGATTCCTATTTTACATCATCTGGACACCTCACTTTGATTCTGCCTCTGTGAACAGGGTCACAAAGGGGTTGCCGTGTCGGGATTCAGACATTGCGTCGTCCTGCTCTCCCGGATCCCACACCCTTGTGTGGATCAGGCATGAAACTTTGGAATTGTGTGACCGGGGGTCACTTTCATCATTGCGGACAAGTCTGTAGGAATTGTCCCTGTGCCATTTTGTAGTGTCGAGTGTGTTGTCGGGGTAGTCGGGGTCGGGTGGTGGTTCTGGATATTTGAGGTAGGTGACTTCCATGGGGTCAATGGAGTCGGGGTCGTAGCTGGTGCAGTGTGGGCTGTATGGCTGTGTGCTGTCGCTGTCTTCAGAGTCAGTGTCAGTCCTGCTGTCTCTGCTGTGGCAGCTTGTGGGCGTGTCGGGGCGTGGTCTGTAGTGGTCTGTGGGCGGAGTCGTGGGCGAGTCCGTGGATGAACTGGTCTGTGAGGGGGATGGTGGAAAAGTGTCTCTGGTGGGCGGGGTGAAGTGTTCTGCTGCATCCAGCAGGACATGGTGAGCATGGTTGGCCTGTGTTCCATATGCCTTTAACTGGTTTATATGGAACCACGCGGTCTTCCCATTAGGATATTTGATCCTGTAAACGGAGGGGCTAATTTTGTCCGAAATTGAGTAGGGACCGGAATATTTTGGAGCCAAAAAACTGCTGGGGTTATAAACAGATAACATTACCTGTTGCCCAACCTGGAATTCTGTGGTGTGTACGGTCTTATTGAAACAGGCAGTACGTTGCTGTCGGCGTTTCCCTAGCTGGACTGCGGCTGCGATCTGTGCAGACCTCACAGTCTCAACTAGATCTTTAACTGCCTTTTCATGTGTGAGGGCCGTCACTTCGGGGCTTGTCATGTCCAGTCCTAAAAGGAATTCTGTACCTTTCATAGGGCGTCCGGTCATGAGTGTATGTGGTGTGTATCCTGTAGATGTGGAGACAGTGTTCCTTATGAACATGAGTGCAAATGGGAGCACTGAATCCCATGTGGAATTGTTCTGTTGAACCATTTTCCTGAGGGTCGTTTTTAGGGTCCGATTCATGCGCTCCACAATCCCGCTGGACTGTGGATGATACGCAATATGAAAATTTTGCTTTATACCGAATATTGTCAGGACGTTCCTCATGACCCGTCCTGTAAAGTGAGATCCCTGGTCCGAATCGATACTTCGGGGTAAACCCCATCTCGTGAAGATGTGGTGGGTCAGGATCTTTGCAGCTGTCTTAGCTGTGTTTGTTCGTGAGGGAAATGCCTCTACCCATTTGGTAAAGGTGTCGATGACCACCAGAACGTATTTATAGCCATTCCTACAAGGGGGCAATGGACCTATAAAATCGATCTGGAGGTTTGTCCAAGGGCCGTTAACTGGGCGAGTATGCCGAAGTTGTGCCTTCTTAGAATACCGCTCCGGGTTATTCTGAGCACAAATCAGGCAATTCTCAATGTAGTGCGTTACATCATTCCTGAGATTAGGCCACCAACAGAGTTGCCTGAGGTGCCTCGTTGTTGCATCAATTCCCTGATGCCCGTGTCCGTCATGGAACAAGGCAATCATCTGATTCCTGTCCTGCTTCGGGACCACATAAAGTTGGTCCTTAATGATCACACCCTCATGTGTGGTCAGTGTGTGTTTAAAGTGTTCGTACGCAGGCACAAAGTTTCCCTTGAAAACCTCCCTGAGGTCTCCGTCCTGTTTCTGTGCTGCTACGAGATCTTTAACCTCTGTTTGTGAGACTTGTACTGCGCTCACAGGGGCGCTAGCTGGTGCGCTAGCTGGGGGGGTCCATAAGTGTCCTCTCCTGGAACCTGCCTTAGCCAATGCGTCGGCTTTTACATTCCCAGGGGGTGATGACCTATGGTGGCTGCAAACTTTTATAATGCCGAAGGTCCTGTCCTTCGCTTTGTCTAGGATGTGCTGGAGTAAGGGGGCTGATGGAAGGGGTTTTCCGTCTGCGGAGACAAAACCTCGTGTCCTCCACAGGGGCAGAAAATCTGTTAGGCTATTGCAGACATATAAGCTGTCTGAATATATGTCTGCTGGGCTGGGGAAAGAATCGGGGTGGTCCACTATATACGCTATGGCTGCTAGCTCTGCTGCCTGCGCGCCTAAGTGACCAGGTAACTTCAGAGCTATCTCTTCGAGAGCGCGCCCCTGCGCGTCCTCTACATAGATGCCGCATCCTGTGATACGCTCACCATTTAAAACTGTGGAGGAACCGTCTACATAAATCCTCAAGGGTCCACACGTGTCTGTGGGCTGGGGGCTTTGTTTTGGGTTCCCTATCTTCCTGGGGGGTGTTTTTGCTAAAAAGGGTCCTGTGTTATGCAGGGGAGCTACAATTTCACAGTCATGGGGCTGTCCGGGGTATTGGAGGTTGTCTGCTAAATATGTGTGTGTGCGTGTCCGTTTTACTGTAATGTCCCGTCCTTGTAAAAGTAGGGTCCACCTAGCTGCCCTAATCTGGCTAACTGAACCGTCCTTCAGTCGACCGTCTAGTAGTAGCTGTGTGGGTGTATGTTCGGTTAGAATGGTGATGGGGTTTAGTCCGGTTATGTATGAAAAATACTGTACTGCCCAGAAGACAGCAAGGAGGTGCCTCTCACAGGCTGAAAATCCTTGTTCTACCGGGTCTAACAGTCGGGAGGCATAAGCCACTGGTCTTAGCTGCTCGTGCCGTTCCTGAAGCAACACGGCCGAGAGGGTCAGATCTGTGCTAGCTACCTCGATTGCGTACAGGGAAAGTTGGTCGGGGACTAGCAGCGCGGGTGCTGCACTAAGGGCTCGTTTCAACTCTTCCACAGCGCCTGTATGCTGCGGAAGCCATTCCCAGGGGGCTCCTTTCTTAAGGAGGTCTGAAAGTGGGGCGGCTTTTGTCGCGAATCCGTCTATATGGTTCCGACAATAGCCAACCAGTCCTAAAAACGACCGGAGAGCTGAAACATTCTGGGGAAGGGGCAATTTGACAATCGAATCAATTCTTTTGAATTCGATCTCGCGTTTGCCGTGCGTGATGACTGATCCCAAATACATCACTTTACTTTCCAATATTTGGGCCTTTTTCGGGTTAACTTTACAGCCAATTTCAGTCAAGAGTTCCAGGAGTTCGGCCAGAAGCGAAATGTGCTCTGCCTTTGTGTCTGTCTGCAGTAGTAGGTCGTCTACATACTGTACCAGACATTCGGGTCGGGAAAATTTTTCTAATCCACTTGCCAGCTGTCGGTGGAAAATGGAGGGGGAATTGTGGAATCCTTGTGGGAGGCATGTCCACGTGTACTGCTGAGTTTTAAAAGTGAATGAGAATTTGTATTGGCACGCTTTTGCCAATGGTATGGACCAGAATCCGTTACTGATATCCAATACCGTGAAGTACTTGGCGTTGAGACCCTGCTTGAGCATGGTCTCGGGACTAGTAGCTACCGTTGGGGCTACTGCGGGGGTTACTTTGTTGAGTTCCCGATAATCGATGGTCAGACGCCATGATCCATCGGGCTTCCTCACTGGCCAAATAGGGGCATTGTTGGTGGAGGCTACCGTTCTCAGTACACCTTGGTCCAACAAGCTACCTATAACCTTTTCTATTTCCACCTCTGCCTCGAGGGGAAATCTATATTGCTTTTGCGGTCGGGGGTCCTGTCCGGTAACATGAACTTGTCCAGTCATTCTGCCACAGTCATGATGGTGACTTGCAAATGCTGTCCTGTGTTTGTTTAGTAGGGCCTTAATTTGTCTGTCGGTGTGGAGCGTAGTCAGGTCGAATGAGTACTCTCCCACTGCGCTAATCCGATTAGCGTAGTCTCCGACTGTGAGGGTGGCTGGTGCTCTGTCTGCTCTAGCCATTCGCCAGACACACTGGTTCACTGGGTCGAACGATAAGCTGTGAGCGTTCATAAAATCTATCCCTAGGATATGTTCTGCTGTCCTGGGAAGGTTTACTAGAACTACGGGGTGCCTTGTGCTAATGTTCCCTAGCTGGATCGCTACGGGTGCTGTGATATGTCCCTGCTGCGAGTGTCCTGTGAACCCGCTAAGTGTAATGGTGGAGGTGGTCGGCCACGTGTCTGCGTGTGCCGTGGTTGTGGAGTTAATGGTGGTGCGGGATCCTCCTGTGTCCCACAGTAACTCTATGGGCTTCCCTTTGACTTTCGCTGTGACTACGGGCCTCCCTGATGAGTCCCATAGTGTGTCACAGACCCAAGTGGGGGAGCCCGAACACCGTCAGTTCGTCTCGTCCACATCGGTGGGTCCTGACTGTACTATCACATTATGGATCGGTTTTGACTTATTGCGGTTCAGAGTGCCTGTCTGCTGGCCTCTCTGAGATCGCTGGGGTGCATTGCACTCTTTTGCCCAATGCCCTAACTGTCCACAGTTATAGCATTCCTGTCCTTTCTGTTGAGGGCTGCTCTTGCCTTCATTTACCCATGCGGGCTTCTGGTGCTCTCTGACTGCTTGGATATCTGCAGCAGCCTGAGCCTCTTCTGGGGATCTAACTTTTCCTTTTCCCTGAAGCGATTGCTCCCAAGCGCGGGACAATCTTTTCAGGACCCATTTCTCGTTATGGGCCTCTTCTGAGGGGTCATAGCTATTGCAAGCGCTCTGTCCTGCTTCTGTTGCGTGTGAGATAATTGTGCGCGTCCACTTAACCATGTTTTCACGGGTTAAATGCGCTCTATCTAACTGTCCGAAAACTGCGCTGAAATGAATCCACAGCCTTCCTGCGAATGCTGTGGGGTGTTCGGATCTTTTCTGCCTGCACTTATTCAATCCTTCTACGGGGTCACCTCTATTGTACCCGATGGCATCTAAAATGGCGGTGTGCATCTCCTCTAGGCTGCCTCCTGCCACGTTCTGTGGGTCGGGGAGGGCTGCTACTACACTTTGGTCTAAACTCAGCACGGTGAGCTTAACCTGCTCTCTCTCATCCAGGCCGTACATGGTAGCCTGCTGTTTTACTTTAGCAAAAAACTGGTGGGGGTCTGCGGTGGGGAGGAACGGAGTGATCTTTTCACACGCGTCCCTTAGCTGGGTTACTGTTAAAGGGGTGGTGTAGGTTATGTCTGGGGCGCCTTCTGATTCGGCTTTTCTCTGCGTGGTTACGGGATTCATGGGTGCGGTTGTGGTCTGAGCTGTGGGGGGTTGGGGTGCCTGTCGTTTCTGCTGAGCTGCGGGCGCACATGTTCCCTGAACATAACGCTGCGCTGTCTCGCTTAATTCCTGCCAATCTGGGGCGTTTTCTCCATCTAACTGTGCTCCAAAGGTGCTTTGGAAGCCATTCTGCACCGAAAGCAGAGATTGCAATTCCGCAATCTGTTTCCTGCATTTCGCGTGGTCAACTGTGCTTTGTCTTTGTTCGGTCGTTGCAGCATGGAGTGCTCTCAAAGCTGCTTTGAGATCAGAACATTGCCTCTGCAATGCCTCCACCTGCTTTTCTGATTCCTGTCTTATCAGAACGGCACGTTGCACGTCCTGATAGGCTTTCTCATACTGGGTCTGGGAACTGTTCAGATGAGCTAGACAAGACTGGTGAGCCCTCTTGGCATCATCCACCTCTCTATCCTTCTCTGCCAACTTCCCTTTTAATTCCAGGTTTTCTTTCTCGATGTCCCTGACATCGACCTTACTCATCCTATTCCTCTCTTCTAAATCTGTCCGGAGCGTCCTGATGACCTCCTCTGCGCCTCGCAACTGTGCCAAACAGGACACAATCGCCATCGGCTTGCGTGCTTTACCTAGATTCTTTTTGTGTATTTGAGAGAGGTTCTCCCACCAAGTATGACCTATACTCCCGGGACCTGTCTCCTCATTTGCACAAAACTCTTTCCAAAGGGGCCATCCCTTTCCTTGTAAATATTTGCGGAGTTCCAGCTCCCACGTGGGACACTGGCCTACTCTGCTACTGCTGCTGGTCGCTGCGACCACAAACTTTGCTGGATCCATCAGACGTTCCATTGCCTGCATGGCCATTTCCTCTGACTCTCTTTGTATAATTTGGAACAGGGGGTTGTTGGGGTGGTGTTTCGAGAAAAGGGTACGGCTTACGCTATTTTCCGATCACAAAACTACCGAAAGTTTGTCGCAACAAAAAGCTTTCAGTTTTACCTTACAGCCCTGTTAGTACGCATGCACTAAACACACTTCCGAATTTCGCTTATTATTTTGAACACCTTGAATACTTGTGATCTCTTTCTTTCTCTGCAATTTGGAGTTCTAATTCAAATTTCAGGGTCCTGGACGGTGTGGGGTTTCCACTTACAACCGTGTCCCGCCAGGAAGTCGCCACTAAATGTTGCACGAAACACAGGTCCTCAAGGGTTCAAACGAATAAAAGCTATACACCGATTAGTAAAGTTCAAACGATCAATATTTATTATACAGTTATAATAAATACTCATGCACACACTAAGAGACTAAGCTATAACTAAACTTAAGTGAACAGAATACTTATCTAACAGGAACAGGCAAGGTCAGAGAACGAGGCCTTCGTCCTGGTCTTGTACTGCAGCCTTCAGCAAGCGTTCTGGTACTTGGGAGTCTAGTGGGCTTGGATCGCGTAGCGAGCGTTGAACTTACGGTTTCGGCGGCTGGTGCTCAACGGCTGGAGTCAGGATGCAAGATGTCAGTCAGAGCCGGAGCACGAGTTTAACAGACCGGGCTCTGTGGGGAATTTGCTTTTATACCCCTCTCTAATGTCCTTGCCCCCTTCTAGGCGGGCTCTACCTTTCGGTACCGATTGGAACGTTTCCAAACGGCTACCTTCGAAATCCTCCAATGCGGGGGCTTCCCTCGATGTTGGGGGGTGGTTTCGATATTCGTTACTCTGGTGCCATCCTGTTTGCACAACCAATTAAGTGCTACATTGAGATGGAAATGTTGCCATTGTGTGTGCCTGGATCTGGGCTGCCTCATCAGAATGTTAAGCGCTTTGCCATTAACACCTTTGGTTTGGAGATCTGCACCTGGCCAGAAAACTGGTTTGCTGCTTGCAAAATGCTAATTAGTTGAGAGCAGGCTGTCTGTTCTCACTAAACAGGCTTTCCCTGCTGTCTTCCATTTTAGTTTGGCTCTGTGTCCATTTTGCGTGGCCAGCATGGCTACAGTAGGACCTGAACTGACTGACCAGTGCCGGCTTGATAAGGTAGACTACGGGATCAAGACTGTGATTTGGTTTGATTTATTATTGTCACATGTATAGTGAAAAGTATTGTTTCTTGCATGCTGTACAAACAATGCATACCGTACATAAGGAAGGAAGGAGAGACTGCAGAATATAATGTTACAGTTATAGCAAGGTGTAGAGAAAAGGTCAACTTAATACGAGGTAGGCCCATTCAATAGTCTGATGGCAGTAGGGACGAAGCTGTTCTTGACTCAGTTGGTACGTGGCCTCAAACTTTGGTAACTTTTACCTGATGGAAGGAGGTGGAAGAGAGTATGTCCGGGGTGCATGGAGTCCTTAATTATGCTGGCTGCCTTTCTGAGGCAGCGGGAATTATAGATAGAGTCAATGGATGGGAGGCTGGTTTGCGTGATGGACTGGGCTACATTCACGACCTTTTGTAGTTTCCTGCGGTCTTGGGTAGAGCAGGCTCCATACCAAGCTGTGATACAACCAGAAAGAATGCTTTCTATGGTGCATCTGTAGAAGTTGGTGAGGGTCGTAGCTGACATGCCAAATTCCGCAGTCTTCTGAGAAAGTAGAGTCGTTGGTTGGCTTTCTTAACTATAGTGTTGGCATGGGGGGACCAAGACAGGCTGTTGGTGATCTGTACCCACCTAAAAACTTGAAGCTCTGGACCCTTTCTACTTCATTCCCATTGATGTAGTCAGGGGCATGTTCTCCACTACGCTTCCTGAAGTTGATGATAATCTCCTTCGTTTTGTTGACATTGAGGGAGAGATTATTGTCGTCGTACCAGTTCACCAGATTCTCTATCTCATTCCTATTCTCTGACCACGCTTCGTGTTCAGGATCAAAAGGACGGAATGTAGCCATGTAAAATGGCCACCTGCAAAGGACCATGGGAATTGTGGTCAATTTGGGACACAGACAGGTGCGCAGCCTCTGTGTATTGCGCAAAGAAACCAGACGTGGCTGAAACTTGTATCCATCAAGAGTCGATCACCATTTCCCTCAGGACAATAGAGTTTGAATCAAGGAGTTACACTAGTAATAGACTAACCGGCGCGCCCCCCCCCCCCCCACCCCTAATTCGGAAAGGCCTACGTGCCTGGGACAATGATAGCTGGGACCTGCCCATTGGACCTGGAGTAAGGACCGCCCAAAAGGACATGAAAGAGACAAAGGATAAAAAGCCCTGCGCACCAGAGATCTGTCTCTTTTGGGACCGGCCTGTGTGCGACCAACTGCAGAACAACCAAGTTCAAGGACCCGCGACCATTCCTGAAGGACGAGCCCAGCTGAGACGAACCCAACTACGTCCAAACCGACCACGTGGACCCGGATAAAGGCCTTATCTCGCACAGTGCTGGTCACTCGAAGTTAAGTAAAGGTCATCTTAGTCGTTAGGTGTAGTTTAGTGCGGAGCCGCGTGTGTTATTGCATAGCGATACAAGTCTTGTGTTATTAATAAACTGTGTTTTTGAGCTAACACATAGGTTGTGTGGTCATTTGGTTGATGTAAGAAACAGCTTGTGGTTCACCCAAAAGTAAAGAAAGCAACAATATAACCAAGAGCAGGGCTCCTGGAAGTGTTTGGTAGGACAGACAGACAGCAGCTGTAGTTGCCCCTGTTATGGGTATCCACAGTATTTAAAGATGGCGTGAAGGCCTCACAGACAAATAGTCCCCCCCCCCCCCCCCCCCACAGCCTAGGTGTGACCTCCGACCTGGATCGCTTCAGCCCCCTGACCAAGCCCAAACCCCATGAGGGGTTCTCTCTGCCTCCCCTCCTGCCAATTACCAGCTTCATGCTTTTAAAAAAATATATTTTTATTGAGGCATTTATCAATAAACATCAAACACAACCACAACCAAGATCAAAAAGATAACAAGCAGGAGATCACATCATGCTGAGGGCAGCACGGTAGCATTGTGGATAGCACGATTGCTTCACAGCTCCAGGGTCCCAGATTCGATTCCGGCTTGGGTCACTGTCTGTGCGAAGTCTGCACATCCTCCCCGTGTGTGCGTGGGTTTCCTCCGGGTGCTCCGGTTTCCTCCCACAGTCCAAAGTTGTGCAGGTTAGGTGGATTGGCCATGATAAATTGCTCTTAGTGTCCAAAATTGCCCTTAGTGTTGGGTGGGGTTACTGGGTTATGGGGATAGGGTGGAGGCGTTGACCTTGGGTAGGGTGCTCTTTCCAAAAGCCGGTGCAGACTCGATGGGCCGAATGGCCTCCTTCTGCACTGTAAATTCTATGATAACTAAATAAGTAACCAACAACCGCGGCCTGCCCTCCTTACCATGTCCCCCCCCCCCCCCCCCCCCACCCTCTGTGCCTCCACCTTTTCTTATTACCCCCAGGGCCCCCCCGTCAGTCCCTGCTAACTTAGCTGTCCTGGAAGAAATCACTAAAAGGTTTCCATCTCCGGGCGACTCTTCCACCGACCCCCTGATGTGCCATCAATGAACACAAAACGAGTAGTGAGTGTAACTGAGGCTTTAATAAACTAAACAGAAAGCCTCCTGGACTCGGATCCCAAACTGGGTCAGAAGCGGGGACCAGCCACCTTTATACCGGGCCCGATGGGAGGCGGAGCCATCGGGCAGCGGTTTACTACATTACATGTAATACAGAAGGCGTTTACCACAATACACATATTATATACTACAGTAGTTTACCACACCCCCCTCAAGGCAAACTTAATTTTCTCCAGCCTAAGGAAATCCGCGAGGTCACTCACCCACACCCCCAGTTTTGGCGACTGCGAGTCCCTCCACCCCAACTGGATCCATCACCGGGCTACCAGAGGGGCAAAAGCCAGAAGGCCGCCCTCTCTCGCGCCCTGGATTTCCGGGTCTTCCGACACTCCAAACACTGCCAATTCTGGACTCGGAACCACCTTCACCCTCAGTACCTCCGGCATCACGTCAGTGAACCCCCGCCAAAATCCCGGCAACTTCTGGCAGGCCCAAAACATGTGGAAATGGTTTGTGGTCCCCTCCCCCCACACACCGCCCACACCTGTCCTCCATCTCCTCAAAGAACGTGCTCATTCTGGCCACCGTCATGTGCGCCTTGTGGGCTACCTTCAATTGAATGAGACTCAGCTGGGTGCACGAAGAGGACACATTCACCCTCCTCAAAGCCTTCTCCCAAAACCCAGCCTCCAGCTCTCCCCCCAGCTCCTCCTCCCACTGTCGCTTAACAACTCCAATCGCCCCCCCCCCCCCCCCCCCCCCCAAAATCTATCAATTCTTCATATATATCTGACACCCTGTGCCCTCACTAACCCTTGTTTTCGACAGCTGGGCAACTCATACTCCTCTACCAGTCCCTCCAAGCTCGGTACGCTGTCCTCCACAAAGAAATCCCCAAACCGCTCGATCCCCACCCGCCGCCGACCCTGGAACCCTGCGTCCAACCCCCCCCGGAACAAATTCACAGTATTCCAGGTGTGGTCTAATCAGTGCCTTGTTTAGTTTTAGCAACACTTCCCTATTTTTATACTCCATTCCCTTTGAAGTAAAGGCCATTTGCCTTCCTTATTACCTGCTGAACTTGCATGCGAGCTTTTTGTGGTTTATGCATGAGGATCCCAAATCCCTCTGTGCTGCAGTTTTCTGGCGTTATTCACAACTTAAATAACATTCAGCTCCTTTATACTTCTTATCAAAGTGCATAACTTCATGAGGGTTATGGGGACAAGGCATGAAAGTGGAGTTGAGGACTATCATATCAGATCAGTCATGATCACTTGAATGGTGGAGCAGACTCGATAGACCGAATGGCCATACGTCCCTCCTGTACCCCACTGTCCTCAGACCTTTTGACTGCTATGCCTCCCCATCCTATTTCTTGCCCCAAATGTTGATGGCAGAGTTTTCTAACACCTTGGCCCTCCTCTGTGGAATTCCCTCCTCGAATCTCTTCCAACTTTCTACTTCCCTTTGTCGACCTTCAAAAGTATACTTCAACGGTACCTTTTACCAACCTCTGTTCTATGGCTAAACATCCATTACTCCTGACATCTTGCACCTGAAAGACAAAAGAATAATTTTACAAACTGGTATCAGTGGTGATTGACTTCAATCAAGAGGAGGAACTAGAGAAGCTAGTCTTGGAGCAGAGAAGGGTTAAGAGGAGACTTAATATAGCTATTCAGAATTATGAGGGTTTTAATAATGGGAAATGGGGATGGATGAGGATCAGAGTAAATTACAACAAAGCTAGAGGGGAAATGGGGAGAATCTTTCCAAAGGCAGACACAGGCAAGATGGGTGGAATGGCCTCCATCTGTGTTGTATAATTTAATGAATGAATACAAGCAGCCATGGCTGTTTAGCTCACATCACAGGAGGATAGAATCTAACTGACGCCTTGCCAGCTGGTTTACACCGTTAAAACTGGTTTGTCCATCTTGACAGCAGAAACACAAATACTCCAGTCAGTGCTGGAAAAGGTGAGTTAATCACAGGAAAATACTTCAGACCCAAAGTGGATACACAGTAAATTCTGGAGCCTGCTTGACTCCAACCACTGTTCTGTTTGCACATCATGGTTACAGCTGCCAGTGTAAACTTGTTTATGTACAACATGCTGATACTCTTGTTATTGTGCACGTGCATCCGGCCAAAGTAGTTACTCGATAGCAGAAGAAGGTCATATCACTTTGATCACTGTTAATTATTGTAAGGTTTTTTTTAAAAAACAATCTTCTTCGCAAATTTGACCTGTTTCTAATTGTTTTCAGTCGGACGCTGGAGCCGTTGTCTCCCCACAGGCAACTGTCGGAGTAAATTTATTAGGCTCACAAAGGTCAGCTGCTCTGAAGGTCCGTTGTTACTGGGTCTCCCCGACATCCAGCCTCAGCGAATCTGGCATGTTCACACTGGGGTTGCAGCTTGCTGCTCAAGAAGTAGTACAAACACACAACTGTGCCTAAGGTGTGGGGAAGGATTTCAGGGGCTTGGAGAGAATGCAGAGAAGATTGACTAGAATGATACCAGCTCGGAGTAATCCTATGCCGTCCCAGCCAATATTTATCCCTCAGTTAACAAAAAAAAAATAGATTATCTTGTTATCAAATTTCTGTTTCTCAGAGCTTGCTGTGCTCAAATTGGCTGCTGTTTTTCATACATTACAACAGTGACCACATTGCTAAGGTCCTTCAGTAGCTATAAAGCACCTTTGGACATCTGGTGGTATCATCTTTTTTCTTTTTTTTTTTTTTTTATAAATTTTAGAGTACCCAATTATTTTTTCCAATTAAGGGGCAATTTTAGCGTGGCCAATTCACCTAACCTGCACATCTTTGGGTTGTGGGGGTGAAACCCACGCAGACACGGGGAGAATGTACAAACTCCACACGAACAGTGACCCAGGGCCGGGATACGAACCCGGGTCCTCAGCGCATCTGGTGGTATCATGACCGGTACAGGCTTGGAAGGCCGAAAGGTCTGTTCCCGTGCTGTATTGTTATTTGTTCTTTAAAGGCACTATATAAATGCAAGTCCTTCTTTGTTCTGGAGGAAGTGCAGGGGATGGAACTAATTGAATAGCACTTGAAAAGAGCTTGGATAAGGAATGATGGGTTGAATAGCTTCCTCTGTGCTGTACGATTCTATTGCTTGTCTTTCTTCTCACCTTGAATGCGTTGGCATGGCAGCGCAAGGCCAACAGCACAGGTTCACTTCCCGTACCGGCTGAGGTTATTCATGAAAGCTCCGTCTTCTCAACTTTGCCCCTTGCCTGAGGTGTGGGTGATCCTCAGGTTAAACCACCACCAGTCAGCTCTCCCCCTCAAAGGGGAAAGCAGCCCATGGTCATCTGGGACCATGGCGACTTTACCTTTCGTGGACGTATATTGAGGTCAACATTGTGCTTCAAGTGTACCCCATCTGAGATTAGTTAAATCTGTGTCAAATCTGAGACTTTAATAATCTTTATAGTTTAGCTACTCGCTGAATTAATATCCCGAAGCTATTTAGGGTGTTTATAGAATTAAATCTTTGAACCCATTCCTGATTATCGAACAGTATTTTATGTTGAGAAATATGATTCTAGCACTTCTGCCTCACAGCGCCGAGGTCCCAGGTTCGAACCCGGCCCTCGGTCACTGTCCGTGAGGAGTTTGCACATTCGCCCCGTGTTTGCGTGGGTAGGTGGATTGGCCTTGCTAAATTGCCCCTTAATTGGAAAAAATGAATTGGGTACTCCAAATTTATGTAAAAAAAAAGAAATATGATTATCGCAAATCTTACATTTAATGTAAACTAAATGAGGAAGTGCGCAAGTTTTAATTTTATTTTCTCTTTCCCCACGATGTTAACAAACGTTTACACAGACTACTCAGGTAGGCTTGCCAGCCCTCCAGGATTGGACGGGAGTCTCCGTGAATTGAATATCAATCCGGAGGACACTGTCATGTGCAACCCTGGGGGAAAATCAGAGGAACATTAAAAAAGATTGCTTTTTAAAATATTTTCTTTGAACATATTTCTTTACCACATTTAAAAATACCGAAAGTGGGGGAAAAGTCAAGTATCATCCCATTGCGTAATACCTCTTTTTGCTTTCCAATTGGAATAGGGAGGCCGTGCATCATGAGGATGGATGTCTTGGCTGACTAATGGCTGAAGCTTGGGGGAAAGTCATGTGATGAAATCTCCAGGAATACATTTAAGCAAAGTTGGCAACCCGATACTCAGTAGGGATGACAAAATGGTCCAACACATCAATCAGGACATTGCCTATCGTCAACCCACATGATTACTTGACAGTTGGTGACTCTTCCCTCTTTCATTTTTCTCTTTCGCTTCAAAATTCTAGTCGTGTAATAACTTTCAACCTGGACCAACAATCTAAAAGTCATGTGTTCAAATCCTACTCCAATACATTGCTGAGCTTATTTTTGTTGATTTCAATAAAACTGCTAGTTTATGTACTAACGTCAGAAAAAAGAGCCATGAAAGCTACCCAATTGATTTAAAAGCTCATGTTCTTCACCCTATGTGAATCTAGCCCGACATGATGATGTTGAAAATAGCCTGGACAACCTGCATTTTATATATCTTTAGACAAGCATCCTCCAAGGTAGTTTCCAGAGGTATGAGGAATCAACAGCTGCTGACTCAAAGAAGGTGATATTAATAGGGAAAACCATTATTAAAAAAGGGCAGCAGGAATAGAACAGGAAATTATAGACCAGTCTGTCTCGCCTCTGTGGTGGGGAAGTGACGAGAAAGAATTTTGAGGGACAGAATATATCTGCACTTGGATAGACACAGATTAATCAGGGATAATCAGCATGGATTTTTTAAGGGGAGGTTGTGTTTCACAAATCTAATTACATTTTTTCAGGAGGTAACCAGGAATGTTGGTGAGTGTAATGCAGTTGATGTGGTTTCAGATAGACTTATGCAAGGCTTTTGATACGGTCCCTCGTGACAGACTGGTCAAGAAAGCAAGAGCCCATGGAATCCAAGTCAAAATGGCACCTTGGATCCAGAATTGGCTGAGAGGCAGGAAAAAGAGGATGGTTGGTAGAGAGATATTTCTATGACTGGAAACTTGTTTCTGGTGGGCTTTCACAGGATTCAGTGCTGGGGCCCTTGCTACCTGTGGTGTACATTAATGATTTGGACTTAAAAATATGGAGCCGAAATCGCGTTTGGTGCGGGGGCGGAGAATCCAATTTGGAGCCGAAATCGGGTCCGGGGCCAGTGCGGCGATTTGATAATCGGCGTGTGTGCATAGTACCCCACGCGACTGGGGTGCCATTGCCAGAGGCCCACCCAGCGATCCTCCGCTCCCGATGGGCCGAGTTCCCAACGGCGTGGAACTAACATGCTATAGCCAGTCGGGATGCTCGTGTGCCCTGGTTGGGGGGGTGGGGTGGGGGGGTGGATCAGACACTGGTGGGGGGGGGGGGGCTTATGGGTGGCTGGGAGACAGATCAGGCCAGTCCGTTGCAAGGACGTGCGGCTGAGGGGGAGGCCTACATCTTGCAGCTGCCTCCGCGCGCATGCGTGGACTGGAAACCGGAAGTGTGGGGGTCCGGATCCGCAGATAGAGCTGCGTAAATTACTCCTGCTAGCCCCCTGCAGGGCATTCAATCGGCTCAAACTTTCTTGAGCAATCTTTGGAGTGCAACACCAGCGCTTTTATGCCGGCATGGGGGTCATAGTCCCATTTTGGGAGAATCTAACCCGTGGGGTATGATCAAGAACTTTGCAGATGATATGAAAATTGGTAGGGTTGTAAATAGTGAGAAGGAGAGCTGTTGACTGCAGGAGGATATCAATGGACTGGTCAGGTGGGCAGAGCAGTGACAAATGGAATTCAACCTGGAAAAGTGTGAGGTAATTTCTTGGGGTGGGCTAACAAGTCAAAGGATTACACTATGAATGGTAGGACTCTGGAACGTATTGGAGATCCCTTATATCCACATATTCCTGAAGGAAGCAGGTCAGGTAGATAAGATTGTTAAGAAGACATATGGGATACTTGCCTTTATTAGCTGAGGCAAAGAATACAAGAGCAGGGAGGTCATGCTGGAACTGTATACAATTCTGGGTAGGCCACAACAGGAGTACTGCGTGCAATTCTGGGCACCACATTATAAGTAAAGTAAAGCCACCATAGCCGCAGATGACCATAGGCTTTCCTCTTTGAGAGGGTGAGAGCTGACTGCTAGTGATTTAACCTGAGGATCACCGCACCTCAGGTGAGGGGCAAGGTTGAGAAGGTGAGGTCTTCATGAATAACCTCAGCCGGTATGGCAATTGAACCAATGCTGGCCTTGCTCTGTATCATAAACGAGCTGCCCGGCCAACTGAACTAAACTGGCCCCCAAACTTTTAACTGGAGGCTCGAGCAAGAAGTGAACTTATGATCCTTGGTTTCCAAGACCAGTGCTCTAACCACTGAGCTATGGAACCAACATTCCAGGAAGGATGGTATTGCACTGGAGAAAGTGCAGAGGGGATTTACCAGGCTGCTGCCTGGGATGGAGTGTCTGAGCTGTTAGGAAACATTGGATAGGCTAGGACTGTTTTCCTTGGAGCAACGAAGGTTGAGAGCATACTTGATAGAGGGTATAAGACTATAAGAGGCATGGATAGGAAGGCAGATTTACTGGCATATTAAAACCCATATACTGGGGCTGGTTTAGCTCACTGGGCTAAATTGCTGGTTTTTAAAGCAGGCCAGCAGCACGGTTCGATTCCCGTACCAGCCTCCCTGGACAGGTGCTGGAATGTGGCGACTAGGGGCTTTTCCCAGTAACTTCATTGAAGCCTACTCGTGACAATAAGCAATTTTTATTTTCTATTAGTAGAGGGGTCAATGACCAGGGAGCATTGACCTAAGGTAGAAGGCTAAGAGGGGAATTGAGGAGAAATGTTTTCACCCAGAAGGTGGTGGGAGCACCATATGAGAAGGGGGAACGATGCCCCTGGCCTTTGCCTCCCTGATCGTCCACCGGAGAATCTTGCTCGACTGGCGATCAGCAGCACCACCCAAAGCTGCAGACTGGCTGTCCAATGTGTCGGAATTCCTCCAACTGGAGAAGATAAAATTTGTCATCTGTGTGTCTCAAGAAGGCTTCCACAAAACATGGAAGCCATTCACCAACTTTTTCCAAGGCCTGTTTGTAGCCAGCAACCAGTAAAGAAAGGGGGGAGGGGGGAAGTTGAGGGGGGGGGGGGGGGGGAAACGGGGGCAGTGGGGGGGAGGGGGGAGGCACAGACGAGCCATGGATCCCAAAGGAAAGGGAAGGAGTGGGGGGGGGGAACAAGAGGCGATTAGAAAGACGGTGGGACACAATCGATATAGCCCCAGGAGACGGACCCGAGGGAAAACAGGGAGAGGCAAGACAAGCTAGGGCCAACACAGGGCAGTCCAACTCATGCAGAGTAGCCAAAGGCTACAGCTACAGAGGAGGGGGAAACATGTA
This sequence comes from Scyliorhinus canicula, assembly GCF_902713615.1. Classification (NCBI taxonomy): domain Eukaryota; kingdom Metazoa; phylum Chordata; class Chondrichthyes; order Carcharhiniformes; family Scyliorhinidae; genus Scyliorhinus; species Scyliorhinus canicula. Next base: position 222,224,050 of record NC_052149.1, on the reverse strand, counting down.
AATATGTGTAATGATCCTTGTTTGTTTGCATTGTTTTTGTTTTGTTCTTCTCATTCTTCACTGCCTTATATCTCACTTGTCATATGTAATTTCTAATTTTTCTTTGTTTGCTTCGATCAACCCTATGCTCAGCGATGAAACTTGTAACTTTAAAGTGCGACCTGGAACGTGTAACATAAAAATGTAAAAACCAATAAAAACATTTTTAAAGACTAAATAAAAACGGTGGTTGGAGTCTGAAACTGAGTGCCTGAAAGGGTGGTTGGGTCAGAAACTGGTAACATTTAAGAAGTATTTAGATATTCACGTGTGCAGCTTTAAGTTCCAGGGCTACGGGCCCAGCACTAGAGAATGGGATTAGTGTAGTCAGATCTTTGCTGACTGACTTGGACACGGTAGGCTGAATGGCCTTCTTCTGTTCTGTAAATGTCTTTGAATCTTTGAAAAAAACAAAAGCTTGGAGAAACAGATGGGTGTTAAGGAGGGACTTAAAAGATGGTGGGTCGTGGATTTTTGGAAGGGAATACGAGAGCTTTGCATTGAAAATACGACAAAGCACAGTAACGATAGTGAAGTCAAGGGAGAGAAGGAATATGCAAGAGACCACAGATGTCAAAAACAAATGGGCTGATCAAAGGTAGGTGACTCCCCATAGGTGTAAACCTTTGCAGAGGGCATGATGCTGGAAGCTCATGTCTGAAGAAAAAGTTGAAGTTGCCAGCAGTTTTGGTTTAGACTGTGGCAATGGTTAAACAGCAGGACAAAAGTTAATAGTGAGTCTATGGACTAGATTTTACCAGCCTCCTAGGAATGGGCTTAGAGGTGGGGCAGGGGTGCCTGTTAAAGGAAGAGGCAAGGCAGGGATGGAATACCCATTGCTATCCCATCATCGTGCCATTTTGCAGCCCTGGGAAGGAGGACAACAGCCCACTTGCCCAGACCTCAGTTGAACCAGTTGAACTCACTCAGTCATTTGTTGGACCTGCACTCATCCAAGCAAATGGAGAATATTCAAGCACACTATAGACTTGTGCCTTGCAGATAGAATCATGGAATAGAATCATAGAATCCCTACAATGCAGAAGGAGGCCATTTGGCCCATTGAGTCTGCACCGACCCTCTGAAATCCCAACTAAACCCACGTCTCCATCCTATCCCTGTAACCCAGTAACCTCACCTAACCTTTTGAATATGAAGGGAACATTCAGCACAGCCAATCCATCTAACCTGCACATCTTTGGACGGTGGGAGGAAACGGGAGTACCCAGAGGAAACCCACACAACTAATAGACAGAGCTAAGTAATCCCACAATAAATGAATCAGATCTAAACTCTGCAATCGTGTTACATCCAGTCGTGAACAGTGGCGGACAATTAAACAACTTACTGGAGAAGGAGGCTACACAGATATCCCCATCCTCCAAGATGGATGGACCCAGCACAACTGTACAAAAGATAAGGCAGAAGCATTCGCATCAATCTTCAGCCAGAAGTACCGAATGGCTGATTCATCTTACTGGCCTCCAGAGGAGGTCCCCAGCATCACAGATGACAGTCTTCAGCCAATTTGATTCACTCCACTTGATATCAAGAAATAGCTGAAAGCACTGGATACTGCAAAGGATAGAGGCACTGACAATAAGGGCAACACGGTAGCACAGTGGTTAGCAATGTTGCTTCACAGTGCCAGTGTCCCACATTCGATTCCCGTTTGGGTCACTGTGTGGCGTCTGCACGTTCTCCCTGTGTCTGCGTGGGTTTCCTCCGGGTGCTCCAGTTTCTTCCCACAATCCTGAAAGACGTGTTTGTTAGGTGAATTGGACATTTTGAATTCTCCCTCTGCGCACTTGAACAGGCGCTGGAATGTGGCGACTCGGGGCTTTTCACAGTAACTTCATTGCAATGTTAATGTAAGCCTACTTGTGACAATAAAGATTATTATTATTCCGGAAACAGTAATGAAGGCTTGTGCTCCAGAACTTGTCACATCCCGAGTCAAGCTTTTCCAGGACACTGGCATCTATCCAGCAATGTGTGAAATTGTCCAGGTATGTCCTGGACGCAAGAAACAGAACCAATCAATCCGGCCAATTACTGCCCCATCAATCTACCATTGATCATCAGTAAAGTGATGGAAGGGGTCATCCACAGCACCATCGAGCAGCACTTGCTCAGCAATAACCGGCTCACTAATGGCCAGTTTGGGTCCTGCCAGGACCTCTCAGGCTCAGACCTCATTACAGCTTTGGTCAGACATGAACAGTAGAGCCAAGGTGAGGTAACATCACGGTGGCATTTGACCGAGTGAGGGATCAAGGAGCCTTTGCAAAAATGATTTTAATAGGAATCCGTGGCAAAACCCACCACTGGTTGGAGTGATGGCACAAAGTAAGATGGTTGTGGTTGCTGGAGGTCAATCATCTCAGTCCTGGGACAATGTTGAAGAGGTTTCTTAGGCTAGTATCCTGGGCCCAACCACCGTTCACCGGTGCAGAACCGATGGGCCGAATGGCCTCCTTCTGCACTGCAAATTCTATGATTCTATGATCCACAGCTGCTTCATCAATGTCCTTCCACCCATCATAACATTAGATGTTCAGATGCTCACTGCTGATTGCAAAATGCTCAGTGCCATTCGCAACTCCTCAGATAAACAGATTGTTCCCACATGCAGGAAGACTTGGACAAGATACAAACTTGGGCTGATAGTTTGCAAGTGACATTCACATCACACAAGTGCTGGGCAATGACCATCTCCAACAAGAGAGAATCTAATCATCTCTCCTTGACATTACCATTGCTGAATTCCCCACCATGACCTTCCTGTGAGGGGGGGGGGGGGGGGGGGGGAGGTAGGCATTTCCATTGCCCAAAAACTGAACTGAAACAGCCATATAAATACTATGGCTGGTGCAGGTCAGAGGCTTAGATTTCTGTGGTAACTCATTTCCTCACTCTCCCAAGGCCTGTCCACCAACTACAAGGCACAAGTCATGAGTGTGATGGAATACTCTCCACTTTTTACCTGGATAAGTGCAGCTCCAACAACACACAAGAGGCTGGATGCCAGGCAGGTCAACCAGTCCACTTGTTTGGCAGCAACTACTTTAAACTCTCCCTCCCTCCACCACTGATGCACAGCAGCAGCAGGGTACACCATCTACAAGATGCACTTGCCAAGTCTCCTTTACAGCACCTTCCAAACCCCTGACCTCTATCACTTGGAAGGAAAAGTGCGGCAGACTCATGGGAATTCTAAGTTCCCCTGCAAGCCACACGCCATCCTGACTTGGTGCTACATCGTCATTCCTACAGTGTCGCTGTATCAAAATCCTGGAACTCTCCCTCGCAGCACCTTGTGTCTGCACCAGATTGGCTGCGGCAGTTCAAGAAGGAAGCTCACCACCATCTCCTTAAGGACAATTGCAAATGGGTAACAAATTTTGGCTTTGCCAACGATGCCCGCAGTCCAGGAAAGAACAAAAAAATTGAAATTGGTTGGTGCAGTGTTTCAGATGAGATATCAAATGACACTGACCGCATCTTGAGGTTTAATAAATGGAAAAGGAGCAAGTTGTTCATGTGCCAGTCCTGGTCAACATTCCACCCCAACCAACATCAGATTAACTGGTGATTATGAAGGGTTATGTTGTTCACACATTGGCTGCCACATTCACCTTGTTCTTCACCTTTCTTCAGCTTTAAAAATTGCTGCACTTCACTCTCACTAAACACATCTTGTATTCAAAATCTTCCCAAATCCCAGACCCACTGTATTTCCCTACATTTCCATCTATAAATGACACCATGTTTTGCAACTTACTGTAAGTACATTTTGGAGGATCCACTGGCCGTACTGAAAAGCAGGCAGCCGCCCAAAATAATAGAGGTTTGCCAAGCACTTTTTGTTCAGACTGACAACAACCCTTTAAATCCACTTCAGGTTCAGCGTAAGGGTTAAGCTATGACAGCACCGTGTGGTCCAGAGCCTGTGTAATCCAAACAGTTCAGTTATAGAAACAGACAGATTTCTGCCAGGACAGGATGTTGGACTATTAGAATTGTACAACTTTTTTTCAAAAAGTAAACACACAGAATCAAAGTACCAGATGCTGTAATTATTTCTCCCTCATCAGTTTTCTTGCTGAACACTGATCTATTTACTAATTGTTTTCCACTCTAAATCCACCTGACCACAGAGGGAGCACTGGTTTAGTGATTTTGGATTTGCGAAATGGATGTGAAATTGACCATCAGATGGTTGGGGGAAAAAAGTGTCATTATGGTTTGAAAGGACACTGCAATGCTGCATATATAATTCCATATATCTTTTCATCATCATGAGGATTGTATGGGAATAACCTGAAATATGACCGATAGCTATTAAATTTACATTTTTTCGATGCATTCACACTCCATGAAATCTAAATCATTAAGTCCAGAAAGCCTTTCATTTGTTTCCTAGTCTGAATTGTTAGCTAATTTCAGTGAAATTGGCAGTTAAAAGGCTGCAACAGGCTTAATCTTCAACACGAGTGCTGCCTAGTGATTTCTAATGGAATGTGTGTCTGCATATTTGTGTGTGCATTTGTGTGTGCATTAGTGTGCATGTGTGTTCATTTGTGTGTGGGTGTGCACATGCATTTGTGTGTGCATTTGTGCATGTGTGTATTTGTACCTGTGCTCTGTGCCTCTCCGTACATTTTTACGTATGTGCGTACGTACACCTGTGTCCATTTGTTTACCTGGCTTTCTTTTATCCATTCATTGCGATGTAGGCGTCGCTGGCTAGTCCAGCATTTATTGCCCATCCCTAATTGCCCCTCAGAAGGTGGCGGTGAGTTGCCACCTCTTGTGTAGCATGTGTGTTTGTGTGCAAACATCTGCATGTGCATTTATGCACCTGTGTGCATTTGCATGTGTGTATGCACGAACGCGTGTTTGTGCACATGTATGTGTGTGCGTAAGTATGTGTATGTGCGCACTTGTGCATGTGTGTCTCTGTGCATGTGTGTGTGTGTGCGTGTGGATGTCAGGTGAAGTTAACATTGGGCTTCACTGTGATCGATTTCCTGTGCCACAGTTTTCTGATATTCACTTTGTCACGTTCTTGCCAGTCCACACCAGGCGAACTGTCTGTGAGGCTGGCACCTGAGGAGTCATTCCTCATACTTTCAGAAGGGCAGTGGGGAAAACAGGAGCAAAATAAAATGTTAAATAAAGAAAGAAGTGTAACTCCCCGCTCTGATCATGGGTTTCCCATTGGTCTGATGCTAATGCCACAGCTGACCTGTCGTCACTTAGAGTTACCCAGCTTGCGAGTTGCTTAACAACAGAGATGACTGCTAAGCAGCACTAATGTCACCATGTGTCATCTTAAAGCTGAGAAAATGCTGCATAACCGGCAATCAAGAGATTCACATTCACTGTCCCTTCCTAGTGAGAAGTTTAATTGCGACCAAAAATAGTGGTGCAAGTGAATTCAAGTAGAAAATGTGTCCCAGTTACAAATTAAAACAGGCGTTAAATTATTTTATTGAAGACTTCTGATGACAGCTTAGGTAAAAATATGGCACTGAACCATCTCGACCAGGGGGGTCCTGGGCTTGATCTTTGGACTATGTTAACCTGGTTTTCCCAGGTTAGAAGGAATCTTTCACATCCATTGAATAATTTAATTAAATAGAAATAGACTGTCACAGCACTAATTGTGCAGTTCTATTCCAGAACTTTGCGATCGCAGCAGATCGGTTTTGCAATCTCCCCCATGTTTGCCTTCCTCTCTGCTTCAAGCAAGGTGTCACTGTCTCACAGTACTGCTGCCTCACAGCGCTACGGCCTGTGTGGAGTTTGCTCGTTCTCCCTGCGTCTGTGTGGGCTTCCTCCGGGTGCTCCGGTTCCCCCCCACAGTCCAAAGATGTGCAGGTTAGTTGGATTGGCCATGCTATATTTGTCTCTTAGTGTCCAAAATAAAATAAAAAAATTTAGAGTACCCAATTCATTTTTTTCCAATTAAGGGGCATGGCCAATCCACCTACCCTGCATATCTTTGGGTTGTGGGAGCGAAACCCACGGAAACACGGGGAGAATGGGCAAGCTGCACATGGACAGTGACCCAAAGTCAGGAATGAACCTGGGATCTCAATGCCATAAGGCAGCAGTGCTAACCACTCTGCCACCAAGTGCAGGTTAGGTGGATTGGCCATGCTAAATTACCCTTTAATGTCTAACGATTTGCAGGTTAGGTGGATTGGCCATGATCAATGCATATGGTTATGGGAGTGAGCCTGGTTAGAGTGCTCTTTCGGGGGGTTGGTGCAGACCCGATGGGCCGATTGGCCTTCTCCTGCACTGTATGAATTCTATTCTAGGTTGATATTTGCAACAACAGCAACTCGCGTTTGTACAATGCCTTTAACAAAATAAAATGTCACTTGGTGTTAGAGAACTTGAATATTGCTGAAAAGAGAGACATGTTGCTAAAGCTTTTAATTTTGCACTTATCAGAGCAAATGAAAGAATGTCAAATTTTGAACAATCCCAACAATTCATAGTACAGGAGAAAAAGATGCTGATTTGTCAGCAAGTTGACTGATTGGCAATGTGTTTTGAAGGAACCATAACAAAACTGATCGAAATCAGGGGGAAACTCTCTGTGGGCTGACATCATACCGAGCATAAAGGAAGATGGTTGTGGTCGTTGAAGGCTAACCACCTCAGCCCCAGGATATTGTTGCCGGACTTCCTCAGGATCGTGTTCTAGGCCCAATAAACTCCAATCTTCTCTCCAACATGAGGTTGATGTGGGGATACCTACTGATAAGTACACATTGTTCATTTACATTTATAACGTCTCAGTCCATGACCACATGGAAGACCCAGAGCACATTCAGGTTTGGGCTGATAAGTAGCAATTAACATGCACGCTACATAAGTACCAGGCAATAACCATCTCCAACAAAAGAAAATCTCCCATCGACATTCAGTGACATTCTGTGGTGAGTGACCCACCCCCTGACTTTCCACATTCTTTCCACCATCTACAAGGCACAAGTTATGAGTGGGATGGAATACATTTCATTTGCCTGGTTGAATGCAGCTCCAACAACACTCAACAGCTATCCAGGGAAAAGTGGTATGCTTGATTGCATCCGATCCACCCCCTTAAGCATTCACTCCCTCCACCAGCAGCACACCATGGCAGAAATGTGCACCATTTAAAATATACAATGCAGCATCTCAACAAGGCTCCTTCAATGGCAACTCCCAATAAAACCTTGACATATGCTGTGTAGATGGACAAGGGGTGCAGGTGCATGGGATCTAACTTGGAAATTAATCATTATTCCTTCATTGTGACTGGGTCAAAATCGTGGGGCTCCTTTGTAAAGAGTGTTATAGGAGTAGATACACCACATGGACTACATTGGTTCAAGAAGGCAGCTCACTGACTTGTCTAAAGGGAAATTAGGGATGGGCATTAAATGCTAGCCTATCTGCCAACGTCCAACGATGAATTTAAAAAAAAATGTCCTTCATTCAGGCAACTTCTAATTATTTTCCTATTTATCTCTGTATGTGGTATTTTTTTCTTTAATTAGAGATTTGAACATTTTTCCTACCATCAATGCTGGCTTGTAATTACCCAGATTAGATCTGGCTCCCTTTTTAAAAATGGGTACCAAATTGGCTATTCTTCATTCCTATGGCAGACAACTACGGTCAATAATAAGGCCCTGAAATAATTATTGATAATTTCCTTCCTCATCTGCCTCAGGATCCTAGGATGCATCCTGTCAGGCTATGGGACTTCCCATTAGACTAACTAACTCAACCAACAAAATCTCCCACTGTAATATCACTAATCCACATTAGGATTCACCTCTTCTCTGATAGTTTTCCTTTTGCTAAATGGCAATGGAATGAGATGTGTATCATATTTTGATCATCGTCTTAAAATTGATAATCTTCTCAGGGGCACTGAAAGGGTTTTTCTTTTACAATTCTCCTTGAACTGATATATTTGTGAAATGCTTTACTGTTCCTTTTCGTCTTCCAGTGTAATTTCTTTACACATATTCCTGTTCAACATGCCTCATCACATTGTTTCCTTACCTTCTCATATTCAGCTTTATCTCCTGATTATATTATCACTCTTATAGTCTTTATAAACCCCTCTTTGTTAGTTTTGAAAAATGTTTACAATGGCGCAATGGTTAGTGCTGCTGCCTCGCGGCATCGAGGATTGGGGTTCAATCCCGGCCCCGGGTCACTGTCCATGTGGCGTTTGCACGTTCTCCACGTGTCTGCGTGGCCTTCGCCCTCATAACCCAAAAAGATGTGCAGGTTAGGTGATTTCGTCATGCTAAATTGCCCCTTAATTGAGGGGAAAAAATTGGGTATTCTAAATTTATTTTAAAAATAAATAAATGGAATATACTTTGTCTGTACCTTTGTAATCTCCTTTAACAAAATCATTCCCACTGTTGCTCTCCAATTCTACATGTCAATTGTTTCTCATTTTGGCTAACTCACTCTTCTCCCGTTTAAAATCTGTTCTAGTTCACTCTGGTTTGACTTGTACTGATTTTTTATCCTTTACTCTCACTGGATTTGTACCCTTTTTTTTTCTTTTTTTTAATATAAATTTAGCGTACCCAATTCATTCTCCGAACGGCTGAGAAATTGGGCCTTTTCCCCCAGAAACCTAAGGTCCTCTTCCAACCAGCTCCCACAGCACAGAACTATCGACTCTGATCATTCCGAGTTCTCCCTCAGTGTACCCCTAGTGTGGCAAAAAGGGGATTTTCACAGTACCTTCATTGCAGTGTTAATGTAAGCCTGCTTGTGACACTAATAAAGGTTATTGTTCTTATCAATAGCGAGATCTCGGAAAATATGGACCATTCCGGGTATCTTGGGGGCCTCCACTCGACGAAGGCAGACATGCCTAAAAATAATTGTCGGCAATAGAAGTAGATGAACACTTAACTCATTTGCATTACATTCTTTTGGCAATATTTTGATGAAAGCATTTAAAACAAATGGATGAATGATTGTGATAAAATGGCAGAGAAAGGAATCAACCAATGTGCAAAAAGCAGTCTATCACTACTATCACCAACTGTGAGTTCTTGGCTAAGATATTGAAGCTTCAATGATTTGATTAGCATTGTTTGCAGGTCCCAATCTGATTGCCGCAATCAGGAACTCCGCCTTGTTCTGGCTGCTGCTTTTCCACGGGACAGTGACATGAGGAAATATGCTAATAACAACATGTCTCACCTTCTTTTGTCTGTGAGCTGCTCTCGAACCCACAGACCGCAATGACCTTGAGCCAGGTCGGTAGCGTAAATTTATCAGGATGAAAATAAATTCATTTTGAGAATTACACGTTTGACTAAGTAGAAGGCGCATTGTACATTGGTGTTCTGAATGACTCTAAAATTAGTCTTCTCCCCTTCTTAGGCAATCCCTTGGGATCAAGGATAGCTTGCTCCAGGTTCGATGGGTTCTAAGATGGCTGATAAGTCCAATGTATGATCTGCGGACTCTGTCACATGGGGGGATGGGGTGGTGGTGATGCTTGAAGAGTCGGGGAGGTGAGTTGTTTGGAGGTGTGATGTGTGCACTCTCCCCAATGCCTGGACTTCACCCCTGCTTTCACCCAATGAAGTCTCTTGGCATGATTGGGTGCTTTCCCAAATCAACTTTCTCCATTTTGGTTGGTCACAAGCCAGGATCTCCCATGAATCCGCCAATGTGTTTGATCTCTTTGATCGCTTTGAGGATATCCGTAAACCATTTCTAAATTCCTCCTCGAGGTGTCCTGCCATGACTTTAAAAAAAATAAATTTAGAGTATCCAATTAATTTTTTTCCAATTAAGGGGCAATTTAGCGTGGCCAATCCACCTAACCTGCACATCTTTGGGTTGTGGGGTGGGGGGAACCCACGCAAACACGTGGAGAATGTGCAAACTGCACACGGACAGTGACCCAGAGCTGGGATCGAACCTGGGACCTCGGTGCTGTAAGGCTGCAGAGCTACCACTGCGTCACCGTGCTGCCCTATGTCCCGCCATGACTGACGTCTAAGTGGAGAAGTTACTTCAGAAGTCTGATATCAGGCACACAGACTATAGAACTAGCTCAACAGAGCTGATTTTGAATGATTGGCACCTCAATGCTGGGCAAGTTAACTTGGGAGAGGACTCTGCTGTTGTATCACCTTTCTTACCACTGCTGTGGTACATCTCCGGTGCTTTGAGGTGCCTGCTGCAAGTTGTCCAAGTCTCCAAAGTAGATGGGAATGTGTGCATCAATGCTCCCCAGTGAACCATTACCTCAGCCTCGGGTTTGAGAATCTGGTCCTCAAATATGCTTTTCTAAAATTAGTTTGGCGAAACCTATTGGCAAATTGATGCTGGTGTGCACCAAGGCCGCCTCTGCGGCATTAACTTTGGCCTCAGTGCCATGAGACTAAGAGGAAAGAATGCAAAGAACATAGAGGGAAGGAAAGAAACATTGAACAAACTTGCATTTGTGTTGTGGCTTTAGTGAATTATGACATATCCCAAAATGTTTTGCAATCAATTACATAATTTTGAAAGCAGCAGAATCAAGCACAGCAAAATCCCACAAATAACAATGAGCTCTCAGTGAGCAATTAATCTATTTTGAAAACTTTTACCTATTTAGCAGCAGGGGCAGCAGGGTAGCATGGTGGTTAGCATAAATGCTTCACAGCTCCAGGGTCCCAGGTTCGATTCCCGGCTGGGTCACTGTCTGTGTGGAGTCTGCACGTCCTCCCCCTGTGTGCGTGGGTTTCCTCCGGGTGCTCCGGTTTCCTCCCACAGTCCAAAGATGTGTGGGTTAGGTGGATTGGCCATGCTAAATTGCCCGTAGTGTCCTAATAAAAGTAAGGTTAAGGGGGGGTTGTTGGGTTACGGGTATAGGGTGGATACATGGGTTTGAGTAGGGTGATCATGGCTCGGCACAACATTGAGGGCCGAAGGGCCTGTTCTGTGCTGTACTGTTCTATGTTCTAGCGTGGCCAGTCCACCTACCCTGCACATCTTTAGGTTGTAGAGGTGAGACCCACACAGACATGGGGAGAATGTGGAAACTCCACACGTGAACCCAGGTCCTCAGTGCCGTGAGGCAGCATAGAGACATAGAATTTACAGTGCAGTAGTAGGCCATTCGGCCCATTGAGTCTGCACCGGCCCTTGGAAAGAGCACCTTACTCTAGCTGACGCCTCTACCCTATTCCCGTAACCCAGTGACCCCGCCTACACTTTTGGATGCTAAGGGGAAATTTTGCATGGCCAATCCACCTAACCTGCACATCTTTGGGCTGTGGGACGTAACCAGAGCACCCTGAGGAAACCCACACGGACATGGGACAAAGTGCAAACTCCACACAGACAGCCACCTGAGGCCAGAATTGAACCCAGGCCCCTGAAGCTGTGCTAACCACTGCTTCACTGTGCTGTCCCTGCAATTAATTTATTTTACATTGATTAAGGGATGATTGTTGGCCAGGACACTCTTGAGAACTCCGCTGCTCATCTTAGAATAGTGCAATGGAATTTATCATAGTCACCTGAGAAAGTGTTGCATCTAAAAGATGGCACCTCCAGCAGCGCAGCACCTCCTTAACTCCATTGATGGAGTGCTGTACTTTTGGAGGTTCTGTCAGTATTCCTGATTCTGATTACTTTGCATTGAGGCCTGCTCGAACATATTGGGCGCGATTCTCCGAAATGGAGACTAAGTGCTCGCGCCGTCGTGAACGGCGTCGCATTTCATGACAGCGCAAAACGGGCGCGGGGTCTACAAATTCTGGCCCCCACAGAGGGTTCACACCGCTCCAGCCTCCCTTCCTTGTGCCAAAAGTGCGCCGCGCCAACCCGCGCATGCGCAGTTGGGCTGCGCCAACCTGCACATGCGCGGGGGACTTCTTCAGCACACTGGCCCCAACGCAACATGGCGTGGGGATTCAGGGGCCGGCCACGCAACAAAGTAGGCCCGGGGGGGAAGAGGCCGGCCCGCCGATCGGTGGGCCCCGATCGTGGGCCAGAACCCATCGAAGGCCCCCCCGGGGATGGAGCCCCCCCTCCCCACAGGCTGCCCTTGACCCTTCGCCGGTATGGAACAGGGGTGAACGGCGCCGGCGGGCCTCTGCTTTATCCTCGCAGCCACTCAGTCCATCCGGGCCGGCGAATCGGCGGCCCCGCCGCGGACAGTGGCCCACGACCGGCGGCACCCCAAACGCGCCGGCACAATTGGCGCCGATCATCCGCACCTCAGAGAATCACGCGCTGGCGTCGGGGCGGGGTGGCGCGGTGGCGGTGATTCTCCGGCCCGGCGGGGGGCTGGGGGAATCGCGCCCATTGTTTATATATATGTTGGATAAGGACAGGAATGGTCGCACCTCCAGCCTCACCTCCCAGTAGTAAACAGATTTTTTCCTGCTCACTATTCCGTGTGTTTTATATTATTTTCCTTCCCTGTTCTTTGGAGCCACTGACAGTTGCATGCATGCTGGCAACCCCAAGGTAGGGTGAGGGGAATGCGTCAATGTAAACTTAACCCAGTGGGTGGGAAATCCATAGGATCAGACGTGCACACTGTTTCTTTCTAACTAGCCCAAAATTGCCCTTCAATATCTTCAGTCGGGAATAAAACCATGCCGGCCAAAGGAAACAATGTTACAACTGATTCGCGATGGGCGGGTTTGGTTAAAATAGATATTGATTTTTGGTATGTTATTCCTTGCACGTGAGATCATTAGAAAGTTGAAGCTAATCAGGGTTATTTATTCCTCACTGGGTGGGGTGGGGGTGGGGCTTGATTCTGTCCTTATCTCACCTCTACCCAGGTGCAGAATGTGTAGTAGTGCAAATGCACAGGACTCACCTAACCCAGCGTGTGAACCTGCTGTGCATTATAGCACACTGAAGATACAGTGAAAGGATGCCTCATACAAATAAAACATTTATGCACAAAATGAGTATTGGCTCAAAATTGGACTAAAATCTTGTGATTTCTGTTCAGAAATTGCTTTGAAGGGGGAGTTTTGGCCACTGTAGCAATGAGATGTGAGGCCACTTTAACAAGATCAGATACTCAGCTGCATCAGTTTTGAGTTGATCTTACACAGAATCACCAGCTTGCACTTTCACCATTTATTTCTTCCAAGAAGCAAACAAGTTTCACAATATTTGTGTGTGGGAGGTTGTACACAGAACCTGTAATCTCTTTATGTTCTAATCCCTCTCTGCTCCTTTCTCCTCTTTCATTCTCTTTCTAATGCTTTAGCTGTTCTCTTTTTCTCTCCCACGTGCTGCCTTTCATTGCCTCTTTCACTCTTGTTCCATCTCTCTCATTTTCTCCCTGTCTCAGTCATTAATTTTTCCCCCCCGTATTTCCTTTCCTTTCCTGTCTTTCTTTCTCTCTCTTTCTCTCTCTGTTTGTCCCATGCAGAGTCCCAGAGAGGAGATGAATCCACAATGAAGTTTCAAGTTACACTTGATGAATAAAGCACATGCCAAATTCAATTAAATTCAATGCGAGCAGCTAACAAAATTGTCCCAAATGATTCAGTCACACAACAAACAAGAGTGTATTTGAAATTTCACGGCAACTGGAGCTCAAAAAGCTTAATAAGTGCTTTCCTGTAAACAGCGTGGGACGGCGAAGAGGTTAAGGCCCCAGCCGGCCTCAGGCAATCACACAGAGACGCTCTAACGGTCTCTTCAGCTTCTGATGGAGATGATAAGCTGTGTGACAAAAGGCCATTGTGATTAAGCCTTAATAGAGGCATGGGGAGATGCCAGTGGCAAGACCACCTACCTGTGTTCCTGTCATCCTAACACCTGCTCGCCACTGCCCTGGATACAGGAAATGCTGAGCTTATGATTTGCGAGGGCCAGGCCCCGATATGATAGTTACAGCCCTGGTAGGAAGTTAACAATTTGGGCCGTGACATTTCCTCTTCAGGATGTTGGTTTAGCCCTATTAACACTACAGCTGTGAATCAATCGTTGCCACGTTTTCATCTTGTCTCTCAGAGAGAAATTGCTGGTGCAATAGCTCTTTTATGTCGCTTGGAATGCGCTCGTGTCAAGGTTGAGGGAATGCTATACTTTCGCAGGTGTCATCCTTCAGAATAGACATTAATCCCCCTGTCCTCTCAGCAGGAAGCAAAACATCCTATTTCTAGGAAGTAAGGGTCCGCCCCAGTGTTCAGGCCAATATTCAATCCTCAACCAACATCAGTGAAAAATAGATTATCTGGCCACCATCAGATTGATGTTTTTGGGAGCTTGCTGTGCACAAATTGACTGCCGCATTTCCTACATTACGCAGTGATGACAGTTTAAAAGTGCTTCATGGCTATAAAGTGCTTCAGGAGGTCCTGAGGCTGGGAGAAGTGTCATACAAAAGCATTTCTCTTTTTCTTTCACGCACACATTGGGTAAGATTTCAGCGCACTGGAGTACGGTGCAGTTTAATGCTGCAAATGTCAGTTTTAAGAAGATGGTTATGTTTTGAGACTGTGTCTTTAATTCAAGGCACAATGTAGAATGTCCTGTTCCGAATTCTGCTGACAATGAGCCTGGGCGTATTTATTGTTAAAGGTTTACGGTGGCCCCAGGTTGTTTGGCTGGGAAAAAGGTGCAAGATGCTCACACCTGTAAACAGTGAACTGAGTAGCTGTGTGATGTTGGACAGTTTTATAGTGGAATTTGCTACTCCGCTGTGTCTGCATGTGTCTCACCCCCACAACATAAAGATATGCAGGGTAGGTGGATTGGCTACGCTAAATTGCCCCTTAATTGGATATATTTTTAAAAGAATTTACAACTCCAGTTAACAACAGGCTAGATAGAGTGAGTGGGCACTATGGAGGGAAAGTCAAAAATTGGTTTCATGCCGTCATGAAACCAGTTAGTAATCGTCCGCTCTGTCCGTCATTGGCGGACTGCCTATCCCACCATCCCATGTCAGGAATGTAATTTTAATGCATTTGCATCTCATCAACTTGTCTGTCCGCTGGAATCATTGCCCATGTCGAATTTACCTTCCACGTGGTGGGGCTTCAGAACAAAATGATTCACAACTGCTTTTAAGTGGTGCGCACCTGGCGAACTGAACTTTATGGGGAATTCAGAGGTGAGGACACACAATCCCAGGTTCGATTCCTGCTTGGGTCACTGTCCATGCGGGGTGTGCACATTCTCCCTTGTCAGCGTGGGTTCCCCCCGGGCGCTCCGGTTTCCTCCCACAAATCATGAAAGATGTGCTGGTTGTTAACTGTGACATTCTGAATTCTCCCTCTGTGTACCCGAACAGGCGCCGGAATGTGGCAACTAGGGGCTTTTCATAGTAACTTCATTGCAGTGTTAATGTAAGCCTACTTGTGGCAATAATAAAGATTATTATTATTATCTTGCACGGCACTCGGTTGAACTTCAAGGAAGAGGCACTGTGCATTCAGTTAGGGGCACAGGCAAGCAGTTTTTCCCGGCTGGCTGACAGTGTGGTGTCAGTGCAAAGCCTGCATTGTGGGTGGAATGATTGGGGGGCAAGGCATCACTGTCTGACGATATTGCACAAGCACATGCAGAGGTGGGGAATGAAGTGGCTACACATTCGGGAAAGCTTGTATAAAGTTAGCATTCTTCCAAGGCTGAGACAGTCCAGGCACAGCTCCATTGACATGCTTGGAGTCAGGCTATGCAGTGCAGAGGCATGAAAGTGCAACAAAACACTCCTCATCCTTTCACCCCTGGGGTGCAGACTGCAAATTAATGAGAACTTTAGGGGACTGTAGACTTTGTCACTGAAGACTGCATATGACCAGGGAAATTATTGGCCACGTGCTGCAGGATTTGGTGCCATGGGACTTAAAGGACATCCACTGTTGGTACCCATGAAAGTGACCTCAGTGCTCAATTTCTACCCCAGTGGCTCCTTCCATTGCTCCACAGGTGAGTTCTGCGGATTCCGCAAGCCTCCATGCACAAAGATGCAGGAGGTCACAGTCACAGACGCCATCTTTGCGAATTCAGACAAATTTGTAAATTCTGACTGTGATCAGGCAAACCAGGTGCAAGAGTGCTGGGATTTGTGTAGATTTCTGGATATCCACAGATGCAGAGTGCCAGTAACAGCACTCACATGGTGTTCAGATCACTGCGGCAACAAGCAGTGTAGTATGTGAACCACAAGGGCTTCCACCTGTTGAATGTTCAGGGGTCTGTAACCACAGCAAACCCTTGGTGCAGGTCTGCGCACCATTCTCAGGCACCGTCCATACTTCCTACATTCTCAGCAGGTCTCAGATCATTGACATCTTCCAGAGTCCACATAGGCTGCAGGGTTGGCTCCTTGGGGATAAGGGCTACCCACAGAAGATATGGGTGATGACGCCCCAATGGAGGCCTCAGAGTGCAGCAGAGAGAAGGTACATTGAGGTTCATGGGGCAACTCATACTTTTGTGGGGCAAACTATTACGATGTTGAAGATGAGGTTCTGGTACCTGGATAAAGTAGAGAGTTAGAGGTAGCAAGTCTCTATTGTTCACCATGCAAAATATGGGTGGATGCTCACCCTCATATTGAAGAGACCAAGGCCATGAGGGTTTCAACAAAACTAGAAGATTCACCTAGCTTTGACTAGAGGGAAGGATCTCCATGGTAATCAACATCATTAGAGGTTATCTGGCTGGAACAGGAAGAAGGAGCGAAGAATCACTTTGGTCTAATTACTGGAGAATGAAGTGACCACTTAAGGGATAGAGGAAAGAGATAGTTTTGGTGGTTTTAAATGTTAAATTCTGTAATTTAGGCTGTACATTTCCTAATCAAATGGTGTTTCATCAATATTGTTTTTAGTTTGTGTGTTACAGTAAATGTCTTAAAACTTGGAATCTTGTCATGTGATCCTTTCTGACATTCCATTGGAAGTTCAAATTTATTTTTAGAAGTTACTGGTCTCAGGCGGTACGGTGGCGCAGTGGTTAGCGCTGCTGCCGCATGGCGCCGAGACCCAGGTTCGATCCCGGTCCCGGTCACTGTCCCTGTGGTGTTTGCATATTCTCCCCGTGTCTGCGTGGGTCTCACCCCACAACCCAAAGATGCGCTGGGTAGGTGGATTGGCCACGCTAAATTGCCCCTTAATTGGATGCTCTAAAATTACGATTTAAAAAAAGTTATTGGTCTCTACGGGGATTGTATGTGACTTGTGCTATCTGACTGTGGACACTCCCCAGTTTGTGAGCTACTTAATTTACAGCTCAGTCTCCCCAATGTAAGGTAAAATCCAGTGATAGCTGTGGTATCTATTTTCTAACAGTGGTTACTTCAATCTTCATTCCGAAGAAGAATCATAATGAGCTCAAAACGTACCTCTGCTTCTCTCTCCAAAGATGCTGTCAGTCATGCTGTTTGTCAACACTTTCTCCACAACATTTTGGGTTTTTTTCTCTTGTTTTAAATGCGCCCTTAATCCAAAATGGGCATTTCTTTGAAAAGTAGTCAATCCTCTGCCTAGATTTAAATGGATAGTATTTTAATGGAAAGCTTGTTTATCTTCTTCAATTGATGGTCAAATGGTGCCCTTGTCATTTTTCAACTTTTACTCTCCAGTGGTAGCTACCACTTTGTCAATTAGATCAATACAGCATGGGAGTGCTCATCTGGGTTCAATTCCAGCCTCGGGAGACTGTCTGGGTGGAGTTTGCACTTCCTCCCCGTGTCTGTGTGGGTTTCCTCTGAGTGCTCCAGTTTCCTCCCACAGTCCAAAGATGTGCAAGTTAGGTGGATTGGCCATGCTAAATTGCCCTTAGTGTCCAAAAGGTTAGGTGGGGTTACTGGGTTACAGGGATAGGATGGCGGTGTGGATTTAAATAGGGTCCTCTTTCCAAGGACCAGTGCAGACTCAATGGGCCAAATGGCCTCCTTCTGCACTGTAAATTCTATGATTCTATGATAAACCAGGGCAGCAGGTTGGAGTCAGGGCTCAAGTTCTGAAGTTTACAACTATGTTACTGCAGTAACAAACTCATGTGGCATCTTAAATGTAAAAAAAAGATGTTGTTGAGTGAGTGGGCAAATAAATGGCAGATGCAGTCTAATTTAGGTAAATGCGAGATTATCCACTTTGGTAGAAAAAGTGAGAAGGCAGACTATTATCTGAATGGCCATAAATTAGGAGAGGGGAATGTGCAATGAGACCTGGGTGTCCTCGTACACGAGTTGCTAAAGGTACGCATGCAGATGCAGCAGGTGGTACAGAAGACAAATGGTATGTTAGCCTTCAGAGTGAGAGGATTTGAGTAGAGGAGCAGGGATGTCTTGCTACAATTATGCCGGGCCTTGGTGAGACCACACCTGGAATATTGTGTGAAGTTTTAGTTTTCTTATCTGAGGAAGGATGTTCTTGCTCCAGACAGAGTGCAGCGAATGTTTACCAGACTGTTTCCTGGGATGGCAGGACGGATGTATGAGGCGAGATTGAGTCAGTGAAGATTGAGGACGGCATGGCGGCACAGTGGTTCGCACTGCTGCCTACAGCACTGAGGACTCAGTTTCGATCCTGGCCCTGGAACACTGCCTGTGTGGAGTTTGCACATTCTCCCCGTGTGTGCGCCGGTTTCACCCCCACAATCCAAAGATGTTCGGGGTAGGTGGATTGGCCACGCTAAATTGCCCTAAATTGGAAAAACAATTAATAATCAGCTACTGTAAAAAAATTTTTTAAAGGATTGCATTTGCTGGAGTTCAGAAGAATGAAGGGGAATCTCATAGAAACCTATAGAATTCTAGCAGGGCTAGACAGGGAGGATGCAAGAAGAATGTTCCCGACGATGGGGATATCCAGAACCAGGGACCGCAGTCTGAGGATACAGAGTAGACCATTTAGGACAGAGATGAGGAGAGATTTCTTCACCCAGAGACTTTGTTTCTATGTCCTCAGAGATTTCACAGAGATGTGAGGAAATATAGACGCAAAGACAAAGAAGAAATTGATTGAGGAGTTTAGTTACACAATGAGGTGTTATAGAAGATATTAAACAAGAAGTCTTATAACACCAGGTTAAAGTCCAACAGGGTTGTTTTGAATCACTAGCTTTTGGAGTGCTGCTCCTTCCTCAAGTGAATGAAGAAGTAGGTTCCAGAAACATATATATAAACATAGTCAAATATGCAAGACGATACTTTGAATGCGAGTCTTTGCAGGTAATTAAGTCTTTACAGGTCCAAACAGAGCAACTGGAAAGAGGGATAATCACAGGTTAAAGAGATGTGAATTGTCTCAAGCCAGGACAGTTGGTAGGATTTTGCAAGCCCAGGCCAGATGGTGGGGGATGAATGTAATGCAACATGATTCCAAGGTCCCGGTTGAGGCCGTACTCATGTGTGCGGAACCTGGCCATAAGTTTCTGTTCGGCGATTCTGCGTTGTCATGGGTCCTGAAGGCCACCTTGGAGAATGCTTCCCCGAAGATCAGAGGCTGAATGTCCTTGACTGCTGAAGTGTTCCCCGACTGGAAGGGAACATTACTGCCTGGCGATTGTCGCGCGATGTCCGTTCATCCGTTGTCGCAGCATCTGCATGGTCTAGCCAATGAACCACGCTTCGGGACATCCTTTCCTGCAGCGTATGAGGTAGAAAACGTTGGCCGAGTCACATGAGTATGTACCACGTACCTGGTGAGTGGCGTTCCAGAGAAGTACTGGACGATGAAGGGTACTCTGTCGGTTGTGTCCCTTGTTTGTCTTTTGAGGAGGTCGGTGCTATTTTTGTTGCTGTGGCGCATTGGAACTGTCGATCGATGAGTGAAGCACCATATCCCGTTCGTACAAGGGCATCTTTCAGCGTCTGTAGATGTCTGTTACGCTCCTCCTCGTCTGAGCAGATCCTGTGAATACGGAGGGCTTGTCCATAGGGGATGGCTTCTTTAATGTGTTTTGGGTGGAAGCTGGAGATGTGGAGCATCGTGAGGTTATCTGTGGGCTTGGGGTAAAGCGAAGTGCTGAGGTGACCGTCCTTGATGGAGATGGGTGTGTCCAAGAATGTAGCCGATTTTGGAGAGTAGTCCATGGAGAGTCTGATGGTGGGATGGAACTTATTGTGTCATTGTGTCGTCATTTCAGTGATTCTTCGCCGTGGGTCCAAAGGAAAAAAATGTCATGGAATTCCAGAATATGGAATTGAAGTTGCTGAATACTTGGCACAAGTAGTGAGGTGCAAGGGATGGGGTTAGACGAGGAATAGAGTTCAAAGGTTGTTGTGGAGATGGAGGAGGTATGCAGTCTTCCACAGGAGAAACACAGTTCTGGGATATTGGTAGAGGCCATAGAGGAAATTAAACATGAATGCGAGAATTTAGAATTTGAAAACAGGAGACAATATGTAGACTAAGGATCTTATAGGGACTGGTTTAGCACAGTGGGCTAAACTGGCTTGTAATGCAGAACAATGCCAGCAGTGCAGATTCAATTCCTGTACCGGCCTCCCCGAGCAGGCTGCGGAATGTGGCAACTAGGGCCTTTTCACAGTAGCTTCATTGAAACCTGCTTTTGACAATAAGCGATTATTATTATCGTCTGGAATTAATATTTTTCTACGTTAAAGGTGCGCTGAATATTATGCACTACCGCGTCCTGTTCCCATCGACCACAATTCTCACTTTTACTCTAAATTTATTGTTTTTTAAAAAAGAAATAAAATAAATGTGGTCACATGGGAGGAGAACCAGGTGCAAAATGAAATGGTTGTAAATCGTTAAGTAGAGATTTCCCTACGTAGAAATTCCACCACAAAGAGGTTTTTCTTGTCAAAAATATTTACGTATAAAATGAATACACTATATTAACTTAAAAAGGGTTTCACTATTAGTTTCCCTTCTAAATATCAAATGCATTTTCCTATTTTTCTTTTTTTTAAACATTATCTCTTTAATCGGAAGTACTGATAACGTAAAGTGGAAAACTGGCATAGACAAGTCAACGAGTCTGATGGCACAAGTGAACTCATTGAACACCCACAGTTGGAACGGTGCAATTATCCTTCCACCATAATTGTTGATTCAGTTCCTCCATTCTTGTGCTGTGTGGCCCCCATCTACACTCCACCAAATCCAAGGGGTGCAGGCATGAACACATCTGGAATCTGTTTAGCACAGGGCTAAATCGCTGGCTTTGAAAGCAGACCAAGCAGGCCAGCAGCACGGTTCGATTCCCGTAATAGCCTTCCCGAACAGGCGCCGGAATGTGGCGACTAGGGGTTTTTCACAGTAACTTCATTTGAAGCCTACTCGTGACAATAAGCGATTTTCATTTTCATTTCATTTCATTTCCTACCGATTCAGCTGCCCATTGCCACATCTGACTCAGTTCTCTCTCCTGCCAAACCCACTGACAAAGCCACGATCACGATGGACAGCGGAACTTCTTTTATCCATTATCCAATGTTCCCTTAAACCACTTCCCCCAGCTGCTGTTCACCTTCACATCCAACAACCATGATGGGTGCTCTTGCTATTAAGATCAAGACCATCCATTCGGCTGCCTCTGCAACTTCCCCCTTGCTCTGGCTCATCAAATTAAATGTCTCCCATGGCTCCCCTCTACCTCAGTCCTGAAACTGCATTTCTTTATTTTCTCTTCTGTTTTCCCTCATTTGCTCCATGCTCATCTGATTGATGAGCTTCACTACTCCCTTGATCCCATTCCCAATGAACTGCAACCGCTCAATTTGCCCTAGATCCCATGTTTGCCGACGTTGCAAATGGTTCTCTCTCCTTGAGCGCTGGCCCCTTCCTTTTTTGAAATTCTCCTTCTGTCATCATCCCTTCTCAAAATCAAATATTCTTGCCTCTCCAACCTGCCTAAGTCTTTGAACGTACTGTCTTTTCCGACTACGTGCCCAGCATTTCGGCATCTCCATCTTTGAATCCCTCCAGCTAAGTGGCACAGTCCTTGCATCTTTCAGTTTTGCCTCTCCAACCATAACTAGAGCATCTCAGCACTACAACCTTGCCCTGCTGCTTCAGCACAGCTCGAATTATCTGGCCTTAATTATCTTCTCTTCCTTTTCTACGTGTTGCTCTTTGATAACTTTGATAACACTGCTGATAATCAGCTCTACCTCTTCAGCACTTCTCTGGACTCCTTCACTGCATCACATGGTTTGCCTGATATGGAGTCCTGGCTGAGCTGCAATATTCTCTGGGTAAACATTGGGAAGACAAAAGACCATTCGGCTGGATTCCCCATTCCTGAGACTATGTGTTGACGCCGGAGCAGGATTCATGGAGTTTCTTGACAGCAATTCTGGTGCCACACCTGGACCGATTCAGCAGCCAATGAGGGGCTAGCACCGGCGCCACGTGGAACACAATCGATTCCAATGAGAAACGATACGGGATTCGTGATTGACGCTCGGGAGGCTGACAAACTGCAGCCGCATAAACACACTGCACTCCCCACACATACCATCCCAGCCAACAAGGTGGCACTAGTTGTGCTAGAGCGTGCCCATCCCACTGATGGGTCAACTGGGGCCAGAGGGCATCTAGGGGGGTGGCCTGGGGGGAGACCCATACGACCGGTGGCCCTAAGTTCACAGTGGGCAGTCAGCGGCGTGCACAGCTGCATGGCTACCTTGCAGGCCGCAGCAATGGTGTCCTGGGCTTGTCCATCCCGACCCCACAGCCAACCTCCTGGCCACCTCCCGCTATACTCCCGGACCTGGCAGAAGCTCCCTGTGGCCAGCGGCACAGCTGTCAGCACACTAATGCAATGTTGGACACTTTCGGTACCCCCTCTCTCCCCCTCAACAGCCTGTTTCACGATTTTTAAAAGCACAAATGAACCTCGCCATCAGGAATTTCCCCCCCAGTGGAGGCGGAGAATCGTGGAGTCTCCAGAGAATACCAGGTCAGGCCTGCTAATGATATGCCAATGGCATTTACTGCACGTGCGTTCAGGAACGCATTGAGATCGATGTCGAGACAACGGCGAATTGCGATTTGGCATGAAACCGCCGCTAGCCACGATTTCATCGTCAAAACCAATTCTCCGCACAGTCACGTTTTCCGATTCTGGCATCAGCCGACTGAGACTCCCGGCCCATTGTGCCTCAGCTGCTGAAACATGCCATCCTTTTTGGCCCAAGGTGAGTTTCCAAACCTGTCTCCTCTCCATCACAAAGACTATTTACTTCTACCCTTTTTGTTTCTGAGACTCTCCTTTGTCAACTCCAGACATGGCTAATCCCAATGTTCACTTAGCTGGGCTCCCATTTCCCATTCCTCTGCAGGCTTTATCTCTAAACTATCCTGCACCAATTCCCATGCATCCCATCCCTTATGGTGCTCAATGGACTGCCAGTTTCTACATGCCCCAGATTTAACATTTTCAGTCCCATGTTTAAATCCCTTCATTATCTCTGCCCTCCCCACCTCTGTCATCATTTCCAGCCCTACATATCTTTGGTAACTCTTCTTTCCTCTTCTTATGTATCTCAAATTTCTTTACCTCACCACTGATGGGTGAGCCTTCAGCTGACTTGGCCCATACATACTTCCCTCCCTGGATTCCTTTGTCTCTTCACCGCCCTCTCTCTTCATTCACCTGAGGAAGGAGCAGTGCTCCGAAAGCTAGTGATTTGAAACAAATCTGTTGGACTTTAACCTGGTGTTGTAAGACTTCTTACTGTGCTCACCCCAGTCCAACGCCGGCAACTCCACATCATCTCTTCTTTAAGCCTCTCGTTAAATTCAACTCTTTAATCCACCTTTTAATCTGAATTTTTCAATTTTTTTGGTCAGTCTGGCAAGGTCGTGAATGAGCTTTTATAACCCAGACTGCATCCTCTCTGATCATCCAATTGTGGTTAACTTGTGACCACCAGCGGCCGGGGTGGCATTGTGTGTGTGTGTGGGAGGGAGTGGGGGGGCGGTATCAATATAAATGCAAGTTGTTGGTGCTGTTGAGTGTTAACAAGTGGTATTGCAGCATGGTGCGGCTGACATGGTAGCACAGTGGTTAGCACTGTTGCTTCGCAGCGCCGAGGACCTGGTTGTCATAATATACACCAGTATATCATGGTGCAGACACACACACTGATTGACACACAGCAAGACCAATCAACACACACAACACCGCAGCCAATCACCAGTTAGAGCACACTCACTATAAAGACAGAGGGCATCAGTTTTCCCCGCTCATTCGGGATGCAGCCTCTCAGAAGGACAGAGCTCACAGCTTGCAGCACAGATCTTCACCATGTGCTGGTTAGGATAGGCATAGGTCTTTAGTTTAATCTAACATAGTGTCGACCCACAGTGAAAGTATGTTCAACAGTTTCTAGCTTAACAAAATAGTGTTGTACTATTTCAAGTGTTGGTAGCCTGTATGTGTTACTGCTGAGGTAAACGCAGTCTCCACGGATCCAGAGTACCCAACACATCACTGGTTTCGATTCACTGTCTGTGCAGAGTCTGCACGTTCCCCCCGTATCTGTGTGGGTTTCCTCCGTGTGCTCCGGTTTCCTCCCACAAGTTCCGAAAGATGTGCTTGTTACGTGAATTGGACATTCTGAATTCTCCTTCTGTGTACCCGAACAGGCGCCAGAATATGGTGACTGGGAGATTTTCACAGTAACTTCATTGCAGTGTTAATGTAAGCCGACATGTGACACTAATAAAGATTATTTGATTATTATTATTGTGTAGAAGCCTCATAGGCCCCACAGCCCTACCTGACATGCTCTCTGTGGAGTTAGTAGACAGCAAGCTGGATTGTATATTTAGCCTCCTTAGCCCAGATGTGTTAGAACCCCCAACTGCCAGTGTGGTTAAGATCATAGAGTTTAGACCCAACCAATGAATTAACTTGATGCCTTCAGCTATTCGTTGGATACATTGCTGTAATACTGGGGGAGTCCCAAAAGAGTAGAGTTGTTGTCACCATGTAAATTTTATAAGTGCACTCCTAAGATCAAGCGGCACATTCATACGCACCGTGGAACAAGTAAAAGGCAGGTTTCAATTTCAGAATTGTTTGGTTTGAATAAAGGAAAAACCTCACACAGCAAGCCATAAACTTCAATACATTTACAACTGGTAGTCGGAGTCACATCTCTCTGACCATCAGGTTCCACTCACATGTCGATAGAGTACAATTAGAACTGGAAGAAATTACTCTACACAACGAAGACTGATGACAAACATATTTGAAATGCCCTGAAAATGAAGCCATGCAAATCACCGTGAAAGAGCAAAAGAAAAGAATGGGATTTTTGTGACATCATTTCTTTAAGACGGGTAGTCACATCCTATTCACAATGCTACATCTTCCACACAGAAAGGTCGTAAGTGTGTGGTTGTGTAGCAGACAGACCAATTCCTTGTAAATCAAAATAAACCTAACAAAAGCAGTGGCGATAGATTGAAGCACCAGCTCTTTTGAGAAAAGAAGTTGCATTTACATAGGAATGATTCCTGCGATTGAAAAATGGGAGAAGTCAAGATGAATGAAAGCTTTAAACCATCTCAGAGCATCCTGTGAGAATAATAGTTCACCTTCTGCTGAAGAACTTGTTGATGAAGAGAAGGACGGCAGTAGACGGGAGCATCAAACTTATAGGAAGGAATGTCTGCTCAAGCTTTCAAGGGGATGATAGGTGATACCCTTCTTTGTGACAACATCAGTAATAGCTTCTCAATAAAGCTGAACAATCTGTTGCGAATGGCTACTTGATATCATAGGGAAAAAAGGCCTGGTGGCAAAACATTCTTTGGGCGGGCATTTCTGGCCCTTCCCAGTGGAGGGTCTCCCAGTCCCACCGAATCTGACCTCCCCGCTTGCCCCCCTCTCGCCCCCACCCTCATGGTGCGTTCCCCGGCAGCATGGGTGGGTGTACTATGCAAAAGCCCATTGCTGGTGACCAATGACTCGTCACATCCTCCGTGGGAAAGCGCGTTGTGGGGAGGCTGGAAACTCCCGGCCAATTTGACTTCCCGTAGGGCAGCACAGTGGCCTAGTGGTTAGCACAGCTGCCTCACGGCGCTGAGGTCCCAGGTTCGATCCCGGCTCTGGGTCACTGTCCGTGTGGAGTTTGCACATTCTTCCCGTGTCTGCGTGGGTTTCGCCCCCACAACCCAAAAATGTGCAGAGTAGGTGGATTGGCCACGCTAAATTGCCCCTTAATTGGAAAAAATAATTGGGTAATCTAAATTAAAAAAAAAAAAAAATTTGACTTCCCGATATTTAGGCCTTGGTTAGTGGACTGGTAGAACTAATATTTACCAGGTTCTAAGAACTCAAAGGTACCATTTTGGAGCGTTTGCCGGTGATTGACAAAAGAAGGAGCAGCGACATGTGGAACAATTTCTTTACGCAGAGAGTGATTTGGATCTGGAATGCACCGGCTGAGAGTGTCGTGGAGGCGGATTCAATCATGGCTTTGAAAACAGAATACGATCATTATCTGAAGAGAAATAAATTGTAGGGCTATGGAGAAAAGTTGGGAGAGTGGAACTAAGTACGTTGCAGAGATCAGACACGAACATTAATGGCCTCCGTATGCTCTGTATCCATTCTATGATTCCATATTTGCAATGCTCTGCCCAGAAATTAAGGAATATTGCTAATTCCTTAAAGTCTGTGTTCCCAAATAACAGCCGCAATCACTATCCTGGTCCCATGCGTAATGGGAGAGCGGGAGATGACTTTAAAAGTGCTCCCTTCCCTCAGGACTGTGCAATCTGAGTTCTGTGTTCTCAGTGCACTTAATTAGCAATAACAGTGGAAAAAGAATCAGCAGACTGAAGCTCCGAAAAAATTAGCCTGTCCTGGCACCCTTCCCATGATTCAGCAATCTCAGAATATAACCACCTTCATCACAAAAGTCTGACTGCCTCTTAGACTCCAGGTCCTCAGGTAACATTTATCTTTTAACCAGCTCGGGTCCTACGAGGTAGGAATGATTAACTACCCCATGTATCTTGTAGAGTACAAGCTCCTCCGATAAGGCGGCAAGGGACATTTAACAATACTTGGCTTTGTATAAATAGAGTTGGCCAGTGAGGCACCGACGA
Organism: Scyliorhinus canicula; assembly: GCF_902713615.1. Lineage (NCBI taxonomy): Eukaryota > Metazoa > Chordata > Chondrichthyes > Carcharhiniformes > Scyliorhinidae > Scyliorhinus > Scyliorhinus canicula. The sequence continues at coordinate 222,196,928 of NC_052149.1, read as the reverse complement.
GAGAAGATCCAGTAGGGAACTACTGGAGCTGTACATAATAGTACTGTAAAATAAAATATCTTTTTGTTTCAACCAGACTTGGTGTGGACTCTTTGTGCCCTTACAAAAACTTAGGAGAAATGTTAACCTAGAAATGAGGAAAAAATGAGAAGTGACACTCTGGTGATTCTGAAGTATTTTTTTATAAGTTTGGTTGATCGTGGGATGCAAGCATCGCTGGCTAGGCCAGCGTTTATTGCTCAATGCTGATTTCTCTTTAGAAGGTGGTTGTGAGCATCTTTTCTAAGCCACTGCAGTTTGTGTGTTAAAGGAACACCCACAGTACACTTAGGAAGGAAGTTCCACGTTTTTGATCCAGCGAGAAAGAAGGTAGGACAATATAGTGCCAAGCCAGGATGGTGTGTGGCTTGGAGGGTAACTTGGAAGGTGGCAGTGTTCCAATTCATCTTCTGCCCTTGGTGGAGGTCATGGGTTTGGAAGGTTCTGTCGATGGAGCCTTGGTGAGTTGTTGCAGTGCATCTTGTAGATGGTACACACTGCTACCACTGTTCATCGACAGTGGAGGGAATTGAATGTTTGTGGATGCGGTGCCAATCATATGGTCTGCTTTATCTGGATGGTGTCCAGTTTCTTCAGTTTGTTGGAGCTGCACTCCTCCAGGCAAGTGGAGAGTATTCCATTACACTCCTGGCTTGTGTCTTGTAGATTTGGACAGGTTTTGGGGAGTCAGGAGGTGAGTTACTCGCTGAAGGATTCCTAGCCTATGACCTAGTCATAGTATTTATAATGCTGATCCAGTTCAGTTTCTGATCAATGGTAACCCCCAGAATGTTGTAGTTGTGGATTCAGTGATGGTAATGCCATTGAATGTCAAGGGGCAATGGTTTGATTCTCTCTCATTGGAGATGGTCCTTGCCAGATATTTGTGTGGCACAAATGTTACTTGTTATCAGTCCAAGCCAGGATATTGTCCAGATCTTGTTCCATATGGACACGGACTACTCAGCCATTAAGTTCCAGAATCTAAATGATTGTTGCTGTTGTCAGAAATATTCAAAATGGGGGCAGCACGGTGGTACAGTGGTTAGCATTGTTGCCTACGGCGCTGAGGACCCAGGTTCGAATCCCGGCCCTGGGTCACTGTCCGTGTGGAGTTTGCACATTCTCCCCGTGTCTGCGTGGGTTTCGCCCCCACAACCCGAAAGATGTGCAGGATAGGTGGATTGGCCACACTAAATTGCCCCTTAATTGGAAAAAATAATTGGGTACTCTAAATTTATTTAAAAAAAAAGAAATATTCTAAATGATCTTTATCATTTTTCCATTAAAAACATGAAGTAACACGGAAACCGGAAAAGAAATTGTTGAATTTGTGACTCTTTTGGAAATGTTGCTTTTAATGATGAATGCAAAGAAAGAGTTTGCACTCATATAACGCCTTTAAAGTCTTTGGGATGTCCCAAAGCAATGTACAGCTAATTAAATACTTTTGAAGTGTTGTCACTGGGATACTGTCGGAAAATGTGTGTTTAGTCATGTCACACAAAAAGCAATAAGACAACTACTAGACGGCACATTTTGGCCTTTCTTGGAGTGAAATTTTTTACGTTCACCACAGAGACTGGATGGAGCCTTCACTTAACTTCTCATCCGAAAAGCAGCATTTCTAGCAATGCAGCACACCCTTGGTATCTCAGTCAATCGTCAGCCTGCTTCATGCTTTAGAATGGGGCGTGAACGCATCGGGACAATCAGTAGAATAACATAGCAGGCCCTGCATTGACATGGGCAGCCGGTTCAATCACGCCAGTTTTGCACAACAGCCCAAGACTAATTTCTACTCCATAACTTTCTGTGAGGTGAGAAATGACTGCCAAGCAAGTATTCGGAAGGTTTGTATTTTTGAATTACACTGAACTTCCTGGTTATTACAGATGTTGTTTAGCTATAATATGATCACATGTTATTGACATTATTGTAAGGTTCTGCTGAAACTGTCTTGCAGCTCCCTCCCAGGAGCTGTCTGTGACCCTGCTGTGGCCTTCTCATGTCTGACTTCTTCCGTCTCAGGGGGGGGTTTAGCTTTTGACTGTCTCCTCCTTGAGAATCTCAATTTTCATGCCTTCGTGAAAATCAGGATTGTGGCGGACACAGCTGGTCGCCACAGTTCATGAGGGTTGGTTACAGCAAAAAGAACCCTCTTGCCTATCCAGGAGCCTGAATCTTCCTTTCAGCCTGCACACAGTCTGTGTAATCTTAATTTAATTTCAGATGCAAATCTTATTGCAACACTCCTCCACTTTATATTTGGTCCTTTTCGATGGAGTTAACCTCCACGGTAGTTTTGGCCAGCCTTTCTCTCCAAGATGCCAGGCAATGCTCTTCTTTGATTCTAAAAACTGCAATGACACTACACTGGAACAGGAGAAATGAATCATTTTTTTTTAGCAATAAGAAGACGTTTATTTAAAATACATACTATATACAAAGGTCGGTTCCTATCTGGCCAACCTAATATACACATGGTAATAGTCCGGTAATTGGCGGAAGAGCTCATACTTGAGCCACATGGGGAAAACAATCAAGCCAGCCCCATGTGCTCCGTGCAAGTTATTACACCCCTCCCCCCAACAATGTCCGAAGATCCCAAATGGATCGATGAGGACGGAGGACAAGATGTGGACAATGAAAAAGTTAAAAACACTGACGAAAAGCAAGACTCAAAGAAACTGGCGGAGCCCCATTGGGCAGTGGATGATGCAGATGCATTGGTCTTAGTACATTGGCTGGTGGTGGGACCAGAACAGCCGGAATATAACGAGCCAGAAACGCTTGCAGCTGGACCGCCGAGATAGAGGACCCTTTGAAGGCGGACGAATGACAACGTCCGAGTCAGAGACCCTATCGGAATCAGGTGACCAGACATCAGACGTTTCAGTACCATGGGAAGAAAATGATTTAGTCGCTTATGCAGACTGAGGAACCAGAGCAACCAGCAGGACCGGGTGGAGTGTTCTTGAGGAGCCATCTGAGAGGCAGGGGTAGATTTCCCCAGAGGGACCTATGGATTGGAAGACTGCTGAGCAGGAAGATGGTCAAGGTGATGCTTCATTAACTGACCTTGAACATTGATCTGGCATGAAACTGGGCCGATTTGGCGAATGATGACCCCAGGAAACCAACATGAACCTTCAACAAAGTTACGAACACTGACCGTCTGGTCAGATGCAAAACATTGTGGAAGATAACGCCTTTTCAGGCAATGTTCTTGAAGATCCTGTGTATGGCACAACTTTGTTCCTATGCTGGGTAGCAGCAAACCCAACCGAGTGCAGAATTGGCGACGGGTCAACATTTCGTCTGGGGCCACTCCTGTAACTGAATGAGGAGTCATCCTAAATGAGAAGAGGAAGCGTGCCAGCCTGGTATATACAATGCCAACTAATGTTTTTTGCCTTGGTGTTTCTCAGCTTGACCGTCCCTGGGGGCCGGTTGAGCTCAGTTGGCTAGACGACTGGTTTGTGATGCAGACCAAAGCCAACAACTCGGGTTCAATTCATGAGGTTATTCAAGATGAAGGCCGGCTTCTCAACCTTGCCCCTCGCCTGAGGTGTGGTGATCCTCAGGTTAAATCACCAACAGTCAGCTCTCTCCCTCAAAGGGAAATACAGCCTATGGTCATCTGGGACGATGGTGCCTTTACTTACTTACCATACAGAATCCACATTGTTGGAGTAATATCCTTCCTCACTATTGCATTAGCTCCCTCTTTAACCAGCAATGCAACTCCTCTGCCTTTTCCTTTTTGTCTGTCCTTCCTAAATACTGAATACCTCTGGATGCTCAGATCCCATCCCTTGTCACCCTGTAGCCATGTCTCCGTAATCTTGATTATATCATGTCCGTTTACATCTATTTCCGCAATTTGTTCATCCGCTTCATTGTGAATGCTCCGTGCATTAAGGCACAGTAAAAGACTCAGTAAAAAAGGAGAAATGAATCATGATAGTTCCCTGTGCATTGAGCATTGACCAGATCAGTATCTATAGTCAGATACTAATTGGACAACAAGAGAACAAACTTCTTTTTCGTTTTTGCAGTTTTGACATTTTGGGATTGTGTGGCTGCATCAATGTAAGGCGTAGCCCCAGGAATTCATGGAAACTGGAGCTATGGAAATGAAAGGCACACTTATACTTCATTGTTTCACTCCTGTGCCAAATATAATAAATTTAGCTGCCATGGCAAACAGGGCACGAAAGGCAGGATGGTCAGCACACTGACTGATCTGGGCATTGTTCCTTGGAATGGACCCATTACCAAAAGAATTAAGTTCTGTAATGACTTCTGAGTCACAGTAAGTTTAGAGCCAGTCCTTGAGGAATTTTGCAAATCTCCCTGTAGGACAGTGCAAAGTTTTTCCAGATCACCTGCGGTGGGCCACAACTCCAGTGTAATATTTAAAATTGATCTAGGGGCTGGGAAACTGGAGGGTAACTGGGACTCTTCTGGTACTGCATTAGAAAGCTGGCTTACTGGGTTGCCTGATGCTCACTTTCCTCTTTGTCCTCTAAGAAATAAATAATAAAGACAGGAGACATTTTTTACTCCTTCATTTTCGGGAAATTCCCCAAGCAAAAGGGAGACCTCCAAAGAATGTAGCAGTTTCCAAAATAAAGAACAAAATAAGAACTGACTGGAAACCAATGTAAAGTAATAAGTCTCTAATGAAGAGAATAATGAAAAAGAGCAACTCACCTTCAAGACCCAAGCACCATCCTTCAGTTATTAGCCTGAGTTACAACTATCAATGTCTTTGGATAGATTCCACTGATTAAATGTTGGAATTGAGCACTTACAATGTCACCCTCAACTGAGCCCATCATTTGCAGGGCTGCGCCTTGGCCAGGGTGGACGTATATTCCATCTCCACCAGGATTCATTATTGGGCTCAAAGATGGCATAAAACCATCAGATTCTCACAAACCTCAAATTGTAAACATAACCACCACTGCCTCCTTCCGCCTCCTCCCCTCCCCCCACCTAACCTAGTTAGCCTGTTTTGCATGCTGTCAGCTAATTTAGTTCCCCAATGATCAACACTAAGCGTGTTCCCCCAAACCTGTAGCTTGAACAGTCAGGAATTGTTGACAAACTCCAATTGTTCTGCTCTCAGTTCACCTTTTACAGACTTAGAAGAGAGGGGAGAGTGACTCATTTCCTGATGTTTGTTGCTGTTTGGTATCGTGGCACTGGGAGATGTGCAAGGGGACTGCAGATTGATTTGTTAGCGTAAATAAGTAGAAACTGTTTCCAGTGCTGGGTGGGTTGGGAAGAGACGCGCACACAGATTGAAGGTTACTGGCAAAAGTACCAGAGGGGAGATAAGCAAAGCTTTTTTTTTTAACCCGGCGAGTTGTTATCATTTGGAATGCATTGCCCAAAAAGGGTGGTGGAAGCAGATACAAAAACTTTCAAAATGAAAGTGGATATATACTTATGAGGGAAAAGGTTGCAAGTTGCATGGAGAAGGAGGAGGTCCTGTGGAACCCCGGTAATGTCTTACTCTGAACCAGAAGCTCCACGTTCAAGTCTAACTTCAGGAGAGGACGGCCATGGAAGGTACATTCATAATGTGACCAACAGGTTGATTATCAGCCTGTAAATCCTTCCAATATCCTTGATGTCAAGCAGTAAGTGTGGGAGAGATTCCTAGTCAGCCACACTAGCCAAGGCAACGGTAAACACATTGCAATACTTTACCAAGCATAATCATGGACTCTTCCAATGGAAGTCCATGGTAGGACATGCTACCTGGAGGTGGAGAAGTGGAAGAGTGGGACTAATTGGATAGTACTTTGCAAGTGCCAACACAGGCACGATGGCCGATTTGCTCAATTTTCTGTTAGGTTTTTATTTTGGTCCATTTTCATCACTGTCTTTCTCTCCTGAAGATATTGAGCTTTGCTGGGGGTGCGGTTCCACTGGCAACATTTGCACAGTTATTCTTTGTTCAGTTCATCATATCATTCTTCTTGCACAACAGGTAGGTCAACTGTGCCTGATCCACATGTGAATGTGCCATTGGGGAGTGGGCACCCTGGCTGATTTTAATCACTCCAGGAACACTGAGGTCTTGCTACCCTAGCTCAGGTAAACTGATCAGATGATGCTTTGTACGGCTCAGTTGCTTTCTATGTTTACCAGGTGAGCCATCGAGGAAACTACGTCTTGATTTGATTGCCTTCCAGTTGGTGAGTCCCTATTCCACTGAGCATGCCAGCTGTGTCTCACTGGATAGCACTTCCATCTGAGTCAGAGAGCCTTGAAGTCACTCCAGAGACTTAATCACAAAATCTCGGCTGTAATGATGACCACAAAGACCACAGGGGGATCCTCGATAGATCTTCCCATGGGGTTCCTTGAATATGAGTTCCCCTATTGAGCGGGTGGAGGCTCACCCAATAGGAACTATCTGGTGGGTGTTTAAAACCTGACACTCAGATCCGGACTGGCATTCCCAATGGTTCCTGGGCGAGGATGGAAGTATTGTATACCTTGGCTGTGGCCATTTTGGTTGACCAAATAAACTAGCGTTTGTATAAAGCCTGGCCTTTGGGGAATTGTTACATTGGCGATGAGGGGTAAAATTGAGATTCCCGAGCAGCCTTCAGAGTGAAACAAACAGCTTTTCCGTGGATAATCAAAATGTCTTCTTTCGGTAAACTCGACCCGTAGGATGTCAACAGAGAAGACTGGGCCCAATATGCAGAGTGCATGCGTTATTTTTTTCAGGCTAATAGTATTGTGGGAAACGAGAAGCAGAAAGTAATCCTCCTGACAGCTTGCGGAGTCCCAATGTTCAGCATAATAAAAAGCCTAAACTACGCAGAAGCCTCTGACTTAAAAGCTTTTGATGATCTCGTAGACCAAGTGTGGAATCACTATGGCCTGAAGCCATTAATCATCCTCCAAATATACCGTTTTAATACGGCAGGGACACACACATTGCACACCACGGCTACAGCTAATTTTGTTGTCCAAATAAACTAGAGTTTGTATGAAGTCTGGCCTTGGTGGAGTTATTACATAGGCTAATACTTAAATGCAGTTCTGAGGGAGTACTGCACTGTTTAAGGCACTATGCTGTCTTCTGACAATAAGTTAAACTGAGGTCCGTTGTGTCCCCTCGGGTAAATATTAAAAAATCCGGGCACGCTTTCGATGAAGAGCAGGGGAGTTCTCCCTCATGTCCAGTGCAATATTTATAACATCACTAAAAAAATGTATCAACTGGTCATTATCATATTGCTCTTTATTTCTAAAATGGCCGCTACATTTCCTATGTTAGCAGTGACTAAAGTTCAAAAGCTCAGCTTTGAAGAAGAGTCATATGGACTCAAAGCTTTGGGCATTTTTTCGCAGCCAATGGGCGGGATGTTCCGGTTACCCCTGACCCCCGACCGGAATTTCTCACCCGAGGTCAACAGACCTTTAAAAGGCCCGTCAAATTGGCGCCCCGCCTGCAGCAATTCATGCAGAGGGTGGGACCAGAGCATTCCCCCAGTAACTCCATTTCTCTCTCCACAGATGCTGCCAGACCTGCTGAGGTTTTCCCAGCACTTTCTTTTTTTTAAATTCAGAAGTACTTCGTTGGTTGTGAAACGTTTTGGAGTATCCTAAAGTGGGATTTTCCTAATTTGCCACAGAGGGACCCACCGCAGGGGTTTCTGCAGCCCAGCAAAACGTCCATTGGCCAGTCCCAGGAAAAACGCTTCATAAATGCAAGCCTTACTTTCTGTGCTTGCTGCCTTCTCCAGAAGCATCGCTATCCTTGGTTCACTTGCTTCATGTTGCCATTTGACACTGGGGAAGTTATGCCCTGGCTTCAGACCATCGAGCACTAACTACACCATAAAATTACAGCACTGGTTAATACTTCACTGGGATCATGCACAACAGAACTTTTAAACAGTCAGAGAAAATAGCAAAAGTTAAAACTAATCTGATAAAAGAGTGGTGTGTATGAAACTAATGCATTTTCTCGGGTACTGTGAGCACTGGTAAACCACATCTCATCTTTCATATCAAAAGTCCCTTCAGAGAACTAGTTAATTTGAGTGGCCATTTTACCATTTCCTATAACGTCAGTTTTTCCAACCTCACGACAGACTTACTGCGGAACTCGAGATCTTTATCTTTGGTGATACCAAAGCTATTTTAAACCCAGTGAACATCGTTGTTTTTTCCATATGTTTGTTTGGCTTTCACATTTGTTCACCTTTCGCAAAATTAATATTCATGCAAAACCACAAGCAGCTAAAAGATTCGAATTTCGAACATCTTTAAAAATTCTCAGGTGTTTGGACTGATGGTGTTAAAAATAATTCCTTGAGTGGTTTGACCCTTTGGCTCAATTCTTGTAGGGTCTGTGCCACTCCTAGTTGAATTAGTGAGAGATTGTGTCATTAACAGTGCCAGACGTGCCAACTATCAGTCACTGAATAGCTGTCGAATGAAAGGGCGTGCCAGCAGATTAGAGTTACGCTACAACTGCAGGTTATTTGCACAGAGGTCAATGTGGAAAATGACTGGGTCCATGTCTAGATGTAACTTTGTTTTATGAGTTTGGTTAAGTATGAAGTGGCTAGGGCAGCACGGTGGCACAGTGGTTAGCATTGCTGCCTATGGCACTGAGGACCCGGGTTCGAATCCCGACCCTGGATCACTGTCCGTGTGGAGTTTGCACATTCTCCCCTTGTTGGCGTGGGTTTCACCCCCACAACCCAAAGATGTGCAGAGTAGGTGGATTGGCCACGCTAAATTGCCCCTTAATTAGAAAAAATAATTGGGCACTCTAAATTTTTAAAAAAAGTATGAAGTGGCTCCTTTAAGCAATCTCAGGCACTTGAACATCAGATCAGAATTCAGTCCTGAGGTATACTGTCATCTTTGTGACCATTGTGGAAGATTGGGAAGTGAGACTTGAACCTGAAGGTTCTGCTCCAGAGTAAGACATTAGCACTGCTTCACAGGACCTCCTCCTTTTCCATAACCTTGAAGTTATCTTACTCATAGATGTAAAGCCAATTCCGTTTTGAAAGTTATTGAATCAGCTCCACCACCCTTTTAGACATTGCATTACATACTCGCTGTATAAAAGAAAAGTTTCCTGGTCTCCCCTCCCGTTCTTTTACCAGTAACCTTAAATCTGTGTCCTCTTATTACTAACCCACCCAGCAGTGGAAACAAGCAAGGTGTTTGACAGGTGGACAGACATGACAACATTGATTGCATTCAAAAGAAACTTCATTGGCTGTAAATACTTTGGGACATTCTGAGGCCAGGAAAGGCACTATAGAAATGCAAGTCCTTTCTTATTTCATATAGATATGTGTAGATGTTGGGTGGGATTCCCACCTATCCCCCTCGCGGCGTGTTCTGCGGGGCCAGCCCTCCATTGGCCGGTGGGGGCACCTTCTGGTCCCGCCACCATCAATAGAGTTCCCCATTGGCGGAACCAGAAGATTCTGCTGGTGGGAACAGCTGGAAAATACTGCCCATTGAATAATAATAATCTTTGTTAGTGTCACAAGTCGGCTTACATTAACATTGCAATGTCGTTACTGTGAAAAGCCCCTAGTCACCACATTCCGGTGCCTGTTTCGGGTACACTGAGGGGGAATTCAGAATGCCCAATTCAGAATGTCCAATTCACCTAACAAGCACGTCTTCCGGGACTTGTGGGAGGAAATGGGAGCACCCGGAGGAAACCCATGTAGACATGGGGAGAACGTGCACAGACAGTGACTCAAGCGGGAATCGAACCTGGGTGCCTGGTGCTTTGAAGCAACAGCGCTAACCACTGTGCTAACGTGCCGCCCACTGAACGAGAGAGATTGAAACTTTGGTCTGGCATTAATTTTAAAGGAGGAGAAAGAGATGGAATGAAGAAGGGGGTTAGAGAAGAAACCACAGTAGTGACAACAGAGACCTGAAAGTTCAACCGTGAGTTAAAGGGACTAGGCATCAGACAGCGAAGGTCTGACTCAGAGAACTGAAGCCACAATCCCAACTTTCTCCAGCAACACCAATCTATTCTGGATTAGGCAAAACTGGAAGACATAATTGTTTTGTGACCTGGGCTGGGATTCTCCCCTACCCGGCGGGGCGGGGGGTCCCGGTGGGACAGAGTGGCGTGAACCACTCCGGCGTCAGGCCTCCCCAAAGGGGCGGAATTCTCCGCACCTTTAGGGGCCAAGCCCTCACATTGAGGGGCTAGGCCCGCGCCGGAGTGGCTCCCGCTCCGCTGGTCGGCGCGAGCGGCCTTTGGCGCCCCGCCAGCCAGGGCCGAAAGGCCTTCGCCGGCCTGCGGAAGCGGCTGCTGACGTCATACCGGCGCATGCGCAGGGGAGGGGGTCTCTTCCACCCCCGCCATGGTGAAGGCCATGGCGGGGCGGAAGAAAAAGAGTGCCCCCACGGCGGACGCCTGCCCGCCGATCGGTGGGCCCCGATCGTGGGCCAGGCCACCGTGGGGGCACCTCCTGGGGTCAGATCGTCCCGCACCCCCCCCCCCCTCCCAGGACCCCGGAGCCCGCCCGCACTGCCAATCCCGCCGGTACCAGAGGTGGTTTAAACCACTCCGGCGGGAAAGGCCTGTCAGCGCAGGACTTCGGCCCATCGCGGGCCGGAGAATCGCCACGGGGCGCCCACCGACCGGCGCGGCACAATTCCCGCCTCCACCGAATCTCAGGGGGCGGAGATTTCGGGACACGGCGGGGGCAGAGAATTCCGCCCGTTATAACTAAGAGTGCAGTCATATCCAATTATTTTTGTTTTGCCTTGAAGTGGTTTGGATTGTTGATTGTTTAAATTGAAAGGCATGACATAAATGTAAATTGTTGGGATAAGGATCATTCATGTTAGTGAAATGGCTATTTGAATTTGGCCAAATGACCATTCAGATCACTGCTTTCCAATTGTCCCCCGACTTTCACATCCTTGTTTGGCCAACATTGTTTCGAAGAGATAGATCAAACAATGCTCCCTTCATTATTGGACGAGAAACATAACCACCATCTGGCTCCTAAACTGGAAGCAATTATGAGATAAGAATGATTATTATTATTATAAATCAAAGATAAGTGATGCTGGACTGGAAAAAGAGAATTCAGCAAAATGAATGGGGAGGTGCCCAAAGTAGCTGAGCAGATAAGTGAGCAAACAGGGTGACAGACCAGCAGTGGTAAAGTTTGGGTTTTGTGAGGAGAGACACAGAGTAAAACATTGGTTAGGTCGCAGTGAGAAAACTGTGTGCAGTGTTAGGTGCTCCATTATAGAAGGGGTGTTATTAAAACCATTTAGATTCACCAGGACACTGTGAGAGATGGGAAGCTATAGCCCAGTAACTTCCACAGTTGATACCAGCTCATAAGCGAACAGGGGCTGTTTAGCACAGGGCTAAATCGCAGGATTTGAGAGCATACTAAGGCAGGCCAGCAACACGGTTTGATTCCCGTATCAGCCTCCCCGAACAGGCGCCGGAATGTGGCGACTAGGGGCTTTTCACAGTAACTTCGTTTGAAGCCTACTTGTGACAATAAGCCATTTTCATTTCATTTTATTTACTAAAATTAGCCTAACAAACTGGGATGTGAACACATAAACAAATGTAAAAGGGGGCAGCATGGTGGCACAGTGGTTAGCACTGCTGCCCTGGATCACTGTCTGTAAAAAAAAATAAAAATTGAGTACTCTAAATTTACTTTTAAAAAAGCAAAAGACTGTGGATGCTGGAAATATGAAAGAATTGTGAATTCTGAAGAAGGGTCAAAAATGACCTGCTGAATTTTACCAGCATTTTCTATTTTTGTGTGAACACCTACAAGTGCTAACCACTAAATCACTATACCAGGAATATAATAAAAGAAACACGTTAGTAAACTGTCCATGTGGAGTTTGCACATTCTTCCCGTGTCTGTGTTGGTTTCACCCCCACAACCCAAAAGATATGCAGGGATCGGACACGCTAAATTGCCCCTTTAAAAAAAATAAGAATTTTATGCAATTCTAAATTATTTTAAGATTGCACAAGAATGGACTTTATTTTTTATATGCACCTTACCTCTCAGATATGTATTAAACACAATTTTCTTTCACTTAATCTTTGAAGCAGTTATAAAGCAGGAATTCTCCTTAAAATGTTAGCTTATTTTGCCTGTCTATGGGTGCCGACTGCCGTAGTGTCTAGTTGCAGTATTTTCTAATTTTCCTTTATTTCCCCAGTACTGTCTTGCATCATCAGCTTAGATAATGCACCGCCAAACGCCAAAGTGATGTTCAGGATGACTAATATCTGACTCTGTCAGATCATTTGATTCATGCCCAGGATGTGGGCTCATTGACAAGGTCAGCATTTCTTGGCCTTGAAAAGGTGGTGGTGAGCCACCATGTTGAATCACTGCTTCCATCTGGTGTAGTGACACCCACAGTTCTGTTTGGAAGTGAGTTCCACATTTTTAACTCAATGACAAAGAAGGAATGCAACTGCATTTCCAACTCAAGATAGGTGTGTGATTTGGAGCTAGAATGGTGGTATTCCGATGCCTGCTTGCCCGTGGCCTTCGAGACAGTAGGGGAATTTTGAAGAAGACTTCACAGAATCATAGAATTTACAATGCAGAAGGAGGCTATTCGGCCCATCGAGTCTGCAACAGCCCTTGGAAAGAGCACCATACCCAAGCCCATACCTCCACCCTATCCCCACATTTCCACCCTATCCCCGTAACCTCACCTAACCTTATTATGGACACTAAGGGCAATTTAGCATAGCCAATCCACCTAACCTGCACATCTTTGGACCAGGAGAAAACCGGAACACCCGGATGAAACCCCTGCACACACGGGGAGACCGTGCAGACTCTGCACAGAGAGTGACCCAAGCCGGAAATCGAATCCGGGACCCTGGAGCTGTGAAACAACTCTGCTAACATCTGTGCTACCGTGCTGCAGTGCATCTTGTAGGTAATAAATGTTGATGCCATGGGACAGTTGAGGTGGAGGGATGGATCTTTAAGATAGAACATGGGATGCCAATCAAGCTGTTGCTTTGTCCTGGATGGTATTAAGCTTCGTGTGTGTTCATGGAGCTCCACTCACCCTAATATATGGAGAGTATTCCATCACACTCCTAAAGCCAAATCGTCTTGGAGGCCAACAAGAAACAGGATGAGTGGCCAATGCTCTGGAGGCAGTGTGGAGAGCTCTGCAGATGGAGAGTGATATGAAATAGAGTCTGCTGGACCTGCACAAACTGTCTGCTAAGATGACAGACCCTTAACTTTGTGGCTTCCTGGAGACTCACTCCCGATAATGACCGTGTTGGACAGTGATATAGTCAGGATGGTGTGTGGCTTGGAGAGGAATTTGAAGGTGGTGGTATGAGTCAGCTGTCTTTGTTTTTCCAGATGGTAAAGGTTGTGGTTTGGAAGGTGCTGTCAGAGGGAGATTGGTGAGTTGTTGAAGTGCATTCTGAGGAGTGCACAAACTGCTGCTACTGTGTAGCAGTGGTGGAGGGAATGAACATTTAAGGTGATGGATTGGTTGTCAATCTAGTAACTCCTTTGTCCAGGATGACGTTGAGCTTCTTGTCGGTTCACGGAGCTGTATTCATCCTGGCAAGTGGAGAGTTATTTCATCACATTCCTATTTCGAGTACTTTCATATTATTTTGTTTTCCAATTAAGGGGCAATGTAGCGTGGCCAATCCGCCTACCCTGCACACTTTTTCTTTGTGTTGTGGGGATGAGATCCACGCAGACACAGGGAGAATGTGTGAACTCCACACGGACAGTGAACCGGGGCCGGGATCGAACTCAGGGTCCTCGGCGCAGTGAGACAGCAGTGCTAACCACTGCGCCATCGTAGCCTATTTCTGGAGGTCACAGATTCAAAGCCCCCTTCCCCGGTTTGAGATCATAATTCATGCATGTTTTGTCAGAGAAGCAATTTATCAGATAAGGGTCGCGACCCAATGGCCACACTGCACCTGAAAAGCAGCTTGCCATGGTGCAGCATGGCTGATAGAAGCTGGGAGATCCCGTTCCCGGGATCTACCCGAATTGCAATGCCTCGCGAGATCCAACGCGAAACGTTGCGATGTAAATCTTGCCGATTATGGGTGGGATCACTTTTTAGCAAATCTGCATATTAGAGCGAGACATGTGGCGGTTTCTGAGATACCCGAGGCATGGGATCTAACTCCCTCGCCTTGGGGGGGGAGTGCGTGGAGGGTGGGGGAGTGTCGACAGGGATCCTTTTATAGTGTATTGGGGCTGGGGGAGGTCACGGGTCACGCGGGGGCCTCTGACATCGGCATGCCATTTTTAAATGGCGTCCCGATCCTTCGCTATTCTGAGGAGTTCTGGCAAGCGGCGCACTTCTGCGTAGAAATCAGGGCTATGTGCGGTCTCGGCCGCACGTTCACCATTGAGGCCCCTTATTTAGCATGAGTGCCGTTTAGTAGCCATGTGTTTGTTGGCACTGTGAGCTTCGCGAAACACGCGGCCAAATGGGCTAGCTAAAAACTTTGTTCCCATTTAGTTGAATCATGCCCAAGGTGTTTTAAGTCTGATTTTATGTCAAAAATTCCTATAATGACTTAGACCCGGCCTTTGGGGTTGGCCAATTGGAATACGAGTTCCCTGATTAGTGGGCCAATTAGGGAACCTCTCCTTTGTATATAGCAGGGAGTGTCAGATCCTCTGGACTCCCAGTATAGATAGCAAGCTAAATGCACATGGTCATACTGCTGTTGGTTTTGTTAATGAAAGGGACTCTGGTGAAGAGACTTCTGCCTTCATGGACTATTGTAGTGGCAACGAGGATAAAGGAATGACCTGAAGGAACCTGCTCATTATCAGCTGCCACATATTAAGGGTAAGCCACTGAAAGGCAAAATGCGTTTATTTGGGAAATTGGATTCTTTTGACCCTGCAATGGAAGACTGGGCACAATATGTAGAGCGGATGAAGTACCTTTTCAGAGCGAACAATATAGTTCCAGATGAAAAGCAACAGACCATTCTGCTGACCGTGTGTGGGCCAACAGCTTTTGCCATTATGCGGAATCTCACTTTTCAGAAGGCACCAGTCACAAAAACTTTCCAGGAATTGGCGTACTTAGTAAAAGAGCACTATGACCCTAAGCCAGCTCTGATCCTGTGAAGGTACCAGTTTAACTCAGCATTCTGATTCACGGGGAAGTCAATCACTAATTTTTTAACAAGATTAAGATGATTAGCAGAGGCTTCCGAGTTTGGCCTGATGCTAAATGAGTTGCTCTGAGACCGGTTGGTGTGTGGAATAAGTAATTTAGCAATACAAAAATGTCCGTTAGCAGAGGCCGAGCTGTATTGCAAACAGGCATTGCAGCTGGTTTTGTCCTTGGAAAAAGCGGCAAGCGGAGCACATGAGTTACAGGGTACTCCGACGGAGGTAGACACCCACACCTATTCAACTTAGTTAATAATAATCACTTATTGTCACAAGTAGGCTTCAATTAAGTTACTGAGAAAAGCCCCTAGAAGGACTACAGCTGGGGGATAGGCAACTGTATAGCCACCCTCAGGAATGACTCGGATACTAAGGAACCCAGGCCCACTCGCAAACCTGCTCTCAAGCAAGTGAATATTTGGACCAGACAGATGGCAACCCCTGCAGACTTCCGCCCGGCAAGATATTGTCGTTGTTGTCAGAGTTTGGAGCCAGAGAGGAAAAATAAAAGTCTAAAACCAACATTTTGGAGAAGGACACATAGACCGGGGTACAGGAGCATGCACACCCTGGAAGCACCACCTACCTCCGACGAGGAACAACTAAATTGTAAAATGATGGTTAAATCAAAACCCATTAAATTAACCATAAGACTGATTGGATGTCCAACATTAATGGAGGTCAACAAGGGAGTAGCCGTATCAGTGATAGGAGAAATGAAGAAGGAGACCCATAGTCACGAGGACCACGGGGCTCCTCGGACTTTCGGGGGGTGGGGGGTGGGGGGGTGAATTGACTTAGACCAGGCCTTTGAGATTGGCCAATTGGAATACAAATTCTCTGATTAGTGGACCAATCAGGGAACGTCTTCTTTGTATGTAACAGGGAGTGTCAGATCCTCTGGACTCCCAGTGTAGACAGCACACTGAATGCACATGGTGGAACTGCTGTTGGTTTTGTTAATAAAAGGGATTCTGGTGAAGGGACTTCTGCCTCTGTGGACGTATTACAATCCCATTATACTCTTGGGAGATGAGCAGGGAGTGCTCCTGATGTACTCGCTAACATTAATAGATTCCAACAGCAGAATGTTTGGGAAGGCAGGATTTTCCTTGCTCAAAATTGGGGCAAGGTGGGAAGAAGCTTTTAAGTGGCCAATAATTTGTTATTTAAGGACCGCAACTAGGCAGAGGGTAGGGGGGAAGGCGATGGGAATGCCACTTGGGAAATTTTACACACCCCATCATCTGCAAATCCACTGGAAGGGGATCGTCAAATTCTGCTCCATGATTAAATGAGGTTGAATCACTTCCTTCTGTGCTGTAACATGCTTTGCCCTTGATGATGTTGAGCTTCTTGAGTGTTACTGGAACTGCACTCATCCAGGCAAGTTGAGAGTATTCCCTCATTCTGATAGTGGGAAGGCTTTGAGGAAACAAGAGGCAAGTAACTTGCTGCAGTATTCCCAGCAATTCTCTCAGCTGATGCTTGTGTGGCAGGAATGTTACTTGTCACTTATCAAAGCAAATGTTGTCCAGGTCTTGTTACATATGGGACATGGATTACTCAGCATCTGAGGACTTGCAATGTTACTGATCATTGTGCAATCAGTGAACATCTACACCTTTGACCTTATGAAGGAGGTACGGTCATGGATAAAGCAGCTAACGATGGTTGGGTCTCAGAGGAGCTCCTGCAGTGATGCCCTGAAACCGAGATGATTGGCCTCCAACAACCATAACCATCTCCCTTTGTTCTAGGTGTGACTCCAACCGGTGGAGAGTTTTCCTCTAATTCCCATTTTCATCCATTTTCTTGGCGTCATTGATGCCACTCTCGGTCAAATGCTGCCTTGATGTCAAGGACGTGTCACTGTCACCTCACCTCTTGTGTTCAGCACTTTTGTTGATATTTGGCTGTAATGAGGTGAGGAGTTTTTTTTTCTTTAATTTTAAAAAAAAATTTAGATTACCCAATTATTTTTTCCAATTAAGGGGCAATTTAGCGTGGCCAATCCACCTACTCTGCACATTGTTTGGGTTGTGGGGGCGAAACCCACGCAGACACGGGGATAATGTGCAAACTCCATACGGACAGTGACCCAGAGCCGGGATTCAAACCTGGGACCTCAGCGCCGTGAGGCAGCTGTGCTAACCACTAGGCCACCGTGCTGCCCTTTGAGGTGAGGAGTTGAGTGGCTAGGTGAAACTCAAACTGAGCATTAGTGAGCAGGTTATTTTTGTGTAAGTGCCACTTAACATCACTGTCGGCAGAATTTTTCCATCATTTTGCTGATATTTGAGAGTATGATGGATGACAATTGGCCAATTTGGATTTGGCCTCTCTTTTAAAGACAATCCTGACTCGGGCAATTTTCCATATTGTCGGTGGACTCTGTTTCTCTCTCCATGGATGCTGCCAGATCTGCTGAATTGATCCAGCATTTTCTGTTTTTATTGTAGTTTAGCCTATTCTTCCAATTTTGGGATTTTTTTTCCACAGATATTACTTTGGTAGTATCTAAAAATAGTAGATATTTATTTAAAAACAGTTTTAACAGATAATATACTGTAATAGTTGTGGTAATTAACGTCACTCAATTGTACAGTAAGTGGCTTCACTAACTATCAATCTATTTATACAGTATTGCAACATCACTTTGAAAATTCTAAGTATATGAGGAAGGTTGTCTAATCTAATTCAATCATTACTTTTCAGTGACATGACAATTCTATGAAATTCGATGTTTATTTGATTCTAAAGGTCAAACCACACTGCTCTTTAAAATGATGTGGAGATGCGGGGGTGTTGGACTGGGGTGGTGTAGCCATCTGAGATGGCCACCTGAAAAGGACCATGGGAATTATGGCCAACCCAGGACTCAGACAGATGCAGAGCCTATGTGTATCTGAAACACAGGTAGCTAGACCTGATCGAAACCCCCGCTCGTTTGCATTTTAATGGCCCGTTCCCCAGAACAATAGGACTCCAATCAAGAAACCGGTATAGCCACAGACTGATCGGTGCCACTCCCTTTACTCAGAGAGCCCAACTGCCAAGGTCACTGACCGCTCAGGACCCGCCCAGCCACGAAGCACCCGCCCCTTTATTGGCCGAACTTGAAGACAGTAATCGAATCCTGGCGAATTATTGGGTCCAAGATTAAGGACTGCCCCAAAAAGCGCGAAACCTTAGAGGGATAAAAAGAGACACAGCCATGTGTTTAGCCTCCTTTGAATTCGGCCCGTGCCAGCCAAATGTAGCAGGAACAGCCAGCCAAGTTCAAGACCAACGATCGCTACCAGACGGATGAGCCCAGCAGATTCAGAGCCACTTCTTCAAACCAGCCATGTGAGATCAAGATAATGCCTGCAGGTGCTCGCATTCCGGGGCATCTCTGACTGTGTCTATATAAACATTTCTGGAACAAGCCTTTCCATTCACCTGAAGAAGGAGCCGTGCTCCGAAAGCTCGTGTTTGAAACAAACCTGTTGGACTTTAACCTGGTGTTGTAAGACTTCTTACTGTGCTCACCCCAGTCCAACGCCGGCATCTCCACATCATGGCTACCATTGACACCGCAAACTGCCGGCTCAAAGTGGAGAGGATCTCCAGGAAGATCGCGCATATAGACACTGACATTCAGTTTCTACAAAGATGCAAAAAAGCAGACAAGATCCCGAAAGGACTACAGATCAAAAACCCACTCAAGTCGACTTACAACACAGACTACGCTGAAAGACTCTGCCACCGCACCTCTGTCACACTCCTCAAACACCTCGTACACCAACTCTACAGCAGTCGACGCAACCTGGAAACCAAGAGAGAGGCCATATTCTCAACTTGCGCTCAGGACACAGCAGACCAGCTGCGGAACACCGCCAAACAGATGAGACAGCAATACTATGCCACCTACATGCACACCAAGAACAGGAAGCTTGAGAAACTTGGCATCACCACCAGCAGCAATCAAGCTTCTCCCGGTACAACAGTCGAAAACAATACAGGGAAATCCATTGTCAACTTGTCAGACTACACCCTTCAACCAGACGAAATCGAAGTCCTCAGCAGAGGGCTCAATTTCTGCACCACCACCAAAATGGACCCCATCAGTCTCGCGGCAGATACGGAGGAATTCATCAGGCGAATGAGGCTCCGGGAATTCTTCCACAGACCCCAAGAGGCCGACAGCGAACCCAGGGACACGACCAATGAACCGGAACAGCAGACCGCGAGATCTGCAGTGCAGCAACCGAAAAGGAAAGAGTCAAATTGGACCCCTCCGGAAGGCCGCTGCCCTAGACTCGACATGTATGCTCAAGCCGTCAGAAGTCGTGTCAATGCCAGATTCATCACTCGCAATCACAAGGCAGCCTCAAACGTCACCCAAGCACAACGCAACGCCATCCGCACTCTCAAGACCAACCGCAACATCGTCATCAAACCAGCAGACAAAGGAGGGGCCACCATCATACTGAACAGAACAGACTACTGCAAAGAAGTATACCGACAACTCGACAACCAGGAACACTACAGGCAGTTACCCGCAGATCCAACCAAGGAACACATCCGCCAACTCAGCAGACTGATCAAGACCTTAGATCCAGATCTTCAGAACACCCTACGTGCTCTCATCCCACGTAATCCCCGCATTGGAGATCTCTACTGCCTCCCGAAAATACACAAGGCCAACACACCAGGCCGTCCTATCGTTTCAGGCAATGGGACCCTGTGTAAGAACCTCTCTGGCCACATCGAGGGCATCTTGAAACCCATCGTACAAGGTACACCCAGCTTCTGTCGCGACACGACGGACTTCCTACAGAAACTCAGCACCCATGGACCAGTTGAACCAGGAACATTCCTCGTCACAATGGATGTCTCGGCACTCTACACCAGCATCCCCCATGACGACGGCATTGCTGCAACAGCCTCAGTCCTCAACACCGACAACTGCCAATCTCCAGACGCAATTCTGCAACTCATCCGTTTCATTCTAGACCACAACGTCTTCACCTTCGACAACAAATTCTTCATCCAGACGCACGGAACAGCCATGGGGACCAAATTTGCACCTCAATATGCCAACATCTTCATGCACAAGTTTGAACAGGACTTCCTCACCACACAGGACTTTCAACCGATGCTATACACCAGATACATCGATGACATTTTTTTCCTTTGGACCCACGGCGAGACATCACTGAAACGACTACACGATGACATCAATAAGTTCCATCCCACCATCAAACTCACCATGGACTATTCTCCAAATTCAGTTCCATTCTTGGACACACTCGTCTCCATCAAGGACGGTCACCTCAGCACCTCGCTTTACCGCAAGCCCACAGATAATCTCACGATGCTCCACTTCTCCAGCTTTCACCCGAAACACATTAAAGAAGCCATCCCCTATGGACAAGCCCTCCGTATACACAGGATCTGCTCAGACAAGGAGGAGCGCAACAGACACCTACAGATGCTGAAAGATGCCCTCGTACGAACGGGATATGGCGCTCGACTCATTGATCGACAGTTCCACCGCGCCACAGCAAAAAACCGCACCGACCTCCTCAGAAGACAAACACGGGACACCACTGACAGAGTACCCTTCGTCGTCCAGTACTTTCCTGGGGCGGAGAAACTACGACATCTTCTTCGCAGCCTCCAACACATCATCAGCGAGGATGGACATCTTGCCAAGGTCATCCCCACACCCCCACTACTGGCCTTCAAACAACCGCGCAACCTCAAACAAACCATTGTTTGCAGCAAATTACCCAGCCTTCAGAACAGCAACCACAACACCACAAAACCCTGCCAGGGTAATCTCTGCAAGACATGCCAGATCATCGACATGGACACCACCATTACACGTGGAAACACCACCCACCAGGTACGCGGCGCATACTCATGCGACTCGACCAATGTAGTCTACCTCATACGCTGCAGGAAAGGATGTCCCGAAGCGTGGTACATTGGCGAGACCATGCAGACACTGCGACAACGAATGAACGGGCATCGTGCGACTATCAACAGGCAGGACTGTTCCCTTCCAGTTGGGGAACACTTCAGCAGTCAAGGACATTCAGCCTCTGATCTCCGGGTCAGCATTCTACAAGGAGGCCTTCAGGAGACGCGACAACGCAAAATTGCTGAGCAAAAACTTATAGCTAAGTTCCGCACGCATGAATGCGGACTCAACCGGGATCTGGGATTCATGTCGCATTACATTCGGCCCCCACCAACAAGCCTGGACTTGCAGATGCCTACCGACTGAACTGGCTTGGGACAATTCACACCTCTTTAACCTGGAGTTACCTCTCTCTCTGCATCTTTGATGATTTGATTGCCTGCAGGTGCTCGCATTCCGGGGCATCTCTGACTGTGTCTATATAAACATTTCTGGAACAAGCCTTTCCATTCACCTGAAGAAGGAGCCGTGCTCCGAAAGCTCGTGTTTGAAACAAACCTGTTGGACTTTAACCTGGTGTTGTAAGACTTCTTACTGTTATCCACTTGCACAGTGCCGGTCGCCCTGAAGTTAAGTACAGATTATTGTAGCTGTAAGGTGTAGTTGACAGTATTGGCGATGCTGTTGGGACATAACATCATACTGGCGACTTTAAAGAGCAACAGTGGCTACAGTAAGAAGTGTTATAACACCAGGTTAAAGTCCAACAGTGTCTATTTTAAAGAATAAGAAGAGTACGCTGCGCTCCAAAAGCCAGTGATTAAAAACAAACCTGTTGCACTTTAACCTGGTGTTGTAACGCTTCTTACTGTACCCGATTCCCGTCCATTTTCCCCTGATTCTTGGCCACCCGGCTATTCTTCCTCTTGTTCGTTGGCCACAAACAGGTCCCGGAACAATTGCATGAATGGCTCCCACATTCTGGGAAGCCGTCGTCCGACCCTCGGATGGCGAATTTGATTTTCTCCATTTGGAGAGATTCCGAGAGGTCGGACAGCCAGTCTGCAGCTCTGGGCGGTGCTGCTGACCGCCAGCCAAACAGGATTCTACGGCGGGCGATCAGGGAGGCAAAGGCAAGGGCGTCCGCCCTCCTCCCCAGGAATAGATCTGGCTGGTCTGAAATCTCGAAGGCCTGACGTTTTTGTAATCTTTATCAAGTAATACCAGTTCACTCAATGGCATGATTATCAAATTGGTCATTAACCCTCAGCGGAAAACAAGCATATCACAAAGTCCAAGAATTTCACAGCACAATGTGGCAGATGATTAAAAGAAAGTAAATGATTTTCCTGTGATGTTTGAAGATCTATGGACCTGGGGCGGGATTTTCCGACCCTCCGCGCCGGAATCGCAACCGGCACAGGGGCGGAGAGTAGCCGTTCACGCTGGAAATCTGCCGCGATGGTGTTTCCGCGATTCTCCGGGGACCCGCTAGTACCGCGCGCGTGGTCGACACACTGGCAGTCGGGGGCTGTTGGAACAGGCCTCCGCGGCGATTCTCCGCGGTCGACCGGCCGAACTCCCGCCGGCGTGATTTACATCTGGTACCACCCGCCGGGAGCTTGGACTCGCGTCCACGATGGCAGCCCTGGTGGGGGGCGGGGGGGGGAATCTGACTCGGGGGGGGGGGGGGGGCCTCAGCGGGATCCAGGCCCGCGACCAGGGGCCACCAATCAGCGGGCCATCGCGATCTGAAACGGACCTACCTTACTCCGCGCAGGCCCGCTGTGTGGCTCCGCCATGTCGGCTGTGCCCGCGCCGAGGTGGGCTGCTGTGCACACGTGCTGACCCGCTTGCGGCCTCCGTGCGTACACGCAGCTGCACATCTGGACAGCATCACCCCGCCAGCAGCCAGAGCTGGGGGACACACGCCGGGGTCCTGCTAGCCCCCTGGAAAACGGAGAATCATCCGGGATTGTCGAGGAAAAAATCCAGAGGGATTCTCGCTCGTTTTCCGGCGGGTGTGGGGACTTATTCCCCAAAAGGGAGGGAATCCCACCCTGGTGCCTTATTGTTTCAGCCTGAGATGGTGCTGAAGAATATTGGACAAGGTTATTCACTCCTGGACGTGGGGTGAGGGGGGTAGTGGGTGGGGGGGGGGGGGGGGGGGGGGGGTCTCCTGTTTTCAATATCGTTTAACTAGGTGTGAGCTGCAAATTTAGCTAAAACCACCATGGAATCTTTAAGCAGAGGAAACGACATTCAGACAGGTGGGAAAGGAGGAAGTCAGGAAGAGGTTGATGTAAGAAGCAGTTGGAGGGATCCACCCTAAATAATGGCTCTGAGGCAGCTTTTTGATGGCCAATTTTCTTGTGATCTATTTACTACTGTTGGCAAAAAAAACAAGGCGATGCAAGCGGAAAAAAGGCAGGCATTTTGTTCCGGACTATCACGGCACAATGATTTCTGCAACTGACTGTGTTGAATGGGGATGCAGCAATGTGATTTCCATGTAAATGACTGTCAGAAACTGATGCACATCAACTTCCTTTAATAGCACTGGGCGCTATTGAGGTGCTACTGCTTTCTGAGTTGCTGTTTTGGCACATTTGCTGGGAATTTATTTGATGGTTCTGCTGATCAGCAGCTATAACTTTGTCAGAAACACCCTGCCCGGGCGACACGGTGGAGCGGTAGTTAGTACTGCTGCCTACGGCGCTGAGAACCTGGGTTTGAACCCAGCCCCAGGTCACTGTCCATGTGGATAGCACTGCTGCCTACGGCACTGAGGACCCGGGTTTGATCCCAGCTCCTGGTCAACTTCTGTGTGGAGTTTGCACATTTTCCCAGTGTCTTCTTGGGTTTCACACCCCCAAGATGTGCTGGTTAGGTGGATTGACCACGCTAAAAATTGCCCCTTAATTGGAAAAAATTGGGCACTCGAAGTTTAGTTTTAAAAAAAGAACTCCCTGCCCTTTCTTACCCCGAGGAAATCCTCGGCCAGACCGGAAAAGTCGGTGGGGAACATATCCCTGCCGACTACATCAGCCCTGCTGCTATTTTACATTCTGATGAGCGTTGATTGGTAGTAGGTGGGAATTCTGTCCCTCACGCAGGAAGAAGGCCTGCCTTGAGATTGGCTGGGCTATCGGATTGGCTGTCAGCTATCTAGTCCCTCCACGAGCAGCGCTGCAGCTACAGCAAGGAGACGCACTACAAGAAGTTTCCTGAACCTAAGGAGACTGGGGCAAAAGGAAAATATTGGGATCAGAGGGGATGGAGGGGAGCTGGGGAGAGGGTAGGGAAGGCCAGGGAGGTGATTGGGGTCTGCGGGATAGGCCGAGTGGGGAGGAGGGAGATCCACAGCTCAATGGGCCCCCTGTTAGAAGAGGGCATCTATTTTTATATAATAATCTTTATTAGTGTCACAAGTAGGCTTACATTGACACTGCAAAGAAGTTACTGTGAAAAGCCCCTAGTGGCCACATTCCGGCGCCTGTTCGGGCACACAGAGGGAGAATTCAGAATGTTCAATTCACCTAACAGCACGTCTATCGGGACTTGTGGAAGGAAACCGGAGCACTCGGAGGAACCCCACGCAGTCACGGGGAGAACATGCAGACTCTGCACAGACAGTGACCCAAGCTGTGAATTGAACAAGAGTACCGAGGGTGTGAAGCAACAGTGCTAATCACTACTGTGCCGCTCCAGAAGAGGGATTCTGATGGAAGCCACGTGCCTCCCTCCCTCGACCCCCCCCCTTCCCCCAGCCATTAAGTGATCATTATATGGCTGTTTAAGGGCCTTAACTAGGGCACAGGTGGGCTTCCCGTCCAAGGGCCTGCGTGCCTCAGTGTAAAATCACTACGAAGTCGGACAGCGGAAACCTGGAGGAAATCCCTTCCATGCAATTCCTCGGAACCTCGGAACCTCGGGGGGGGGGGGGGGGGGGGGGGGGGGGGTAAAAATCTGGCCGTTGTTTATGACTCTAATAAAACAGGCTGTATCGCTGAGCAAGCAAATTATTTTTGGATTAAAATTGTGGTTGATTTGCTTTGGTTTATTGTCACATGTACCGAAGTACAGTGAAAAGCATTTTTCTGCGGCCAAGGGAACGTACACAGTACGTACATAGTAGACAAAAAAAGAATAACCGACAGAGTACATTGATAAATGATGCATCGACAAACAGTGATTACAGTGCGGAACAAGGGGCCAAACAAAGCAAATTTTTGAGCAAGAGCAGCATCGGACGTCGTGAATTGTGTTCTCACAGGGAACAGATCAGTCCGAGGGGGAATCGTTGAGGAGTCTAGTAGCTGTGGGGAAGAAACTGTTCCTTTGTCTGGGTGTGCGGGTCTTCAGACTTCTGTACCTTATGCCTGATGGAAGCAGTTTCATCAATACCTTTGACTAACTTGAGGCTGTTCTGACCAATCTCCCATCCTTTTCCAGAAAACAAAGAGTGAAACTTGCAAAATGACTGGTTCTGGTCTGAACTAGCCTTAAAATGGAGCTCTAGTTTGGCCCAGTACCTGTCACTGCCAGGTTTCACTGGGTTTTCATTCATACTTTATGTCATCCTCAACCCTGGACTCCCACCCTGGGCTGAGTCATGTTCACGTCTCACCCGTGTCTTCACTGATCTGTACTGACCTCTGACACCACAAATTTAAAGTTCTCCTCCTTGTGTTGAAATACCTGAATGACCGTTCCCCTCCCTACCTCTGCACTCTTTACCAGCCTTACAATACCCTTGAACTCTTTGTTCCTCTTTCCCCGGCCTCTTGAACACTTTCGCCCTTTCTTTGTTCCAGCATTGGTGACCTTACCTCCATCCCACACTCTGGAATTCCCTGCTTCAATTCCTCCCAGCTCCTTCTCTTCCTTTTAGAGCCTCCTTAAAACCCACCTCTGACCATCCCCTCCTAATATCGCCTCCTTTGTCTTGGCATTGGCTTTTTTTGAATCGTGGCTCCCTGAGGTTTGGCTGCATTCAATCTGCCGCATAAAAGCAAACTGTTGTTGCCATTGTCGTTCTGCACTGAAGTACAGAAAGGGTGTTCGTCCTTTGCAATTAGTGACGGATGCTGTATTCAGGACGATGCCACCTGGTGTTTTGTGATATTATTTATTTGGAGATAGACATGGGAAATAACCACAAGTACCTTTGTCAGCTGCTCAAATAATTCACTCAGCCATTTCCTGAGTAGCAAACACCTGTTTCCCGATCAAAGCAGAAAACCCCCACCTCCTGACGGAACAACTGATTTGACCAACCTCGTGTGAAAAGAGCAGCTTCCCAGTCCAGCTGCCTCCTCCTGGGGCTTCAAGTGTTATTCTTCATACCTGGAGACGATTTGCCAGTTTCGAGAGCTGGCACGTGGCACTGTCCTCATACCTACACTTCAGGACAGTGGACGGTGGCATCCAAATTACTCCTTGAGGAATGTACCAGCCTAGTCATCGATCAATGACAGGAATCCATTCAAAGGGAATGAATTATTGACCACTGACAGATGGCTATTTACTCCATCGTACCTCTTTGAAAGAGCTAGCCAATTAGTCCCCTCTTCTTCAGGCACAACCTTGCAATTGTTTTTCCTTTTAAAGAAAATATCCAATTTCCTTTAGCGTATTACTAATAAATCTGCTTCCATCACCCTTCAGGCAGTTCATGGTAATGGAACCTAAAAAATAAATATAAAGACTTTTTTAAAATTCCTTTTTCCGGGATGTGGGCTTCACTGACTAAGGCCAGCTATTGTCGCCCACCCTTAATTGCCTTTGAGATGTTGGCGGTGAGTTGCCTTCTTGAACAGCTGCAGTCCATGTAGTGTAGGTGCATCCACTGTGCTATGGAGGGAGGGAGTTCCAGGGTTTTGACCCAACGACAGTGAAGGAACAGCGGTCTGCATGGTGGCACAGTGGTTAGCACTGCTGCCTCACAGCGCCAGGGTCCCAGGTTCAATTCCAAACTTGCATGACTTTGTGGAGTTTGCACTTTCGCCCCGTGTCTGCATGGGTTTCCTCCAAGTGCTCCGGTTTTCTCCCACAGTCCAAAGATGTGCAGGTTAGGCGGATTGGCCATGCTAATTTGCCCCTTAGTGTCCAAAGATGTGCAGGTTAGGTGGGGTTACAGGGATAGGGTTGGGGCATAGATCTAGGTGGGGTGTCATTGTCAGTTTGGAGGGTCGGTGCAAACTCGATGGGCCAAATGGTCTCTTTCTGCACTGTAGGCATTCTATGAGGAACGGCGAAATATATCCAAGTCAGGATGGTGAGCGACTTGGAGGGGGTCCTCCAGCTGGTGGTGTTTCCATGTATTGCTGCTCTTGTCCTTCTAGATGGTAGTGGTCGTGGATTTGGAAGATGCTGCCTCAGGAGTCTTGGTGAGTTCCTGCAGTGCATCTTGTAGCTGGTACACACGTCAGTTACTGTGCGTCAATGGTGGAGGGAGTGAACGTTTGTGAAAGGGGTGCCAATCAAGTGGGTTGCTTTGTCCTGGATGTTGTTGAGCTTCTTCAGTGTTGTTGGAGCTCCACTCATCCAGGCAAGTGGGGAGTATTCCATCACACTCCTGACTTGCAGGCAGCACGGTGGCGGAGTAGTTCGCACTGCTGCCTCACGGCACCGAGGTCTCAGGTTCGATCCCGGCTCTGGGTCACTGTCCGTGTGAAGTTTGCACACTCTCCCGTGTTTGCGTGGGTTTCGCCCCCACAACCCAAAGATGTGCAGGGTAGGTGGATTGTCCATGCTAAATTGCCCCTTAATTGGGAAAAATGAATTGGATACTCTAAATTTATTTTTTTTAAACTCCTAACTTGTGCCTTGTAGATGCTGGACAGGCTTTGGGGAACCAGGAGGGGAGTTCCTCGCCGCAGGATTCCTAGCCTTTGACCTGCTCTTTTTTTAAATATAATTTTACCCAATTATTTTTTCTAATTAAGGGGCAATTTAGCCTGGTCAATCTACCTATCCTGCACATCTTTGGGTTGTGGGGGTGAAACCCTCGCAGACACGGGGAGAATGTGCAAATTCCACACGGACACACACGGACAATGACCCAGGGCCAGCCTTTGACCTGCTCTTGCACCACAGTATTAATGTGGCTAGTCTAGTTCAGTTTCTGATCAGAGGTAACTCCCATGATGTTGATTGTGGGGGATTCAGTGCTGTTAATGTCATTGAATGTCAAGGGGCAATGGTTTAATTCTATTTTATTGGAGATGGTCATTGCCTAGTATTTGTGTGGCGAGAAAGTTGCTTTCCACTGGTCAGCCCAATCCTGGATATTTCCCGGGTCTAGCTGCATCTGCACGTGGACTGCTTCAGTGTCTGAGGAGTCCTGAATGATGCTGAACATTGTGCAATCATCAGCGAACATTCCCACATCTGTTACGTTGGAATGTCATTGATGAGGCAATGGAAGGTGGTTGGGCCTAGGACACTACCCTAAGGAACTCCTACAGTGATGTCCCGGGACTGAGGTGACTGACCTCCAACAACAATCATCTTATTTTGTGCTTGGTTTAACTCCAACCAGTGGAGCTTTTTCCCCCTGATTCCCATTGCCTTGCTGCCCTCAGTGTTTCCTCCAAGCAGTGTTAAACATGGAGGAGTAATGATTCATCAGCTGAGGGGGGGGCGGTACGTGGTAATCAGCAGGATTTTCATTGCCCATGTTTGACCTGAAGCCATGAGACTTCATGGGGTCCAGAGGCGATGTTGAGAACTGCCCGGGGAACTCCCTCCCGACCGTAAGCCACTGCGCCACCACCTCTGCTGGGACTGTCCTGCCGGTGAGGCAGGCCATAGCCAGAGATGGTGATAGTGGTGTCTGGGACGTTGTCTGCCTGGTTTGATTCCATGAGTATGACCATGTCAGGCTGTTGCTTGACTAGTCTGTGAGACAGCTCTCCCAATTTTGGCACAAGCCCCAGATGTGGAGGACTTTGCAGTATTGACTGGGCGTATTTACCGTTGTTTCCAGTGCCTAGTTTGATGCTGGGTGGCATCCTGTTTATTGACTTTGTAGCAGTTTTGAAAGAACTGAGTGGCTTGCTAGGCCAGTTCAGAGGGCAGTTAAGAGTCAACCACATTGCTGTGCATCTGAAGTCACATGTCGGCCAGACCAGATAAGCGTGGCAGATTTCCTTCCCTAAAGCACATTAATGAACCAGCTGGGTATGTTACGACAATCGGCAATGGTTTCATGGTCATTATTAGACTTTTAATTCCAGATATTTATTATATTGAATTTCCACCACCTGTTGTGTCAGGACTCAAACCCGGGTCCCCAGAGTACCCTGGGTTTGTGGATCACCAGTCCAGGGACAATACCGCTACACCACTGCCTCCCCCAAGGCTGCTCACGTTTAAACAGTGGCTTCAGCCATGCCCACATTGATTTAAAATCTACTCATGCTTCATCAGAAAGGTGCAAAGAACAAACATTTTCTCCTGCCTCACCCATGTCACTTTAACTCTCTCTGCCCTTTTTCATGGTGTTGATACCCTGAAAGCACAGGTTCTAACTGGGCTTATTCCCCTGTTATCGTTCCCACAGCTAAAAGTCCATCCTCAAGTGCGACGCATGGAAGTTCCTCTCTTTAAGACCCAAGACTATGTTTGTGTGTACAGCGCCTGGTCCTGACTCATCCCAAATGCTATTCACACCAATTGCTCCTTGCAAGCACGAGGTATAAGGCCAAGAGAGAAAGATGGTTCTTCTCCTCTGAACTATTCAGGCGCAAAATCTGTTAGCTGCTGTTTCCCTGACCTGCTTCAAAAGGTACCCAAAAGAACTTGGTGTAATGCAGAGGACAAAAGTAGACACTATTCCTTCACTCTCATCTTATTCCTAAAAAGCACTGCACGCAAACATCTTCCATACAACAGTTCCGTGCTTAACTGAGATAGGCGCAGCATTTAAATGAATGCTGGGACCTTAGCACCCATGTTAACTCTACCACTACATGCAATTCAGGAGAAGGTTCTCATGAGAACCTCACATTGCTGATGCTTGACCTACTATTCAGGCGCTATGAGTCTAAAGGAAGAAGCTAATGTTTGCTTCGTCTTTATTTTTGATTTTCTTTATCAAAAACATTCCTGCGTCGACACCTGTTGCAAAATGCTATTAAGTCTCTTACATTTAACTTCTGGAGGTAAATTACTCTTCGTCCCTCCTTTTGTAATAAAAATGTTCTGATGCAGTTTGGGGGATACCTTCAAAACTTCCTTGGAAGTCTCAGCAATGCAGTGTTTCCTCGGGCACAGTGATGTGGTGTGCCCACATTCCTCTGGCTCAGGGGAGAAATATTTCCCCAATGATCATAACGGCGACAGTTGCTTTTTGAGCATTTCTTCACACCCACACTGTTTCTTACTCTTCAGAAAGGTAATGGTGGAAGGATCCCTGAGGTGATCAGCAGCCACATTATGAACACTCTTTCTGTGGCCAACAAGTCCTGGCGTTGGACTTGAACCCAGAGATTCTGGTCCACGATGCTACCACTGTGAGACAAGACAACCTCTGCTGTAGTTTGTGCCAGAGATCCTATCTCACCTGATATAGGGAGACCAAAGTCAACCAAGCTTCGTAGTGATTACCACCCAGTAAAGATTGCCTGTTGAGAAAAAAATGCATTTGTTAGTGGTACCTTTCACAGTTGAATAGCCTCCCAGCATCTACTTTCAAGCTCAGACATGAAGACCGACCA
This sequence comes from Scyliorhinus canicula, assembly GCF_902713615.1. Classification (NCBI taxonomy): domain Eukaryota; kingdom Metazoa; phylum Chordata; class Chondrichthyes; order Carcharhiniformes; family Scyliorhinidae; genus Scyliorhinus; species Scyliorhinus canicula. Next base: position 222,166,017 of record NC_052149.1, on the reverse strand, counting down.
TCTGGATGCGATATTAGAGGACAAGGTGTTGGAGGCTGCCTGGAAAATTAAACTGAGGCGAGCATTTACTCCCATCAGGAAAGGAAGAAAAGAGAAATTGGGAAAGAAAATGTAAAAAGATGGCACCTTTGCTGCCATCTTTGTATCATCGGCAAATTTGGATATGCAGCTTTCTAACCCATCACCTAAATTGTTTATGAATACACTGAATAGTTGCGGTTGTGATATACACTTGAGGGATACCAGTCGTCACATGCTGCCTGTTAGAGGACCGTCCCCTCATCCCAAGGGCTCTTAGCCAATTTCAAAACCAGGGCAATAATTTGCCCTCAATTCGAGGAGCTTCAGCTTTAGCTGACAGTCGCTTATGAGGGAATTGATCAACCGCCTCTGGAAATCCATGTAAATAACATTCCGATGTGCCCTGCGTCAGTCACAGCAAACAGGTGGGTGGGGGTGGGGGGGGGGGGGGGGGGGGGGGGGAGAATTTGGAAAGCCACCGGGTGAGGTCATGGAAAGCTGCCACAGAGATAGGCTTTCGAAAAGGGGTATGAAGGAGCTTCTCTAACATTAGGAATTTGTTCTGTAAAGCAAGTAATAATAATCTTTATTAGTGTCACAAGTAGGCTTACATTAACACTGCAATGAAGTTACTGTGAAAAGCCCCTAGTCGCCACACTACGGACCTGTTTGGGTGCACAGAGGGAGAATTCAGAATTCCCAATTCACTTAACAAGCACTTCATTTGGGACTTGTGGGAGGAAACCCACACAGACACGGGGAGAACGTGCAGACTCCGCACAGACAGTGACCCAAGCTGGGAATCGAACCCAGCGCTATGAAGCAAATGTCTAACCACTGTGCGTCCATGCCACCCTTTATAGTATCATTGTTGCCTGCCTGCCAAAGGAGTTGAGAGCTGTATGTTCATTTTACCTACTGTTCAATGGGTAATTGTGTGTTGGGTTAAAAGATACATGTAAGCGGTTCTTGTTAGGTTTGAAGTTTAAAAGTTTAAATAGTGTTTTTCTTTTGTTTTAATAAAGTTTTGTTTGTAAAAATAACCAAGCCTTATTTCTCAAGCAATAATTTCTTGGGCCAATCGATCTTTCCGCAGTCTTAAAAATGTTTTAAACATTGCGGTTCTGGTCCAGTACCTTAGCCAATGTTGGAGTCTGAGCACATGGCTGTAACACTGACTTTTCGCGATTGCCTTGAGTTTCTATAAGTGCCCAACTGTAACCTCCTTAATGATCAGCTCTAACACCATCCTCATGACAAGCTAACTGACCTATAATCTCTCACAGGTACACTTTAAATCTAACACATTCTCCCTCCCTTCAGTTCTGACAAAGAGGACTTGCAATGTTTCTCTCCTTATAGATGCTGCCAGACCAGAGTGTTTTTTTAAATCCTCTTTTCTTTTTCAGATTACAGCATTTGCAGTATTTTAATTATCTTGGCCTATAGTTTTCCTGTTTTCTGCCTTCCTCACTTCTTGAATACATGGGTCATATTTCCTACTTTCTAGTCTGTTGGAACCGTTCCAAAATCGAGTGCATTTTGGAGAATTAACACCAATGCATCTCCGATCTTATTAACTACCTCTTTTGGGACACCAAGGTGAACTCCATCAGGGTCAAGACATATCAGCCCATAGCTCCATTAGTTTTTTTCAGTTTCTCTGTTGTAATTTCATCAAGTTCCTCTCTCCCTTCCACTTCTTGATTTACAACCATTACTGGATTTTTTGTATTATCTATAGTGAAGTCAGAAACAAAATATTTATTATTTTCACCTGACATTTCCTTATTATCTACTATTAACTCCCCACTGTCACTCCCTGGAGGATCAGCACACAGTTTACTTACTTTACTAGTTAAATACCCGAAGAAACTCTTACTATCTGTTTTTACATATCTAGCTAGCTTCCTCTCATGCTCTAATTTCTTTCTCCTGATTAACCTTTTAGTTATTCTCTGCTGTCCTTTATATTCTGCCTAATCATCTGACCTGCCACTCATATTTGCACAGTGGAATGCTTTTAATCAAGTTTAGTGCTTTCTTTAATTATTTAGTTAACAGTGGCAGCACAGTGGCGCAGTGGGTTAGCCCTGCTGCCTCACGGCGCCGAGGTCCCAGGTTCGATCCCGGCTCTGGGTCACTGTCTGTGTGGAGTTTGCACATTCTCCCCGTGTCTGCGTGGGTTTCGCCCCCACAACCCAAAGATGTGCAGGGTAGGTGAATTGGCCACGCTAAATCGCCCCTTAATTGGAAAAAAATGAATTGGGTACTCTAAATTTATTTTTAAAAAGTAAAAAATTATTTAGTTAACCACGGATGGTGGGTCCTCCCCTAATCAAGACTGATATTCCAGTGCAGTTCTAGGGGAGTGTTGCACTGCTGGGGGTACCTTCTGGCAGAGCAGGTTGTTCAACTGGTGCTCTGCCAAGATTTAAAGTGCCCCATAGCACACTTTTGAAGATGAGCATGGGCATTCTCCCATCTGTCCCGGTCACTATTTATCCCTCAGATGAATTTACTAAAACACATTATCTGGTCATTATCACATTGCTGTTTGTGGGAGCTTACTGTGCACAACTTGGGTGCCAAAGTTCAAATGTTACAATAGTGACTACACTTCAAAAGTATATAATTGGATGTAAGGCGTTTTGGGGTATCCCGCGATTATGAATTCTGCTAATTAGATTCTTCCCGACTAGCCCGTGGCAAAGAGCAGGTTAATTCTGACTGACGGTTATGGTTCAAGTAACTAAACATATTTTCTCTAGAGAAAAGAATGCTGAAGGGAGGCATGATCTAAGACTTCAAAATAATGAAAGGAATGTATGAGGTGGAAGTCACCAAGTTGTTTAGGACAATGAGCACAGGAAGACAGGATATAAATATCACAAGCCTTGAGGGGTTGGATCGAACCTCTTCTCCCACAGCACAGTGCAGATGTCGAAGTTGAGGGAGAGGAATGCCAGACCCACCAGAAACAGGAGTTTTTGGTGTGGCTAATTCTGCTTCTGCTCCCTCATACTGGTATAAATCCTGAAACAAATCTGGGTTCAGGACTCATCATCTTGTCATTAGTGAACTGCTGGTGCTCAGGTGGTGTTTGCTAGTTCCTGGTACATGCATTGGGCAGACGTATGAGAGGGAGGGAGGAAGAAGAGAAGGAATGAAAGACGCATTCATACAACACCTTCCCTGACTTCAGGCCATCTCAAAGTACTATGCAGCCAATCTGTTCATTTATCAGATTGTCCTTGCTGGATTCCATTTAAAAAGCACAAAAGCGCCTCTTCTTCCTCAGGAAACTAAGGAAATTTGGTATGTCACATTAACTCTCACCAACTTGTACAGATGCACCATAGAGAGCATCCTCTCGGGCTGCATCACAGCCTGGTATGGCAACTGCTCGGTTCAAGACCGCAAGAAATTTCAGAGAGTCGTGAACACCGCCCAGTCCATCACACGAACCTGCCTCCCATCCATTGACTCCATCTACACCTCCCACTGCCTGGGGAAAGCGGGCAACATAATCAAAGACCCCTCCCACCCGGCTTACTCATTCTTCCAACTTCTTCCATCGGGCAGGAGGTACAGAAGTCTGAGAACACGCACAAACAGACTCAAAAACAGCTTCTTCCCCACTGTTACCAGACACCTAAACCACCCGCTTATGGACTGACCTGATTAACACTACAACCCTGCATGCTTCACCCAATGCTGGTGTTTATATAGTTACATTGTGTACCTTGTATTGCCCTATTATGTATTTTTTAAAATTATAAATTTAGAGTACCCAATTCATTTTTTACAATTAAGGGGCAATTTAGCGTGGCCAATCCACCTACCCTGCACATCTTTGGATTGTGGGGGCGAAACCCACGCAAACGCGGGGAGAATGTGCAAACTCCACACGGACAGTGACCCAGAGCAGGGATCAAACCTGGGACCTCGGCGCCGTGAGGCAGCAGGGCTAACCCACTGCGCCACCGTGCTGCCCTGTATTTTCATTTATTTCCTTTTCTTTTCATGTATTTAATAATCTGTTGAGCTGCTCGCCGAAAATTAATTTTCACTGTACCTCGGTACACGTGACAATAAACAAAAACCGATCCAATCCAAGAGGTATGCCATATGGCCCCTCGATCCTGCTCCGCCATTAAATAAGATCATGGCTGTTCTGTTTGTGTTTTGAATTCCATGTTCCCATGTACACCGATAACCTTTGATACCCTTGCCTAGCAAGAATCGACCTACCTCCACTTAAAAATATTCAGTGCTTCCCGCCTCCACTGCGTTCTGAGGCAAGGAGTTCCAAAATCGCACAACCCTCTCAGAGAAAACATTTCTCATTTCTGTCCTATAAGGTGACCCCTAATTTTAAAACAATGCTTCCTCGTTCTCGACTCACCCACAAGGAGAAACATCCTTTCAACGTCCATCTTGTCAATACCGTTCAGAATCTTGGGCGGGATTCTCCCCTCCCCGGCGGGGCGGGGGGTTCCGGCGGGATGGAGTGGGGCGAACCACTCTGGCGTTGGGCCACCCCAAAGGTGCGGAGATGGGGCCAAGCCCTAACCTTGAGGGGCTAGGCCCACGCCGGAGTGGTTGGCGCCCCTACGGCGCCACGCCAGCCGGGGCCGAAGGGACTTCGCCGGCCGGCGGAAGTCCGCGCATGCACCGGAGCGTCAGCGGCTGCTGACATCATCCCCGCACATGCGCAGGGGAGAGGGTCATTTCCGCGTCCGCCATCGTGAAGATGATGGCGAACGCGGAAGGAAAAGAGTGCCCCCACGGCACAGGCCTGTCCACCGATCGGTGGGCCCCAATCACGGGCCAGGCCACCGTGGGGGCACCGCCCTGGGGTCAGATTGCCCGCGCCCCCCCCCCAGGACCCCAGAGCCTGCCCGTGCCGCCTGGTCCCGCCGGTAAGATAGGTGGCTTAATTCATGCCGGCAGGACTGGCATGACAGCGGCGGACTTCAGCCCACCGCGGGCCCGAGAATCACCAGGGGGGAGGGCCCGCCGACAGACCGGCGTGATTCCCGCCCCCGCCGAATCTCTGGTGCCGGAGACTTCGGGAGACGGCGGGGGCGGGATTCAAGCCAGCCCCCGGTGATTCTCCGACCCGGCGGGGGGTCGGGGAATCCCGCCCCATATCTATCAAGTCACCCCTCACCTTTGCCTCTATCCCTCGATCATTGACATCCCTCCTCCCTTGCTCTGTAACATTTTTTGTTTTTTCGCAGCATGTGCGCATGATTGGCGAGGCCAGAGTTTATTATCCATCTCTGATTCCGTAAGAACGTAAGAACGAGGAGCAGGAGTAGGAAATTGAGCCCCTCGAGCTTCATCCACCGTCCAATAAGATCATGGCTGATCTCCTCTCATCCTCAACTCCACTTTCCTGCCCTTTCTCCTTATCCCCTCAACATATTACTAATTAAAAATCTGTCCATCTTCTTCTTATATTTACTCAGTGACCCAGCATTCACTGCATTCTGGGGTGGTGAATTCCATAGATTCACAACCCTTTGAGAGAATTAATTTCTCCACATCTCTGGTTGAAATCTGCCACCCCTTATTCCAAAACTGTGACCTCTCGTTCTAGATTGCTCCACAATAGAAAGCATCTCTTTGTCTACATTGTCAATACCTTTTATCATCTTATGTACTTCAGTTAGATCTCCGCTCATTCTTCTAAACTCAAGAGAGTACAGCCTTAAACTGCTCAAATCTCTATTCATAAAACACGCCTCCTCATTTCATAGAGTTTACAGTGCAGAAGGAGGCCATTCGGCCCATCGAGTCTGCACCGGCTCTTGGAAAGAGCACCCCACCCAGCCCCACACCTCCACCCTATCCCCATAACTCAGTAACCCCACCCAACACTAAGGGCAATTTTGGACACTAAGGGCAATTTAGCATGGGCAATTCACCTAACCTGCACTCGAACGTTTCTCTGCGTTTAGATAATAAGTTGCCTCCATTTTTATGACCAAAATGGATAGCCTCACACTTATCCCATGATAAACGGCACCTGTCAAATTTTGGCCCACTCACTAAACAGACCTTTTTCCATTTGTAATTTTATTATTTCCTCATTGTAACGTACTGTCCCACTTATTTTAGTGTCATCTGCAAATTTGGCTCTATGACCTTCTATCCCTACATCCATGTCATTTTTTTAAAAATAGAGTACCCAATTCTTTTTTTCCAAGTAAGGGGTAATTTAGCAAGGCCAATCCACCTACCTTGCACATCTTTAGGCTTGTGGGGGTGAGATCCATGCAGACATGGGGAGAATGTGCAAACTCCACAAGGACAATGAACCGTGGCCGGGATCGAACCCGGATCCTCGGCGCCGTGAGGCAGCAGTGCTAACTACATCCAAGTCATTAATATATATTGTAAATTGTTGGGGCTCGAGGACCAAACCCTGTGGCACCATACTAGTTATATCTTTCCAACCAAAAAGAGATCTATTTATTCCGACTCTCTGCCTTCTTTTTTTAAAATAAATTTAGAGTACCCAATTTATATTTTCCAATTAAGGGGTAATTTAGCGAGGCCAATCCACCGATCCTGCACATCTTTTGGGTTGTGGGGGCCTAACCACGCAAACATGGGGAGAATGTGCAAACTCCACACTGACAGTGACTCAGAGCTGGGATCGAACCTGGGACCTCAGCGCCGTGAGGCAGCAGTGCTAACCACTGGGCCACTTTGCTGCTCTGACTCCCTGCCTTCTGTTGGTTAGCCAGTCTTCTATCCAAGCTGCTAAATTACCCTCAATCCCATGTGATCTTACCTTGTGTATTAACCTTTTGTGTGGCATCTTATCAAATGCCTTCTGGAAATCCAGAAATATTATATCTACAGGATGTCCATTTGGCCTGTTACAACTTCAAAGAATTCAAGCAAATTAGTCAAACACGATCTACCCTTTATAAAACCATGCTGACTCTGATAGATTGCATTTTGACTTTCTAAATGTCCTGTTATTACTTCCTTAATAATGGATTCTAACAATTTCCCAACAACAGGTTAACTTTTCTCTAGTTTCCTACTTTCAGTGTCCCCCCTTTTTGAAAAAGGGTGTTACCTTCGCATTTTTCAAATCCACTGGAACCTTTCCCATGTCCAGGGAATTTTGGAATCTTATAACCAATGAATCCACTGCCTCCCCTGCCGTTTCCTTTAAGATGCTAGGATGTAGGCCATCAAGCCACGCAGACCTGGGGAGAATATGCAAACTCCATAAAGGTGCCTAAGAAGTCTGATGAATCACAGCTGAAGGGAAGGCTCTTGTGCTCATCCTAGCCAAATTCACCATAAAAGTTATAAGTCAGGTGAGCTTCATAATACACTTTGGAGCTTCTGCGTACTGGCCCATAACAATATGGTGTGGCTTGGAGGGAATTTGCAGGTAGTATGCCTAACCGACTGATGCCCTTGTCCTTCTAGCTGGTAGAAGCTGTGAGTTTGGAAGGTTGCCGAAGGAGCATTGGTGAGTTGCTGCAGTACATCTTGTGGATGGTACACACGGTTACCACTGTGCATTGTTGTGGATGGAGTGAATGCTGAAGGTGATGGGTCATGCAGGCTGTTTTGTCCTGGATGGTGTCAACCTTCTTCAGTGTTTATATGTTTATTTATATGGGATGTGGGTGTCACTGGCTCGACCAGCATTTATCTCCCATCCCTAATTGCCCCTGAGAAGGTACTGGGTGAGTTGCCTTCTTGAACTGCTGCTGTCCGTGTGCTGTAGGTCCACCCATAGTGATATTAGGGAGGAATTTCCAGGATTTTGGCCCAGCAACAGTAAAGGAATGGCAAGATATTTCCAAGTTAGGATGGTGAGTGGCTTGGAGGGTACCTTCCAGGTGGTGATGTTCCCAAGTGTCTGCTGCTCTTGTCCTAGATGGTTGCTGTTTGGAAGGTACTGCACTTATCCAGGCAAATGTGTTCCATCACACTCTGACTTGTGCCTTGTAGATGGTAGACAGGCCTTGAGGAGTCAGGGAATGAGTTATTCACTACAAAAATCCTACTCTCTGACCTGCTCTTGTAGCCAGAGTATTTACGTGGCTGGTCCAGTTCAGTTTCTGGTCATTGGTGACCTGACGATTTTGAAAGTGAGGGAAATCAGGTGTTGCAATGCCATTGAATGTCAAGCGGTGATGGTTAGATTCTCTCTTGTTGGAGATGGTCATTGCCTGACACTTTTGTTATTGCCATTTATTATCCAAAGCAAGAATGTTGTCCATGCCTTGCTACATATGGACACGGATTGCTTCAATATATGAGAAGTCGCGAATGGTGCTGAACATTCTGTGATCATCAGTGAACATCCACACTTCTGATCTTTGGTGGAGGGAAGGTCATTGATGAAGTAGCTGAAGATAATTGGGTCTTGGATATTACCTTGAGGAACTGCTGCAATGATGACCTCCAATAACCACAACCATTGTCCTTTGTGGCAGGTCTGACTCCAACCAGTGGATAGCTTTTTTCCTGATTCCAATTTTCTTCAGTTTTGCAACAGGGGTCCTGATGTCACATTCGGTCAAATGCTGCCGTGATGTCAAGGGCAATGGCCACTTTGACCGAACGCGATGAATGACTTAAGGGGTGCTATCTTCCAGCATCAATCACTCCTTACATTCTCTGCTGTTTTATTGGTGACGCAGTCTTCAGCCATCTTATCTTGGCCCCACATCCTGAAGGTCTATTTTGCTGCAGCACTCCCCACTTTCAAAAATCATCCCCACTTTGGAAACTTCCGTTGGCCACAGTCCTTAAATTGTCTGCAACCTCTCATTGGATTTGACCCCCTTTGCTGAAGAACTTTGAGATATTTAGCTGCTTCCAGCTCGTTAAACCAACAAACACCATTATTATTTTGCGGTATCACATGTCCTTGGGGCTGCCTACCTTCAAATTAAATGCAGTTGCCTCTGAATTGCCATACTAACTGTGCCAAAGCATAAACAATAACGCCAAAACTGGCAGGCTAGCAGCAGCATCAACCTAATGTAGTTTAAACAATAAATACTAAGCTGCTTAAAAATGTAAAGAACAACAGCATCTGGCAGAGGTTTAACTGAGTAATTGAATCAAAGGAGTTCTGATGATGTATGTCTTGATCTTTCCTCCAGAATTTATGACACAAATCCCTTGATTCAATTATTGTTGTAGTGTTTGTTGTAAGCCTGCAGATTTCCCCTGTAATTTTGTATATAATTGCAGCAGACAGTATCATGCAGGTACTTTGAGGAGATGTATTCTTTAATTTGGTCTAACCTCCTCTCCTCTCCCTCCCGCCTCACCTCTTCAGAACGCACTAACTCTTTTTGCTGTGGTGTTTTTTTTTTCACGTGAGCTACTCCCACGTTGCCCAGGTGATCACTATTCATGTGTGAACCTTGGCAGTGAATGTTGCCAAGGTATCAGACTATAAAGGACAAAAAACATCCTGTCCTCACACACGCACATTCCAGCAAGAATCGCTAGATAGCAACTAGGAGCACGAACCCTGGCTAATTTTACTCACCCTAAATCGGTCTCACTGAAGCATATGTGGTGGGCCCGTGCTCTGCTTGAGGTCTGCATCGTAGCACAGAGTGGGGGTCAATCTGGAACCTTTGCACTCTGACTCAACCACTTGCTGCCTCATCCAAATGAGCCAATTGTGGAGCGTGCTAATCCTAATGAAAGGGTTTTAATTAAATTAAAGCCTTCTGAGTGTTCGACAGAGTCTCACCTAACAGAGTAGGTCTTGAGTTTGTTTGGTAGTACTAAAAAAGATTCCAGCAAGCCAGCAGCGTGTTCTACATCTCTCCTTGTGTTGCCAATAGCATGAAAAATCAGCTGTCAACTCTCATATCAGCTGCTATACACAATCGCACAAAGCCCAGATTTGCCCAATCGTAGGAGACAATGGATGTTAGACTGGACCTGGAATCTTGGGCTACTTTCCCCCGGAATCTTGGACTATTTTCCCCCTACTATGGTCAATATTTACTCTTTACAAGCAAGAACTCAGCACATGCTGGGGATTGAACTCAGTCACCTTCCATAGTTTGTGTAGTTCAGGTCCAAATTAGGCCAATTTATTTATGAACAATGCCATTACTGGACCACCTGAAACGGTGACCTAACCATATCCAGAATCATCCTTATAAACTTGTGCCCTGTCTATGGCATTGTGTCCCATTGACTGCAGCTCACTTTGATGATTGTTATTAAACCATATGCTCGTGCAATGACTCACCAGTGTAATTTGTTTATGTTTCATTAGAGACTCCGGTAACATCCCAATTTAGGACTTTGTCGAGATGACTAGCAATTCAGCACATACTGTGAACCTGCTTGAAACACGAGTTAGTAAAGGTACTATTAACACAATAGTTCAATGAATTTTAATGTTGTCATTCAGATAGGAAGATATGATCACAATTAAGTGGGTGTCATTTTTGTGTGACTACATGCTCTTTTAAACTCTTGCAATAGTGACCTTTATTACCGTGATAAACAAAGGAAACTCGGTATATAAAATAGAATGGCAGAAATTATTACTGTTTGTTTTTCTTTGTTTTCCTTGATCCTTTTTAAGCCTTACATCGTATAAATTTAGAATTTGGTTTATTACATTTATTGCCCTTTCCTAAAATACACTCAACTTATTCCACAACAAGATTTGTCACTGAGTTAGTCACCATCTGCCGCCAATGTTTTACAGTTCTGAGAATCTACATTGAGAGAATGTGAATTCATTTAATTAGTGTCTCATGATGATCACTTTGCACTGGATTACTCTTATGAAACAGGGGCGGGATTCTGTGATCCTGAGGCTAAACGTTTCTCGATGGCGTCAACACGGCCTCAGGATCAGCAATTCTGACCCCTACAAGGGGCCAGCACAGCACTGGAGCAGTTCATGCTGCTCCAGCTGCTGATCCCGGTGTCAAATGGGCGTCAAGGGTCCGCACATGCGCAGTGGCACCAGCGCCAATGCGCGCATGCGCAGTAGCTTCCTTCAACAAGCCAGCCCTGACCAGCATGGCGCAGGACTACAGGGGCTGGCGCGGAAGAAAGGAGGCCGGCAGCCAGAGAGGCCGGCTTGCAGATCGATGGGCCCCGATCGCGGGCCAGGCCACATCGGTGGCGGACCACCCCTCCCCCAACTCAGGCCGCCCCCGACCCTTCCACGCCGAGTTCCCGCCAGCTGAGAGCAGGTGTGGATGGCGCCGGCAGGACTCGGCTTTTTTACAATGACCGCTCGGCCCCCGGTCCAAGAATCGGCAGGCTGGCTGCATAGAGTGGCCCCCGACCAGCACCGTGCCAACCACGGTGGTGCCAATGGTGCCGATTCTCCACTTGGTGGAGAATCGCGTGCTGGCGTTGGGGCGGCGTGGCATGATTCGCGCAGGTCGTGTGGATTCACCGGCCCGGCTTCGGGCTGAGAGAATCGCGCCCTCGATGTCCACTGAGGTGTCAGTCTTGGCTCAGTTGATAACATTGTCACCTCAAGGTTACGGAAATTGGTGCTTCATGCACCACTCCAGGCTCAGACTGCTGGAGCTGTTGCCTTTCAACATTTTGAGCTTTCAGATAGACATATAGGGCGCGATTCACCCATGCGGCGCCGTATGGGAGAATCGGCGTTCGCGCCATTTTGTTCCCGGTCCGATGCCAGCAGGCGATTCTCCGAGGACCAGAGAATCGGCGCCATTTGCACCAGCGTGTTTGGCGTGGCGCCGGTCGCGGGCCGCTGCCCGTGGCCGGGCCGCCGATTCAACGGCCTTGATGGGCCGTGCGGCCGCGCGGAAACGGCAGAGTCCCGCCGGCGCTGTTCACACCTGGTCGCTGCCAGAGGGAACTCTGTGCGAAGAGTCGGAGTGCAGCTGTGGGGCGGGGAAAAGTGCTCCTTCACTGGGGGGGGGGGCCTCCAATGGGGTCTGTCCCGCGATCAGGGCCCACAAATATTTTATTACGCGGACGGCCCCTGAACCCCCACACCATGTTGCGTCGGGGCCGGCGCGTTGAGGAAGTCCCCCCGCATTTCCAGGTTGGCGCGGCCTAACTGCGCATACGCGGGTTGGCACGGCACCCATTTGGCCCCGGAAGGGAGGCTGGAGCGGTGTGAACCGCTCCAGTGCCATCAGAATCGGTAGTCCCCGTGCCCGTTTCGCGCTGCCGTGAAACGCGACAGCGCGAACGCTCTGTCTCCATTTCGGAGAATTGCGCCCATAAGGTTCCAAAGCATTACTTTAAAGGGCCTCACAGCTCTGCCAATGTCCTATCCGAGCCATTAGTGGCTGGTCGATGGAGTTAAATATAGATCAGCCACAATATAATTGAACTGTGGAACAGGCTTTGAGGGGCTGAATGGCCTATTCCTGTCCATATATTTCGAATGAACTACTTTATTTGTAATGTGCTTTCATCACCTTATTAAAAGCTAGAATTCACAGTGACAGTGTTCTTGTTGGGGGAACAGTGAACTGTGAGTTCTGCATTCACACAAGGTGGAAAGGGCAAAGCCAAGTAAAGTTCCTAGATTTGACTCCAAGTACAAACGCAGAGTGTTCCTCATGTGGATTGGTCCAACAACTATAAGAACTATAAGAAAAGTGTCAAGAATATTTGCCCTGGTGAAAAACAAATCAGAGACCTATCATTGAGAAATATGTGTGCCGTGGATTGATTGATATATGTGTCCCTTGAGGTAGCTTGTAAAGAGCCAACAAGAAACCTCAAGAGCCACTGGCAAATTCATCACCAATGTGCTCCTTATCTTGGGTGGCACGGTAAGACAGTGGTTAGCACTGTTGCATCGCAGCTCCAGGGTGCCAGGTTCGATTCCCAGCTTGGGCCACTGATTGTGCAGAGTCTGCACGTTCTCCCCGTGTCTGCGTGGGTTTTCTCTGGATTCTCCGGTTTCCTCCCACAGTCCAAAGATGTGCAGGTTAGGTGGATTGCCCATGCCAAACTGCCCTTAGTGTCCAAACAGGTTAGGTGGAGTTACTGGGTTACGGGGATTGGGTGCAGGTTTAGGCTTAAGTAGGGTCCTCTTTCCAAGGGCCAGTGCAGACTTGATGGGTTGAATGGCCTCCTGCTGCACTGTAGATTCTATGGTTCCCCTTCCCACTGGCCTGGTAAGCAGAACTTACGCCATGCTCCATCCAGTCCACCAATAACAGCCATTTGTTCAGTCACTATGGTCGTGGTCTCTGAAGTAATTTTTCTAGCTCTCTCCTAGAGTTTCCTTCCCTGCAGTGATTTGCAAGTCGTTGATGCACGAGCAGCATGTAAGGCCTGGCTTTGCCAGTAGCACTCTCACCTCAGTTACAAGATTATTGGTTCAAATCCTACTCCAGAGACTTGAGCACAAAGCCTGGGCTTAGACATGCAGTGCAGCATTGAGAGAGTGATGCACAGTCAAAGGTAAACTGAAGTTCCTATCTGCCCACTCAAGTGTGGACATAAAAGATCCTGTGGCACCATTTGAGAGGAGCATGGGGGTTCTCCTTCGTGTCCTAATGAATATTTAACAACAACTCCGAAACACTCGATCCTGTAATGAGTATATTGCTGTTTGCAGGATCTTCCTGCCATGTGAGCAATGACAGTATTTCATTGACTGTAAAGCTCATTAATATGTGCTCAATTCGTGACATATATGCAAATGTAAATTCTTTCTTTTCTCTCAGAAATTAATGTTTATTCTGATGAAGAAACTACTGGAATGTTAACCAATCTGTTCTGTTCACAGATGCTGATTCTCCAGCTGATTGTTTCCAGCATTTTTGTTTTGCCACAAATTTCTAGCATTTATAGCTTTTTAAAACTTGTAGTTTAAAAGTAGACTTTGCTGGGCAGCGAACAATATTATTTCTATTGGTCACTGTTAATAGTTTGGAAATTGATAACAAATAAATTGATATCGGCCCAAATGATATCGGCTACAAATGAGGGCAATATTGAGTACAAATTGCTGATTGCGTCTAATTTTGTTGGCTTCCTTGCTGTGTCTGTTAACTGTCCTCAGGCAGAAACTCCTTTCAAACCCCTTTTTCCAGCTTCGCTTGGGAGCTACCTTGTGTGAAGCATCTTTAATAAATAAATTTGCTTTACAGGGGAAAAACTGCCCTGTAATCTCTCAGCGTTCTCCAACAGCTATTTGTAGTCCATGTGTCAATTGGATTAGGATCTAAACTCTTTTATTGAAAAGACATCAGCTAGGCCTGATCTCTCAGCCTTACACAGACGCTCCACATAGTGTCATCAGCAATTAGTGCAAATCTCTGCAGATTGAAAGAGGAATCCTATGAACTCCACAATAAAAGAACAAAGGCCATTTCACACGTAGTTTCATGACAAAGCACTTCCCATTCTCTGCAAATAACCTTCATTTCCTCTGACATATGGGGGCCCCTTGGCCATTCTTTCCTTCCTCTCCTTGCAAGGTTGTGTAATTCGATAGAAATTGGCATCTAGTTAGGTGCCACCGACAGTTGTATGCGGATTATACAGCACTCAGGGGGGTGGGGGAGGGGTGGGGGGGGGATTATACAGCACTCAGGGGGGTGGGGGAGGGGGGGGGGGGGGGGGGGGGGGCTGGAAACAACAGAAAATCAAGTTCAATTTTTTTTTTGCATAGCATTTCAAACATGCATTGCCTGTGAGAATTGGCCACCATTTGGCGGACGGTTTCCTGAACCAGCCCCCAGCAAGTCAAAGTCGGGGCAAAAAGAGGCAGTACAGATTTCACTCCCCATCAGTATCAAGCCTGGGTTTCCTACGTGTCAGGAACCATTGCAAAAGACAATTAATGCTCCCTGTCCTACATCCTTTAGTTATTGCACATTATTCACAGTAGTGTTATCCTAGGATGTTTGCCACCAGTTTATACACCACCATTGAGAAGCTGGTGTTTCTTGAAAGGATCATAATTTTACTGTAATAATCTTACATTTCAAAATGATCTGTCCAGATCTTGAAATTTTCTTTCCAGGAGGCACTGTTTGTCATTGGCAGACAGTTCTACTGGCGACTGTTCAGTATATGTTCTGGATCCATATCCAAGAAGCACAGGATCAGGCATGTGCCGGATTTGGAAATATTCTGGATTTTGGGCCCTGTGCCCAGCATATACTTACAATATATAAAATAAAGTACGAAAAATAAAGAATCAAATTCAACTTGCCACCCAGGGTGGAAGATATGAAAATAGCCGGCTTTCAGCTCCTTCCGGGATTTGAAACACTGGACAAGGGGTCTGGTACCTGTACCGGGTCCAGTTCATGACTCTTAAAAGGTAAACCTATTTGGCACCTTCCTGCAGCAAGTGACCCATCAGAAGGGGGGATTATTTTGATCCCTGGATTATATTCCCTGGGAAGATTGGATAACCTGTCCAAATTCTGGCTTCAGTAACACTTCCAGGAACGATGGCTGGGATTCTCCGAAATCCCGGCCAAGTGTTGACGCCGGCGTCAAAACCGGCGCATCAACGGGCCTCCAGGGCCAGTCACCTTCCTCGGAGGTGCCAGAGTGCCGTGCGCTGCTCCGGTGCAGAAAGCTGGCAATGCACGGTCGGCGTGGGTCCGCACGTGTGCGCCACGGCCGTCTCCGTGCCGGCCCCCGGGAAACATGGCAGAGCGCTACAGGGGCCCGGCACGGAGGAACATAGATCCTGCCTGGAATGACCGCGTCCACCGATTGGTTGCCCCCGGCCCCGGGCCTAGCCACCGTGGCGGTTCCCCCCACCCCCACCAGGATGGCACCCACAGCCAGAACGGCGAGGTCCCGCCGGGTAGGACCACACGTGAATGTCACTCTGGACCAATCGCGCCCGAAGCATCTGCGAAACTCGATGGCGACGGTCCAAATTAACGGGTACAGCACGCCGTGCCTTTTAGACTCCGGGAGCACTGAGAGCTTCGTACACCCAGATCTGGTAAGACGCTGTTCGCTCCCCGTTTTCCCCGCGTGGCAAACTATCTCCCTTGCTTCGGGCACCCACTCTGTCCCACTCTGTCCAGATCCAAGGGCGCACCGCCGCGACGCTCACAATCCAAGGTGCTAGCTATGCCAAATTCCAGCTCTACGTCCTGCCCGAACTCTGCGCCCCACTCTTATTGGGTCTAGATTTTAAGTGTAACCTCAAGTGTCTCACCCTCAGTTTCGGCGGGCCCCTACCCCCACTCACTATCTGCAGCCTAGCCATGCTGCGAATCTCCCCACCCCGTCCTCTCTTTGCCAATCTCACCCAGGACTGTAAACCAGTAGCCACTCGCAGCAGATGGTACATTCTGCAGGATAGGGTGTTCATCAGATCAGAGGTCCGAAGGCTTCTCAGTGAGGGGATCATAGAGGCCAGCAACAGCCCCTGGAGAGCTCAGGTTGTGGTCGTCAAGACCGGGGAAAACTTCAAAGCCCGAAATCTGCCTTTCTCCACTGAGGAGGTAAAAGCTGTCACCAGAGACTGCCCGATCTGCACGGAGTGTAAACCACACTTCTATAGACCAGACAGGGCCCACCTGGTCAAGGCTTCTAGGCCCTTTGAACGCCTCGCGATTGATTTCAAAGGGCCGCTCCCCTCAACTAACAGGAACGTTTACTTCCTAAACGTCATAGATGAGTTCTCCCGCTTCCCCTTTGCTATCCCGTGCCCCGATATGACCTCCCACACAGTCATTAGGGCCCTGCATAGTATCTTCACCCTGTTTGGTTTCCCCAGCTACGTACACAGCAACTGGGGTTCGTCCTTCATGAGCGACGAGCTGCGTCAGTACCTGCTCGACAAGGGCATTGCCTCCAGCAGGACTACCAGCTACAACCCCAGGTGGGCTACAACGGGCAGGTGAAGAGGGAGAATGCGACGGTCTGGAAGACCGTCCTACTGACCCTCCGGTCCAGGAATCTCCCAGTCTCCCATTGGCAGGATGTCCTCCCAGACGCGCTCCACGCTATAAGGTCACTCTTATGCACCGCGACCAACCAGACCCCTCACGAGAGGCTCTTTATCTTTTCCAGGGGCACTACCATAGGGGTATCACTCCCGGCATGGCTGAAGACACCGGGTCCTGAGGAAGCACGTCAGGACGCACAAAACTGACCCCCTTGTAGAGAAGGTGCGCCTGCTTCACTCAAACCCCCAGTAAGCCTTCGTAGAGTTCCCTGACGGCCGTCAGGACACTGTATCCCTCCGCGACATAGCACCCACTGGGACCAGCATCCCCACTATCACTGCAGCGGTACCCCTCACTCTACACCCCACCCAGCTGCCCACTCGCACTCCTGAGCCCACTAGCTCGCTACATTTGTTTTGTGCATCCGCACCGGCTAACCCCCAGCGCCCCAGTCCCCAGTCGAACCAGAAGGGTATGGCGCTCGGACGGAATCACCCCCGGAGTCCGCCATCAAACCCCAACACACAACACCCATCCAGCCACCACAAGAGGATGCAACCCCGGTGCTCCGCAGATCGCAGCGGACGACTCGACCATCGGACAGACTCAATTTATGAACCACCACCCCCGCCGGACTTGATTTTTTTGTAGGGGGTGAATGTGGTGAATGTAACTCTGTAATTCACACTGTGATATATATATGAGACCGTACGATTGTAAGCGCAGTTGCGTTGCCCGACCACTAGGGGGAGTAGCTCTGGGAATGCTGAGGAGTTTGTACAGGGCTCCACCCTTGGCTCCGCCCACGACTCCTCCCCTGGACTGCTGTATAAATATCGATGCCCAGAGCCAGCCGACCAGTTCATCGAGAGTTCAACGTGTAACAGGCTGGCTCTGTAGTAAGTAGATTAAAACCACTGTTCATATCTCAAAGCTCGTGTCTAGTGAATTGATGGTCTCATCAACCTGTTCACTTATTAAAGCCCCAGTGAATCCAAAGTCACATTTGCACCGCAAACACTTTGAAGTATCAGCCATTGTCCTTTTTGATTGTTCTTTCTCCCTCTACACGAGCGTTTAGTGATTTGTATAGATGGACACCTCGCTCTCTTTGTTCTTCCACAGCTTCTAGTTGATCACTATTAAGAATAAGCGAGGCTGAAGTAGGTTTTCCCTCATTGCGGTTTGTCCCTGCCAGTGTGTTGCTGCTGGAGTGGCTCTACTGGGTGGAATGGTAACACCTTCCACCAGCCACTGGGCGCAAACCCATGAGGGGGATTAATGCAGACCTGGCCTGTCCTGCTGCCCTGAGTAATAGTGTTATTAAAAATCGGTGAACACCAGCATTCACCAGCCCTTTGTGTCACGGTGTCTGAGTGAAGTGTGAGGAAACAAGAACCACAAAGTCCTGGAAACATTCAGCAGCTGTGGAGAGAGAAACCATTATTTTTAGTCGAATTATGAGGGGCGTTGATAGACCAGACAGGAAGAAGCGTTTTCCCTTCGGGGGGGACAGATTTAAACTAAGGAGCAGGAGGTTCAGAAGGGATATGAGGGAAAACCTTTTCACCCAGAGGGCGGTGGGAGTCTGGAACTCGCTGCCTGAAAGGATGGTGGAGGCAGAGACCATCATGGCATTTAAGAAGTATTTAAATGTGCACTTGCAATGACAAGGTATACAAGGTTATGGGCCAGGTACTGGAAAATGGGATTAGAATAGTTAGGTGGTTGTTTTCGACAGGCGCAGATGTGATGGGCCAAAGGGCCCTTTTTGTGCTGTAGACTTCTATGACCATGACTCTATAACTATAACTCATCACCAGAACTCCAGGACGGCACGATGAACGTGAATGAGCACTGCTGCCTCAAGGCGCCGAGGATCTAGGTTCAAACCTGGCCCCCGGGTCACTGTCCGTGTAACATAGAAGAGTCAATCAAACTGAATTGAGAGCGGAATTTAAAGCGAGTCTGGTATTTGTGTCGGACAATTAGAGAAGCACAATTTCCTGAGGGAATTATTTAAATTTAATGACTATATTCAGAGCTTCACATTTGGTGAGCTAAATACATAATAATAATTATTCTTTTCTCTCGGGTGATCTGGGCCGTGCTCCCTGAACGGAGTAAAGGCGGGAATGAAGAGGTGCACATTCTCCCCGTGTCTGCGTGAGTCTTAGCCCCACAACCCAATGCATGGTAGGCCGATTGGCCATGCTAAATTGCCCCTTAATATGGAAAAAAGAGAATTTGGAACTAATTTTTTTTTTAAATCTTCAGAACTCCAGAGATGGCTGGGATGGTGAGTTAGAGGGCATTGGGGGCTAAAGGACATGGGGTAGGGTTTATACAACAGGGACTCCTGGGTGACTCATTCATCATAACTTTACTGTTTTTGCCCTTCCTCTATATCCTCCTCAACATTATAATCATCTTCCTCCTCCTGTGGCCCCAATTGCTGTGATGAATCTGCAGGAAAGGATGATGGAAGTGAAGAGTGGGTGAACAATATCTCCTTAGGGTCTAGGGTGCCATAGAAAGGGTCGAAGCTTGCATCCGCGTGATGCTTTCAAGGATGCCAGGAAGAAAGTGTATGCCCTCAGTCATTGACTTGGTAATGGCAATGTGCCATCAAAATGATCAACTCCCGCAATAAAACTGGAGTGACTACAGCTTTCTGTTCAAAGTGGGTGAGATGTTTCAAGGCAGCACGGTAGCATGGTGGTTAGCATAAATGCTTCACAGCTCCAGGGTCCCAGGTTCGATTCCCGGCTGGGTCACTGTCTGTGTGGAGTCTGCACGTCCTCCCCGTGTGTGCGTGGGTTTCCTCCGGGTGCTCCGGTTTCCTCCCACAGTCCAAAGATGTGCGGGTTAGGTGGATTGGCCATGCTAAATTGCCCGTAGTGTCCTAAAAAGTAAGGTTAAGGGGGCGGTTGTTGGGTTACGGGTATAGGGTGGATACGTGGGTTTGAGTAGGGTGATCATTGCTCGGCACAACATCGAGGGCCGAAGGGCCTGTTCTGTGCTGTACTGTTCTATGTTCTATGTTCTATGTAGGTGTACTCTCTCTAGTCACCTGCCTCTGGTGGGCATTGTGTGCCTGTTTGACCTTCAGGAAGGGAAACGTGAATGAGGAAAAGGCTAATGGTTGAGGAGTGAATGCCAAGTGATATGGAAAAGTACGAGTAACAGATAAGAAAGATTAGGAAAACAAATAGTAATGTCTAAAATATTCAATAGGCACTCAAGCAGAGAAAAAGGTAGGGACGGGGAGGAATGTGCATTGTGAAAGGTGTCTGGGCATGGGATGGGGGTGGTGGGGTGGGGGGGGGGGGGGGGGGGGGGGAGGGGAGGAGCACACAATGCTCATGGATCCTGCCCTGTTTTCCGTCCATCAATTCTCCGACATTTTATGCACCCAGGTGCTCTGATTGACCCCACCAAAGGAACCAGAAAATCTGCCTCATATAGAATGGAGAACTTGAATGCTTCCTTATGCTTCTTTACAATATCATTTGTATTGGGGATGTTAATTACCCCACAATAGGACCTCAAATTTCTGCCGCAAACACTGTGCATTCTACAGTCCGCATTGATCCTAGTCTAAAATCTCCCTCTCTTAGGGTAGGAATTATATCTGAAGATGGCCTAATATAAAATGGTTGTGAGATTGATGGCCACATTTGCTGCCTGTTGCCTGTGGTGTTTACTGACACCTCTCATCACTTCTTCACAAGCTAAATACCACCTGAGGTCCATCAGTCCAACACAGTGTTGGGGATCTATCTGGATGTATAAATGTATTCCCTCTGAGAAAGTCAGGCAGCTGCTCTGTCCAGAGATCTCAGTTGAATCAAACGATGGCTGCTGGACGTATACACTGAGCCGTGGTGTGGATGTGAGACAGTTGCTGGAAATCTGAAATAAAAGCAGGGTGCTGTGTGCTTGAGCCTACAAGCGAATCCTATCTTCTATTCTACATGAACCTTAGGTGCTCCCAGTAACCTCACACCAAGTCCCATTCACCCATCACCCTCTGTGCTCACAGTTTGTCTCCCTTTCTGGGAATGCCATCATTTTAAAGTTTTTGTCCATGTTTTAAAACCTCTGCATGGCTTGGTCTCTGTGCAACCTCCTCCTGTTCTACAACATTCAGAGTTCTCCAATGTTGGCCACTTGCACAACTTCAATTCTAGTCATAGACATACATAGAAAATCGAAGCAGGAGGAGGCTATTCGGCCCATCGAGCCAGCTCCATCATTCATTATGATCATGGCTGATCATCAAGATCAGTACCCTGATCTTGCCTGCACCTCCCAATCCCTTGATCCATCTAGCCCCAAGAGCTATATCTAATTCCTTCTTGAAATTACACGTTTTGTCCTCAGCTACTTTCTGTGGTAGTTAATTCCATTGGTGACTGCCTTCAACTTCCAAGCTTTGGGATTCCACCGCTAAACATCTTCATCTCTCTTTCTCCCTTCCCCTTTGAGATGCTCTTTAAAGTCCACCGTTTTCATCTCCCCTAACATCTCTCCCTGAGGATTGGTGATACATTTTGCTCAAAAATTGACATCCCTGGATAAGTACTTTGGAATGTTTAAGAGCACTACTTATATCTACCGGAGAGGCAGAAGAAGAAATTTCCTTGAAGTTTTCTTCCACTTGTTTGTCGAAATGTGAGAAAGTGTCAGAAATATGGTAAATATTATGGCCGGAATTTCTGACCCCATCTGCGGGCGGGATCTTTCAGTCCTGCCGAAGTCAGTGGACATCTGCCACGGTGGGGCCGGAAAATCCCGTTTTCAGACGCCTTTATAGTGGATAAGCAGGACGAACTGTTGGGTGAATTCATGTTCTATGAAGCACAGTGGTATCATGTTGGCCGTGACCAGTGCAGTGATCACACCCTGCCAACTTGTGTGTTCGTGTCTCACCCCAGAGATTTGAGCTTGCAATCAAGGTTAACGCTCCCATTGCAGGACTGAGAAAATGATGCACTGTCGGATATCTTTCCGATGAGACTTTCAATTCGAAGCCCTACTCAGGAAGATGTAAAAATGACACTAATTTAAAGAAGAGCAGGGGAGTTATTCCTGATGTCCCGACCAGTATTTGTCCCTCATTGAGTATCACAAAAACAACTTACCTGGTCATTACCCCACTGGTGTTGGTCAGAGCATGCTGTGTGCTAACTTGGCTGCCTGGTTTTCTTCACTACAGCAATGAGATCACACCAAAAGTCCATCATCGGCTGTATAGTGCTTTGGGATGCCTAGAGGTTGGGAAAAGTGCGACATGAATGCAAAATTTTCTTCTTAACCATGAAGAAAATTGGATGAAAGGCACAAAAAGGGTTGTGAATCTATGGAATTCCTTGCCCAGTGAAGCAGTTGAGGCTCCTTCATTAAATGTTTTTTTAAGATAAAGATAGATAGTTTTTGAAGAATAAAGGGATTAAGGGTTATGGTGTTCGGGCCGGAAAGTGAAGCTGAGTCCACAAAAGATCAGCTATGATCTCATTGAATGGCGGAGCAGGCTCGAGGGGCCAGATGGCCTACTCCTGCTCCTAGTTCTTATGTGAAAAGACAGCAGGAAATGAGCAGAGCGATAGGATTGAGGTATTGTAGCTATCTGCTGTTGCCTAGTAGATAGGCAGCACTCGTGGTCTGCTTCTGCATTGTAATTTCAATGATTCTATACAATCCATGAGATTCTGAACGGGGAATAGATAGGTGCATGTTTCAGTTATCGACTTAAATCAGCGTTCTACAGCCAAAATGTTCATTTCGCCCCTTGGATTTTCAGAAGTTGGCTGGACTTGGAATGAAGGGTGGGATTGAATGGAGAAAACATAGAAATATGTGATAAACAGACAGAGGGAGACAGAATATGTAATGGTGTGCGCAAAAGGCTGAGAAAATGCATCTGTATAAATTTGAGCTAGCCAGGCACTAAAATGATCTGGCTGTCATTAAGCTTCCTATTGCTGCTTGGCCAATTGATTGTTTCCACTCCAATGAAATATTACATTGATTTTTCAAATGATGAAGGCAGCAATACCAAGGTGAAGGGCAATGTGGAAGTCAAT
The DNA here is from genome assembly GCF_902713615.1 of Scyliorhinus canicula. Classification (NCBI taxonomy): domain Eukaryota; kingdom Metazoa; phylum Chordata; class Chondrichthyes; order Carcharhiniformes; family Scyliorhinidae; genus Scyliorhinus; species Scyliorhinus canicula. The sequence goes on along the minus strand of NC_052149.1, from coordinate 222,142,988 downwards.
TGTTTAATGCCGGCCATGCATTATGCATTAACAGTGACTTGCACTTAAATAGCTTCTTTTATTTTGCCTCCAGCTTGCTCCGCAGAAAGGAATGTGACCCAAAATGAAGGATTGATGGTCGTGGGGATGTTCAGACTTAAACTACCTTGTCATTGCTTAAGCAGCTGTACTTAGTACTTAGTAGCTCAGGTTACAGATAACTGGTGTCCATGAAGGTTGAGGCTGCTAAATTTAGCTCTTGAATTTCGCCAGCAGAACGTAGACACATGCTGAGCTTGGTTAAGGGCGTCATATTTAGTATTGTAAATGCAGGCAACTGAGTCAGATGTCTTCTCACCTGGACCAATAAATAGCAATGTGAAAAGGGGAGGCTGCGCACCGAAGGAGTTAACAAATCCAAAGAGCAGAAGGGAACAGACTTATGGAGATTTAAAACAAGATAGGACCTGTCAAGGTACACACTGAATGAATTCGTTATTGTTTTAAGTCGGATTATTTTCACTCAGAAGCAACCGGCAAGAGCCAACAGCTCCTGCAAATGGATCATTTCCCAGCAGGTGTGACACTCATTTCCTGGGCTCTTCACCATCAAAAGGATTCACATGAGCATGGCCCTGTTTGTGTTTGTGTGTGTGTGTGTCCTATTCTCACCACCACTTAGGGACAGCTTGAACATTTCCTAGGGTGTAACCTTTGTTTATTCGGCAAACAGACCTTTGAAATAATTTGCTGGGCACTTCCAGCGAAGGTGGATTGGATTAACTCAAAGAGCTTTTCCTTTTGTCTGGGTCTCAGCAGAGTGTGGTACCAAAACACGTGCTGCTCCAATAGCCTCCCCTTTCCTGTCTCCTGTTTAGACAAGTTCCAGTTTTCTGACGGGCTTGTACAGACATGAGATACCACTGCTCCAAGCGTACGAATGCCATTGAACCCGCAGGCTGGGTCTGTCAAGGGGTGGTGGGGAGGGGCCCCTGATAAGAGTCGATCTTAAATGTCTGACATTGACTTCGAGATGCAGAGACAGCTCGGTGTGTTCATCAGCCTACAAGGAACCTCATTGCTCTGTTGATAGGTTGAGACATATTGCTATGTTGAGACCTAAATTGTGCCACGCATGGGTGTTGCAAGTCAATAGCATTGAAACTAAATAACTAAAATAACTAAATAAATTGAAACTTCACTTTATCCTTCTCAAAAAGCTGCCTATGTTTCTACAGACACTTCTATATTTATATAATATATCTTGTGTACATGACGGCAAATATACTTTGTTCAAAAACCCAATAAAAAACATTTATAAAAAAAATAAAGGTGGGAACTGTAAGGGAGTCGGCTTTTGCACTATGTTTATAGTTTCATGTACATTGTTTATTCTGTTGTTGTTATAATACCAAAAAATACCTCAATAATAAATGTTTCTACAGACACATATGGTCCGTATAATTTTATGGACTTGGTTCGACCAGTTGAGGTGTTTGGAGAGGGATTTCGAAAGTATTTTTCCCTTATTTGCCCTGGGTGATTCTTTACTTTTTTTTCCTCTCTAGGGAGATTACATGTCGGCAGGTGGGAGAAGGAAGAAATGTCCAGTCATGTTGCTCTGGTCATCAAGGTGTGAGCAGCTGGTCTTTTCCCACCATCGTATATTTTCACATGAGCTACTTTACTCAAGTCTGTAGTGGCAAATACTGGGCAACATCACGTCCAAGCCAGAGACTGCCCTCGTCTTTTATCTGAGGTCACATTTTGCAGCAAGCCCCATCAGAGACTGATCAGAGGTGATATTTCCCTCCTTGGTCTAGAGGGTACTGAGGTCTGTTACAATGCCTCATTGCCATGTCCAATTGAGAATGATTCGGGATGGAACCTGTCATCCTCCTGATCTGCAAAGGCCAGTACCCCACACAAAGTGCTACATTTCACAGTGAGCAATTGGGTAAACCTCTGTTTCTGCCACCACTTCTTTGTTCCGTTGGTGTTGAGATTGATCAGAAACTGGATTGAAATACCACAGAACATCATGGTAGCAGAGTATAGCTCTGGGGCTCTGAATCATCATAACTTATCATTTTTGACCTATTTGGATACTGCAAGAGATGAATTGTACTGATCACCATTAGGTTATGACTCTTCTTTTCAAACACATTTAGGTTGTATAGTGAACAGTGCAACTATAACCCCAAAATGGGGACTTACAACAAACATTTAATATATAACCCATTTAGTGCTTAACCATCGGAAAGATTCAGCTTTATTTTTTTCTCAGCTCTAATGTGAGGGAGGTGTGAATTTACTGTTGTCACCTCGATGCTGTTTGTTTTGTCACACAGTAAATGTAAGTGCTAAACCAAATGCTGGGTGTTGAATCACGTTAACACCTTGAATACTTGATGTCTTTAGATTATCATATTTCTGTAAATTTACTTGTCTATTGATGCCATTGAAAGCCCTTTTCTAGCTGTCCATCGAAGCTTTCATATATATTGAAGTTGACAACTGGATATAATCTTTGGTCCAAATAAATTCAGTTTTCATGATCCAACAGGACTGCAGAGTCATGAAAGTTTGGTCTTAAGATTCTGTGGTGCAAAGTGGTTGACAAAAGCTCCAAATATCCATTCTTGTGGCGCTTCAACTTTTTCCTTTCTCTTGAACATGCTGAAGCAACGTTAGCACTGTTGCTTCACAGCGCCAGCATCCTAGGTTTGATTCCCGGCTTGGGTCACTGTCTCTGCGGAGTCTGCACATTCTCCCGTGTCTGCATGGGTTTCCTCCAGGTGCTCTGGTTTCCTCCCACAAGTCCTGAAAGACATGCTGTTAGGTGAATTGGACATTCTGAATTTTCCCTCCGTGTACCCGAACAGGCGCTGCAATGTGGCGATTAGGGAATTTTTACAGTAACTTCATTGCAGTGTTAATGTAAGCATGCTTGTGACACTAATAAAGATGTAAAAAAATAAATTTAGAGTATCCAATTCATTTTTTCCAATTAAGGAGCAATTTAGCGTGGCCAATCCACCTATCCCGCACATCTTTGGGTTGTGGGGGCGAAACCCACGCAAACATGGGGAGAATGTGCAAACTCCACAGACAGTGACCCAGAGCCGGGACCGAACCTGGGACCTCGGCGCCATGAGGCAGCAGTGCTAACCACTGCGGCACCGTATTGTCCACAAATAAAGATTGTTATTATTATTACTCCTGGCAGTGGCTGCTCGATCGATGTTAGTCCATTTGACAATTCTGTATCTGATAGCCTTGCTAGTAGGTATGAACAGGCCATTTTATTTTGTCAGCATTCGTCAACCTGACTTAATATTTGCTTCTTTGGTTGATGTCCGACTTTCCCTGATAGCCCTCTTATGAAGCACCTAGGGACAATTTTACTGTGCTGAAAATGCTATACAAATGCACATTTCTGTTGCTGTCACAGTTGAGCTCAGTGCTCACGCACATGCCCTTGAAACAGCCGTCACTGGACAGTAATCCAGAGTGGGAACCATGGGGATTATGTCGAACCTATCCCAGGATATTAACCCTAATATAAGGCTCCTACTATCATTCTGCCCCAAGACAGAAAGCTCAGCAGAGAACAGCAATTGAAAGTGGCACTTACCTGATCTTTTTTTTAAATAAATTTAGATTACCCAATTATTTTTTCCAATTAAGGGGCAATTTAGCGTGGCCAATCCACCTACTCTGCACATTTTTGGGTTGTGGGGGCGAAACCCACGCAGACACGGGGAGAATATGCAAACTCCACACGGACAGTGACCCAGAGCTGGGATCGAACCTGGGACCTCAGCACCGTGAGGCGGTTGTGCTAACCACTAGGCCACCGTGCTGCCCTTCACTTACCTGATCTGACTGCTTGCTAGATAAAGACACACAGCTATCCTCAGAGGTGTTCTTACCTATAATGCAGCAGAAGGTTTAGAATGAAGTTGTGCTCTATGGAAGGTAGTTAGAAAGGAGGGTAGGCCTGAGAATTCCTCACAAGCCTTATCAGAATGTGATCATAGAATTTACAGTGTAGAAGGAGGCCATTCAACCCATTGAGTCTGCACCGGCGCTTGGAAAGAGCACCCTACTTAGGCCCACACCTCCACCGATCCCCGTGACCGCGTAACCCCACCCAATCTTTTTTGGACGCTAAGGGGCAATTTAACCTGGCCAATCCACTTAACCTGCACTTCTTTGGACTGTGGGAGGAAACCGGAGCACCCAGAGGAAACCCATACAGTCTCGGGGAAAACATGCAGACTCCACACAGACAGTGACCCAAGCTGGAAATGGACCCTGGGACCCTGGAGCTGTGAAGCAACAGAGCTAACCACTGCACTACCGTGCCATCCGTGGTGGGAAGGACCGACCCCTGTTTATTTAGAATGCTAATCGAGGGATAGTGAGAATACAGTACCATGAAAATTGAAGTCCTGTGGAGAAAGGGTTTGTTATTGCAATATTGTAATCTAAAAAAACACAAACTAAATGTAACTTGGTGAGTAACGAGAAACATTGTGCAAGGATAGGAGAATGGCACTAAGTCATAATGTCCATTTGGAAAGCCGGTGTGGGCACGATGGGCTGAATGGCCTCCTTCTGCACACGTAACATTTCTATGATTGTGTCAGTAACTATGTGGCAGCTCACTTCTTTTTTAAATAAGTTTTTATTGGGTTTTATAGCCACCCAATATGATAAATGAGACCAAACTCAATGGAATTAAAGAGAACATGTTTGACCCCAAGGTAGAAAAATGGGATTGGTTTGTTTGGGACATCCTGATAATGTAGCTAGATGATTCAGCGAGCCAGACGGCTGACCCCTGCCTTGGAGTCAAAAGGTTGTGAGTTCAAAGTTCAAACCCTGGTACAGAGACTTGAGCACAAAACCTAGGCTGATACTTCAATGCAATATTGAGTGTTGCACTATTGGAGGTGCTGTCATTTGGATTAAATGCTAAATGGAAGTCCTGTCTGCCATCTCTGGTGGATGTAAAATATCCCTTGACATTATCTTGAAGAAGAACAGACAAGTACTCCCCAGGATCCTGGTCAATATTTATTCTGCAATTTACGTCACTGAAACAGATGATCTGGTCGTTATCATGTTGCTGTTTGTGGGAGCTCGCTATGCCCAAATTGCCGGCCCCTTTTCCTACATCACACCGCTCCATTAACTATGCGGCGTTTCGGGAGGTCCTGAGGTTCTGATAGGCGCCATCCAATTTTACGTTGCTTCTTATAGCTAATTGTTAAGAAGGTTTGCTGATACGTGATATTCTGAAGATTGTTTAAGCTCTGGTCCCGCTGGCAGCGCAGCCCCTCCTGCTGGGTTTCCCGGTGCCATGGGGCGGCTTCAATGGGGTTCCCATTGACAGTGTCGGGAGCAAAGATTTCCGCCACGAGCGCGCCGCCAAGAAACACGCGGCTGGGAGGCTGTAGAATCCTGCTCTATAGATTATGGCTAGAATTTTATGTGCTTGGGCAGGTGTGTGCCTGAACTAGAAGCGGATTAAATCTTACAAAGAGACTTTGGGTGCGCGTCCTGGCATCATCGGGCACTCATGCGATATTTCGATCTTTGAGCGCGCCCGCTGACTATCAAGCAGGCAGCTTAGCCCATTAAGGAGCCATTTGAATGCAATTTTAAGTGGCCCTCTGCTTTTACAGTTGGCGGGCGGCCTTTACCTTTTAGCTGCAACCTTGATCCAGGACAGGGTGAAATGTCAGGGCTGAAATAAAATTTTAAAAAGTTGCCTGGGGACTGAGGTTTGTGTTTCAATACACTGCCCAGACAGTCGATGCATTGTCTTTCGATTACAGTTTATTTTTCTCAGGTCAGCAGCTCCTTGAGACATCTCCACAGCAGCTGTCCCCCTGAGGGACCACATTGGAAATGTCAGCCCAAATCTTCCCTTTTACTCAGCACCTGCCCTCTTCCTCCCTTCCCCAGCATCGGTGAGCCTTTGCCAGCACACATTTCACACAGGCTGCCCATTATTTTGGCTAGTCAGCATGAATCCGGGGCCGATTATGGTTGGAAGAGTGTTTTGCGCCATTTCCAGGCCAATCGAGAGCGAGCACCCCTTGGGCAAAAACACTCAGGCCTATGAAATCCAGTGGCAGAAATAGATTTTATGATAAATATACACTTTAACCCCAGACAGTTTACTTAATTCATTCCTGTCATCGCTGGAATTGCCCTCTTCCTATTGCCATGGTTAAGGATAATGGTATTCCGTCTCAGTAAAGGTGTTGAAGGGCAGCACGGTGGCCTAGTGGTTAGCACAACCGCCTCACGGCGCTGAGGTCCCAGGTTCGATCCCGGCTCTGGGTCAGTGTCCGTGTGGAGTTTGCACATTCTCCCCGTGTCTGCGTGGGTTTCGCCCCCACAACCCAAAAACGTGCAAGCTAGGTGGATTGGCCACACTAAATTGCCCCTTAATTGGAAAAATGATTGGGTACACTAAATTTAAAAAAAAAGTAAAGGTGTTGAAGGTGACACCTCTTTGGAAAAAGTGCAACATTCCCCCCCACCCGCCACCCCCGGCCACCTGACTGGCACCTGGGAATCCTGGGCCCAAAGCACCCAGCAAGTGCTGAACGCCTCGCCAGAGTAAGTTGAAGCCAAGTGCCGACAGCAAAAGGAACCTGGGCATCCCACCCACCCATTGGCACCCCACCCACCCATTCCTCCAACTGCCATCTACCGCACCTGTGACAGATTGTAGGTCCCACCTAGGACTCCCCAGCCACCAGAGAATTTGATTTTTAATGTGGAAGCAGGTCATCCTTCTTCATCCGGAGAATCCAGGGACTCTCGAAGAAAAAGACGGTCATCTGCCTTTTTGAATACAATTGAATGGCTTTCTGAAGGCAGTTAACAGTCAACCACATTGTTGTGGATCTGGAGTTATGTATAGGCCGGAACAGGTAAGGATGGTAGGCCCTTTCCCCTTCAGGACATTAGTGAACTCGGTAAGTTTTTGCAACAATTAACACTTACCTCCTCACTTCTCACCATCCAAGGCCCCAAACACTCCTTCCAAATGAAACAGCAACTTAGTTGTACTTCACCCAGTTTCGTACATTGTATTCACTGCTCACATTGTGGCCTTTTTCTCCAGTGGGGAGACCAAACACAGACTGGGTGATCGGAGGAGAACATCTCCATTCAATCTGCAAGTACGAACCTGAGCTTCATGTCACTTGTAATTTCAAAATTCTCCACTTTACTCCCACTCTGACCTTTCTGCCCTCGGCCTGCTACAGTGTTCCAATGAAGCTCGATGCAAGTTCGAAGTCATCTTTCAACTCGGTACTCTACAGCCTTCTGCACTCAATATTGTGTTGAAAATTTTTAGATCATAAACTTTGCATCCATTTTGTTTATTTGTTCACTTTTCTTTTGGAAAGCTGCTGTCCAACCATTCTTACCCCAGCTAGACACATATTTTGTTTATTCACTTTACCATTACCACAAAACCTTTTGTCATTCAATCCTGTCCTCGACCCAAACCAGACCTTTCCTTTTGTTCTTCCTTTCCCTGTTCCTTTCGCTTGTTCTAAACCTATTGCATTTCTGTCTTTGCTCAGTTCTGATGGAGGGTCATCATGGGCCTGAAGCATTGGTCGGAATCTTCCCAAAAATGAAATGGGTGCTGCCTCAGGCGTGAAGTTTGGAGGCTGCACTGCTGGCTTTTCTCCCTGTACTGAACAGCACTCTGTGAAGTTTCAAAGCTGAAGCAATATTCACAAAGCCAGCTGGATGGGCAGGGCCAAAAGGGAATTTGAGATGGGAGCACTTTTTAAAAAAGGGTACCCCAATCTTTGATTGAAGTAAAAGGCACCGTCTCACAGACCCGCCCCCCCCACGGACACGGGAATCCCCCCCACAGACATTGAGGCCTCACCCACAGGCATGGGGAACCGTCCCTGATGGCCAATGGATAAGGTGAACCCCCACAACTGAGCCGGCCAGAGGGCCCACAGCTTTGCCATGGGCACTGATCAAGTTCGTGGGGGTAATGCCCGATTATGATCCCCCTCACTGCTAGCATTTTATGCTTTTATTACATGGTCACCATTACTGATAGTAACGTTTTAATTTTACAGGCGGAATTTTCCAATTTTTTGACGAAGTGTAACTCAGGCAGGGAAAGTGGGGTGTAGCCTATCCGCTGCACTGCCAGTTTTCCCCCACCATATATTTTGACATTTAGGCAAAACAATCAAGGAGGTGGGTCCCCCAAAGACATGCTGGCGGAGTGAGCTCTCAATGTGCCCGTCCTGCCAGTAACCTTGGCTCTTGACAGATTGGAGTCAGGAAGATAAACATAGAATGATGGAACCAGCCCCCCATCCCATGGAACCCCTCCCCCCAACCCCCTGCCCTCCCCATAACGGTAGTGTCCGGGCAATGCCAGGGGCAGTGCCTGAGAATGACCTTCTCCCCTGGTTGCTGTACACACCTGTGTGCCCATGTTGGGATTCTGTTCGCCAGTTCCCATTTTTACAAACCTGTTTAAACTGCGCCAACTTGACGTCACGTGCCGGGTGGGGGAGGAGCATTTACAACATGGGGGGGGGGGCATACTTGCTAACGAAATTTAAATATATGATAATGGGGTTCCCGACCTTTCAAGGCGGGAAACCATTTTGTCACTGGTGGGGGCGGTGGGGACTATTACTCCAGGGACTCTTGCGGGCATAATTCCCGTTACCAATTCTTGTGGAATTCTGCGCTCTTTACACCTATGGCAAACATCCAGGCCTTCTTTTGGGGATCAGTTGAATTAAAATTTTCCAAATTCCTTGTGGACCAGGGACCCAGATTCAAGTCCGGCCTTGGGTGACTGTGTGGAGTTTGCACTTTCTCCCTGTATCTGCGTGGGGTTTCTCCAGGAGTCCCACAGTCCAAAGATGTGCAGGTTAGGTTGGGTTACGGGGATAGAGCGGGGAAGTGGGCTTAGATAGGGTGCTCCTTTGGAGGGCGGGTGCAGACTCAATGGGCCGAATGGCCTCCTTGTGCACTGTAGGGTTTCTATGAGCGTTCCCTAAATAGTCCATTTTAAAATATGAGAGACCGGTGCTTTTAGTGATGGTTTAGTTGGTAAACCTGCCTGTTAACTAAACCTCAGATGCCCAAAGAGGACACAACTGGTGCATATACTGCTCTTAACATCAAGTAACCAATTGGAACACCCTCTGGTAATACTCTGGGTAGGATCAGACCCTTGCGATCAAATCTAGGACCTTTCGGATCTACGCGACTTGGCTACTCGGAAGACCATCGGATTGGCTCATGGGAAGGAATGTTTAATTGCTGATATCTTTAGTGCAGGCACAAAGATTTAAAATTTCCCAGGTTCATCTGTGTAATTGTACCCTTCTGCTCTGATGGAATGCTTCTGAAGTTTAATTTGCTGAACTACTGAAACCATAATTTGTGTTGTGTTTTAGGAAATATTTCACAAACTGTTAACACACTATTATTCCCTGGAGGGCAAATATCATGATACAATGATTAATCCTTTAAATACTGTGTGTCCTTTGATGATTTCAACACACGCACAGTTTGTGTGGAACATCTGCAAAAATGGGACATTCTGGAAGATTCTATTGCTGAATGCTGTAAAGCAGAATTACAGCAACATATGGTTCCATCACAGCATTCTGCAACTCACTAGATTTTTGGGATAAAACCAGATTTGATTCTGAATCAAAAAGTCCAAAGCTTTTTTGATCATTATTCACCAAATTCGATTTATACATGCGATATTTGTAGCTGCCTCAGAGCTTATGTTACTGAATATTGTATGGCCTCTACTGTTCCTCTTTGTCTATCTCACTGCTGGCCTATCACACACAAAGATTGCAGCCAGATGTTTGCTGCAGAACGGTTTGACAGTTTTTTTTTGGAACACTGTCCCTCTCCATCTGGGAACTGAGGTCAAAAACAGCCCAGATGGAATAGAGGGCGCCTTGCTCTCTGATGTGGGACTGGGAAGTACAATATGTTCGAATATTGTTCATTCACCTCTAGGACCTGGGCTCAGATCCAAACCGCTCTGAAGAGATGAAAGTTTCTTTCTCACAGTGTCTTTCATGCATCTCAACTCTTTGTGGATATTAATAGCATTATGTCTTTTAAAAAAACAATGCATTAGAGAATCATAAAATCTATCACTGAAAGAGGCCATTCAGCCCATCATGTCTATGCTAGTCCTTTCAAAAGGCCACCAGTTAGCCCCACTCTTGTCCCAAAAGTTTACAATTTTTTATCCTTCAAGTATTGATCCAATTCCCTTTAGAAGGCTTATTATGTCCTTTTTTTACAACAGTGCTGTAGGAATTAAGAAAAGTATGATGGAACCATCAATTCACTAGACACGTGCTTTAAGATATGAACAGTGGTTTTAATCGACTTACTACAGAGCCAGCCTGTTACCCGTTGAACTCTCGATGAACTGCAGGCTGGCTCTGGACAAGGGTATTTATACAGCAGTCCAGGGGGAGGAGTCATGGGCGGAGCCAAGGGTGGAGCCCTGTACAAACTCCTGAGCATTCCCAAAGCTACTCCCCCTAGTGGTCGGATAACGCTACTGCGCTTACAATGGTATTGGTAAATACAGTGTGAATTACTAAGTTACATTCACCACAAAGTAGTTTTGCATCAGTGGCTCGACAGGCATTTGCACTGTGTATTCTACCGGCTGTGGCTCAGTTGGTAGCACTCTCACCTCTGTGTCAGAAGGTCGTGGGTTCAAGTTCCTCTGGGACCTGAGCACAAAATTAAAGTACAGTACTGAGGGATTTTTGGAGGTTGTCCCCTGTTCTCTGCAGGTGGTCGAGATCAAGGCTTGAGCATTCCGATGATGACCCGCACATTCAGACATAGGAACAGCTTCTTCCCCACATCTATAAGACTCCTCAACGATTCCCCCTTGGACTGATCTGTTCCCTATAAGAACACTATTCACAACGCCCTATGCTGCTCTTGCTAATATATTTGCTTTGTTTGGCCCTTGTTCCATACTGTAACCAAACACTGTTTGTCGATGTACCATTTGTCAATGTACTCTGTTGATTATTTCTTTGTCTACTATGTACGTACTGTGTACGTTCCCTCGGCCGCAGAAAAATACTTTTCACTGTACTTCGGTACATGTGACAATAAATCAAACCAAAATAAAATCTTCTTTTTGGTAGCGGCATCCATGGTGGCTCCTGTGCCTCGTCAACCGCAAAGGCAGAAGACGGCAAGATGGTTCATATCATCAGAGTTTGGCATGTTACTGAAAACTGTCAAAACTGTGTGGACAATGACGGTGGTCCAAGGTCCCCATGTTAAACAACAAGGTCCCCATGCTAAACAAAGTCAGGCGCAGGCCAAGGTCCATCTCCATCAGCAATGCCTCGGCCTCATCCTTCGGATTCAATAGAAGGACCATCGAACAAATACTTGTGCCCTTCTTGAAGCCTGCTCCACAAACATTCAGGCACAACTCCTGCAAAATTGAGTTCCATTGACTGCCCACTATGTCCTCAGGGCCAAAATTCATCACCCCGTTCAGATCCTCTGTCAACACTCAAATGTCTGAAAGACAAAAGAAAACACTTCAGAGTCACTCTGAAGCTCTCCACAAGTGGGAGAGCTTGCTCACAAATTGTGCAAAGTGCAACAAATTGGGCATCAATCTTCATCTTGTTTTGGGTCCCAATGCACCAATGGTGAGACAGAGTGATGGCAGAGAAGGAAAAGAAGCAAATCCTGTATTACCCTGTGGGGTCCTGCCCCATGTACTCAAAGGTCAACAGGTGGAAAATAGGTCTACTCGCTCACACAAAGACCTCTGGCAGAAGCTCGTGACTCTGGGCAGACGTTGTCCTCATATCAAGGTACAGTCAACGATGATAAATGGCCCAAATCCTCGGAGCAAGGTAATGACAGATAGGTTGCTGCTGCGCTCAGAATTTCTCCTAACTCAAGGCTGCTGTGCAATCTTCCAAGCCTGGTTGCCAAAGAAATGCAGAGTGCATCTTAATTTGGGGAACAATCTCAGTGTGGAGTAGAACAAAGAAAAGTGTAGTACAGCTGCAACATGATTTCCTAACTCCTGTACTAAATGCCTCGGCTGATGAAGGCAAGCATGCCATATGCCTTCTTAATTACCTTGGCCACCTGTGTTGCCACATTTAGGGAACTGTGGACCTGTATGCCCAGATCCCTCTATAAGTTAATGTTCCTCAGGGTTCTGCCATTTACAATATAATTCAAACCGAGATCTGATCCTCCAAAATGCATCACCTCGCATTTGTCCGGATTGAACTTCATCTGCCATTTCTGTGCCCAAGTCTCCAATCTATCTAAATCTTGTTGTATCCTCTGACAATCCTCGGCACTATCAGCAACTCCGCCAAACTTTGCGTCATCCGCAAAGTCGTCGGGTCATAACAGGTCATGCCCCCTTTTACTGCACTAGCTGCTGTATGGTAAATTAAAATGTCCAGTCTAATTTTAGTGAGTGGATGAGTGAATGGATGAATGGATTAATGGGTAAGTGAGTGAATGGGTAGGATGGGTTCATGGGTGTGTATGTGGGTAAGAGGATGGTGGGCAGGTAGGTGAGTGTGTGGGTCAGTGTGTAAGTTGGTGAGGTGGGTAAGGTGTCTGGGTAGGTAAGTTGTCAGGATGGCTGAGTGGTCTAAGGTGCCAGACTTAAGCAGAAATTGAGGTTGGGTTGGGTTGGTGGGTGGTTTGGTCTGGTTGGGATTGTAGACAGATCAAGGGTTAATTGGGTCTGGTCTGGAAGGCAGTTGGATCGAGGAAGGTAGTCAGCGTTGGGAGGTAGTCAAGGGGGGTAGTCGGTTGGTTTGGGTGTAGTTGAGGGGAATAGGGGGCTGAATGGAAGCTCGTTGTGTAGTTAGCTAGCTGTTAGACCAGGTTTTAATGTGCCTAACATTTGCTGGTTAACTACCCAGGTAAGTGCCACAGAACTGTACGGAATCTCCGAATATCTCCAAGTCAAGGTATTTGTGGAGAGGGCAGCACGGTGGCACAGTGGTTAGCATTGCTGCCTCACTGCGCCAAGGTCCCAGGTTCGATCACGGCTTTGGGTCACTGTCCGTATGGAGTTTGCACATTTTCCCCGTGTCTGCCAGGGTCTCACTCCCACAACCCAAAAATGTGCAGGGTAGGTGGATTGGCCATCCTAAATTGCCCGCTAATTGAAAAAAATGAATTGGGTACTCTTAAATTTATAAAACAAAAAAAAGAGATATTTGTGGAGGGTGCCGGGAAACAGTGAAATTATCCATTTTCTTTGTAACTTTCCAGGAATTCTCACAGAGGCCCATGTGTCTGGACTTTCACAGGGTCTAGACGTGCATCTTCATTTATTTTGACCTGACGTATTGTAGTAATGTGTCATAAACACCTTACGTTTGTCCTCCAGGTATGCTGCATGAGCCAATGTGACACCAAGGACACATTGTAATTAGCTTTCATGTCTCTGGGTTAGGGGCTTAAAAATCAGCTAACATTGGAATTCTACAGTCTAAGACATTTTTGGAAATGTAGATAATGGATAAGGACAGTTTAGGCTGTGGGTCTTCCACTTCTGATTGTGTAGTTCTATTACTCTTACCATCCAGGATAACATATGAAAATAATAAACAGCTTACATTTATATAGTGGGCGAAATTCTCCGCCCCCCACGACGGGTGGGAGAATAGCGGGAGGGCCTTCCCGACATTTTTGCCGCCCTCCCGCTATTCCCCCCCCCCCCCCCCCCCCGCCGAAGTCCCGACCCGAATCGCTGCCGCCGTTTTTTTACGGCCGGCAGCGATTCTCAGCTGTTAGATGGGCCGAAGTTCCAGCCCTTTCCGCCGTTTTTACGAACGGCAAACACACCTGGTCTTGCCGTTCGTAAAAACGGCGTCACAAACTCGCTATTAATAACCATGGCACCGATTGGCACGGCCGTACCACGGCCGTGCCAAGGGTGCCATGGGCCCGCGATCGGTGGGCACCGATCGCGGGCAGCGGGCCCGATGCCCGCGCACTACTTGTCCTTCCGCCGCCCCGCAGTATCCATTCGCGGGGCGGCTGAGGGGCAACCCGGCCCGTGCATGCGCGGGTTTCGCGCAAAAACGCGATGACGTCACCCGCGCATGCGCGGGTTGGAGTTTTCCAAACTGCGCATGCGCGGCTGACGTCATATGACGCGTCAGCCGGCGCTAACTCCGGCAAGCGGGCTTAAACGATTTTCGTTAAGCCCGTCTTGCCGGAGCCTACGGCGTCGGGCTGCTAGCCCCGACCGGGGACCAGAATCGGTCCCCGGTCGGGAAGGGGCGCGCTGCCATAAAACCCGCCCGGGTTTTACGGCAGCTTTACGATTTCTCCCGTTTTGGGAGAATCGCGCCCAATGTCTTTCCTTACCATAGGACGTCCCAATGTACTTTACTGTCAACAAAATAATTTTGAGTATTGCCATGGTTGTAATGAAAGAAGTGCCAATAGCAAATATTTACTCACTCAATGGACAGTGGCATCCATGTGTACCATCTACAAAATACACTGCAGGAACTCCCCAAGTCTCCTTGGGCAGCACATTCCAAGCCCATGATTGCTACCATTTCGAAGGACAAAGGCAGCAGATACCTGGAAACCCTTCCATTTGCAATTTCCCTCCAAGTTACTCACCGTCCTAACTTGGAAAATATTGGCGCTCCTTCACTTACAATATCTTAGAACTCCATCCCTAACAGCAGCGCTGTGGGTGTACCTACACCACATGGACTGCAGCGGTTTAAGAAGGAAGCTCCCCACCACCTTCTCAACGGTAATTGGGGATGGTCTAGCCAGTGGAGTCCACATCCCATGAATGAATTTTTAAAAACTCCCACAATGAGATAAAGGGGAGATGGTGGCGTGGTATTATCACTAGACTAGTAAAACAGAAAGCCAGGATAATGCTCTGGGGACCTGGGTTCAAATCCCGCCACTGCAGGTGGTGAAATTTGAATTCAACAAAAATCTGGAATTAAAAGATCACCACGAAAGCATTGTTGATTGCCGTAAAAACCCATCTGGTTCACTGACATCCTTTAGGGAAGGAAATCTGCCATCCTTACCTGCTCTGGCCTCCATGCGACTCCAGACTCTGGCAATGTGGTGACTCTTAACTGCCCCTCAAGGGCAATTAGGGATGCCCAATAAATGCTGGCCCAGCCAGCGATGTCAACGCCCACTGAATGAATAAAACAAATTGACCAGATAATCTATGTAAGCAATGGTGAAGGGTGATTGTTGGGCTGGACACGAAAGATAACTCCCCTGCTTGTCTTCAAAATGTGCCAAGTGACCTTTTACGTCCACCTTGATGGTGGTACTTGGCCTGTGGCTTAGTACCTCACCTGAAAGATGATAGTGCAGCACTCTTTCAGTACTCCAGTGGAACATAGGCCTTGATTTATACTGCCTAATAACATCAAACATGATGGAAAAAGAAAAAAAACTGCATTTACATTGCACCTTTCAAGATATCAGGGTGTCTCAAAGCACTTCACAGCCAATGAAGAACTTTTGAAGTGTTTGGTGTAAGTGGTGTGAATGCCTGTAAATGATTGGTAGATCAACTGGGAAATAGAAAGCAAATGGTGGATAAAAATAACCAGTGTGTGATTCAATGATGAGCGAGAGGTTACTCAAAACCTACCCGCTACGAGCCCAGAGGCACTGTAGTAAACGTTGCCAATGGCCTACAGGAAATGCTGAGACAGTTAGACTCACATAGCAGTGGAGGCAATTCGGCCCATTGGTGCTGTTCCAGCTCTCTGACAGATATCTACTTAGTCCCATTCTCCTGCCCTTTCCCTTCTTACTTTCTTTTTATCATGAAACCACGTGCTGACTACTTCTTATCTGAAATGAGCCTGCTCTAACTCTTAAATAGGCTGCATTGCATACTGTGCCTTTTGAAGATGGCATGGAATCAAGATCAGCCAAAGTAAAAAAAATGAGAAAATTTCAGTCAGGTTCAAAGAAAAATTTGAATAGAAGGTCCAGTTTGTCAAGATGTGCGGGTTAGGTGGATTGGCCATGCTAAATTGCCCGTAGTGTCCTAAAAAGTAAGGTTAAGGGGGGGGGAGGGTTGTTGGGTATAGGATGGATACGTGGGTTTGAGTAGGGTGATCATGGCTCGGCACAACATTGAGGGCCGAAGGGCCTGTTCTGTGCTGTACTGTTCTATGTTCTATGTTCTATGTTCAAGGTTCCTGATGCAGCATCAAGTCACTGGGCCGTATAGATGGGAAGAGTCAAATGTAGAAGCATCTGTGAGTCAATTGATTTCAGCTCCAATTGGAATCGGCATCCTAGCCTCTGATGAGAATAAGTCAGCTGGGCTCTTGTTCCTGACCAGGATCTGAACATTTCTGCTGGAAAACTACAATTTTATTAATTGTGGGTGAGGACTCAAATCAGTCTTTTGTCTGACAGCTTGGGTGAGGTTTACAAATTGAAATGGGGAACCTGGTACCCAGATAATTTCCAGATTCCGTCTCTGTGCCACCACTGTGTCGCTCCGGCAGCACCATTCTGGAACGCAAATCCCTAAATTTTTAGGCCCATTTAATGACGCTGAGTGCCTCCAAGAAGCGGGAGCTGCATGACGTGTGCAAGTGGCAAAGGCAGACGGAAGCCATGGTGAGGCCTGGTGCTGCTGGGCAAGCTGCATAAACGCTCACAAAAGTGGCCACGCAGCCACATGAGAGGTAATACCCACAATTCGGTGCAGGATCCTCCAGGAGTACGTCATTTTTCACTGCATATAGAAAACGTACACTTCTCACCGTCAATGTGCATCAGATTGTTTGGATCCACGTTTAAAATGTCTTTATTGACCTCCCGGGCACATTGATAATCTCCTCAGGGAGCTTAATGGGTGAGTAACTGGGGGTGCGAGGGTCTCTCGTCCCCCACCCACCGCTTTCGCTCTGAAAATCATGGCACATCCCAGAGGTGTCAGAGCTGCCTGGGAACACGATTTTTAAATTGCGCTTGCACCCATTCCAGGGCCCACTGACAATTGAAAATCCAGCCCTTTTAAGCAGACAATCAGTTTTTCTGATTCAGCAACATCCCTCAAGTCCCCTCTAGTGGCCACTCTGCTAAACATCATTCAGGCTTCCAGACCGGCCGTTTGTCAAAAAATGCAAACAACTGAGGTGGAATTGTGCACAACATAAATAAATAATCAATCGTCTCTAACAGATTTGGGCCCTTTCCACCGCTTTCAATTGTGTTTGTGCTATTAGTTGGTTAATTTTGATATTATTTATTTTATTCCAACTCACAGTTCTCAGCAGGTAAACATACAAGTGCTGCAGGTTTTACATAAATTGCAGGACCCACAACTGAACAATATCGGTCAGCTGAATCGCTATGAAACAATTCGGTTCCAAGCAAGGCCATTGAAGCCGGGGCTGCCGCTGAAGGATTGGTCGAAATCAGTTCCACTTTTCTGGATAAAGTTCTGCCATTTTGTAAACAAAAATGATAAAAACAGATTACAGAAAGGAAATTGTGTCTGCCCCAACATGTCCTGAATAGTGGAATTAAAGTCTGATGTAAAGATAATGAGGCTATTTTTAACTCTCAGCAATTGTTTCCAACTTGGTAATATTGAATCAGGACGCCCATTATAAACTCTGCCCACATTTCATTTCCAGTGAAGTCAGTAAAAAAGAAAATCAGCAAAGAAAAGTGTTTGATCCGCTAGCACCTGTTTCATGCGACTGAGCGAATGACAATTAGCCAATGTCTGTGGCGCCTCCCAGCAGAGGATGTAAAGTTGCATCGGTTTCAAAGGTTGAATGGATCTGCTGCCTAATAATTGGGAGTTTTAGCCCAGTTGTGGAAATTTCTCTTTCGTTGCTGGGATTGTTGAATGCTGTTAAACCCTCATTAACAAGTGAGCGAATGTTTACAACATGTATTTTCTGATGAACAATAACGGCGAGGAATTACTCACATTTGGGAAGTAACCCACTTTGGACCCCATCCCCAACCTTTTCGCTTTTTAAAAAAAACATTTGAAAAAGGTTTTGCCAATTAAGGGTCAATTTAGCGTGGCCAATCCACACCGCTTTGGGTTGTGGGGGTGAGACCCATGCAGACACGGCAGAATGTGCAAACTCCACATGGACAGTGATTCTGGGTCGGGATCGAACCTGGGTCCTCGGTGCCGAGAGGCAGCAGTGCTAACCATTGCGCCGTGGTGCTGCCTGTTAGATACTGCTCATCCTGATTACCTCTATGAATACAAGAGGCCTGTATGGCTCTGCGAAAATGTCCACTTGGACCACTTGCCCAGTGAGCCATAAGTAAACTTCTAATGACACATTTCCAATGTGCTTTATTTTATTCCCGGAAGCAACCCAGACTCATCAAGGCCTTAAGACGGAGGCCCACAGCTCATAGATTATTACTACATTAGGTGACATCCAAATGACAGTCGTTGAAAGAAGCGGAAGACCAGAATTTCCAAATTGTAAAGTATAGACCTTGACCAGACGTGTAAATATATGATTGTCAATGTACAGCCGCTCGCTAAAACCACAGAGGCTTCTTTACTGTCAGTGCTGACACATGCTTGCCAAATTACTTTACTGGGGCAGTGACAGGGCTCAGATTCCTGTCCTCCTTAAACAGTAATCCAGAAGGAAGTAATACCATGTCAGTTTACAGCTAATGACTCCCTTCCTGCACTCACTGTACCCTGGGGACAGCAAGCTTCCTGAAGCACTTTGCAACAACTTAACCCTTTCATTAACCTATAGGTGGGTATGAACAAAACAGCTTCCAGGACAGTGGGAACACTATATACTATCTGGGAAACACTCTTTGAACAAAGATATGAAATAGCTGTGCTTAAAAATAAGGCGCTTGAATCTTGCCGGGACCCGATTAACCAGATTACATTTGTTTTTGTATTAGACTCATTTGGTATAGAAACAAATCACAAGACACTTAAGAAAAATACAACTATAAGGGGGGGGGGGGGGGCGGGTGGGGGGGTTACTAAAATCATGGTCAGAGGGACCAGTTTTAAGGAAGGTCTCAAAAAGTAAGTGGGGACGTGGTGAGGTTTGGAAAGAAAACTGTCGAGCTTCGGGCCGAGAGAGCACATAGAAGAACATCAGGGTTGAAGAAGAGGCCAGTATTTCAGGAATGCAGAGTTGTCAGAGAGCTCTGGGCTTCAATAAGGTCACAGGGAGAGGCCTTGGGAAATTTAAACATGGGGCAGGTATTGTGCTGGTTGGTTGAGGTGAATCAAGCACCAAATTTCTCCGCACCCCACCCCACTCGCCACCTGATTTTGGCAGTGTGAATATGTGATTTTAACTTCTGGGCATGAACTATATCCCACCATCAGGGTGCTGTGGAGGCTGTAAGTGAGAAGCAGCAGCTCTCCGACAGAAAAGTGCCGAGTGTTGAGTGATAGGACACCACCAGTCGACATCGGAGGAATGGTCACCAAAAGCAAGGCAAGCTGCAGGGGGGAAGCTTTGTGAGAGAAGAAGGGGATCCATGGACAGGGGGTCGAGGCCTCCCTTTCCCTTGTGAGGACCTGGAGAGCCTCGTTACTGATCCTGACCCCAGGAGGAAAGTGAAGAGACCACAACCATTTGAGCTTTGATCTTCTGCTCTCGAATCTGCTTCTGACAGGAAAGGCACAAGGGATGAGGCCAGAGATAAAATTGCAGATTCTCCGCTCCCCATGCCGGGTGGGAGAATCGTGGGAGGGCCGGGCGACTAATTTCACGCTCCCCTGCGCCCCCTGCGATTCTCCCACCCCCCGCTCGGAAGAATCACCATTCGTTGTTTTTCACGGCGACCGGCGATTTTCCGACCCGGATGGACTGAGCAGCCTGCCATTCGCGACCGGTTCACGACGGCGGCAACCACACCTGGTCGCTGCCGTCGTGAACATGGGCGCCAAAGGCCCGTTTGAAGCTTGTGGGGGGCGGAGAGGGGATTGAGCACCACGGCCGTGCTCGGGAGGGGACCGGCCCGCGATCAGTGCCCACCGATCGTCGGGCCAGCATCTCAAAGCGACGCACTCTTTCCCCTCCGCCACCCCGCAAGATCAAGCCGCCACGTCTTGCGGGGTAGCGGAGGGGAAGACGGCCACCGCGCATGCGCGGGTTGGAGCCGGCCAACCTGCGCATGCGCGGCTGACGTCACATAGGCGCCGCCGTCGCGTCATTCTCAGCGCGCCGCCTTGATGCAAGCGTCAAGGCCCAGCGGCCGAGATTAACGGAGCGCCGCTCCTAGCCCCCCGGGTGGGGGTGAATAAGGTGAGAGGAGCGGCCTCCGAGGCCGTCATGAAACTCGGCCGTGTTCACGACGGCCTTCACGATTTTTCCCGGGAGCGCAGAATTCCGCCCCCTGATGACACCATCTTAGGACCTTGGCAGGTAAATCACCTGATCAATTCTAACACGACCGGTTTCTGCTGGGTGGTTCGGGTTAAAAGTGCCCCGATATAATGGTTTTCAAACTGAAGTCCACGTGGAAGGCAAGAAAAAGTAAACGCCAATTTTCTTGAATTAAATACTCCCTTTATGCTGCCCTTTCATATTGTAAATATCGTATAGTATTATCATTTAGATGGGCGTTCATGTCTAATCCATTTGAAAAGATGTCTTTTAACAAAAATGGTTGAGAACTACTGCATTAATATCATGAGAAGTAATTTTTAGGCTTTAAGATGAATTACAGTTTAATCAAACATTGTGACCGTTGTGTGAGAATGGAGCTCTGAGTCATTTAGCAGTCTGGGTGAAGGAGTTAGAAGGGTTCAAAAAGTGGTTGGAAAATCTTTTGCACTGGATGTGATGATGTAATCCATACTGAGATGTGCCATTGTGTCATCAAAACACTCGAACGTTGCTTGTGTCTGAGACTGATTGTTGTGACATGAATGGTACTTTGCTTTTCACCTTTTCTGTAACCCCAAGCTTAAAGAGAGCGTCTCCTTTAAAAGAAGTGACAGCACACAGGAGGAAGAGGTCAGGCTGCACAAAGAGCCTACAGATGAACGGAGTCCTCTCCGTGTACAGCCATTTCCACAGAGCATCGTGTAGCCTGAAGCCACTTACAGTATTAACAGGTCAAACAAATATTAGCTCCCACCCTCCCATGGAGCAGATTTGACCTTTTGTTTGTCTAACCACAGCTTAGAGTTTGGAGCCCGGCCTGAGTCAAAGGGCCCAATGGAAAGGGATTTGTACGTTTGAAAAGACGCCATTGTCCTCACAAAGACCACAGACATGAGTGAGTTTGAAGGCCTTTCTTATACTCGATTTACTTCGATGGCACGCTGTCTGCTATTAGCATATGTCTCTTCCATCATTAATGCCATTCTTCGACCTCTGGACAAAAGAGAAAATGCAGGGTAGATCTACGTAGGATGTATTTTTTTTTCTACATTCATGGGGTGTGTGTATCAGTGGCATGGCCACTATTTATTGCCCATCCCTACTTACCCTTAGGAAGAGCCACCTTCTTGAACCACTACAGTCCATGATAGTATAGGCATAGAATTTCATAGAATTTACAGTGCAGAAGGAGGCCATTCGGCCCATCGAGTCTGCACCGGCTCTTGGAAAGAGCACCCTACCCAAGCCCACACCTCCACCCTACCCCCATAACCCAGTAACCCCACCCAACACTAAGGGCAATTTTGGACACTAAGGGCAATTTAGCATGGCCAATCCACCTAACCTCCATATCGTTGGACTGTGGGAGGAAACCGGAGCACCCGGATG
Source organism: Scyliorhinus canicula (assembly GCF_902713615.1). Taxonomy (NCBI): domain Eukaryota; kingdom Metazoa; phylum Chordata; class Chondrichthyes; order Carcharhiniformes; family Scyliorhinidae; genus Scyliorhinus; species Scyliorhinus canicula. Next base: position 222,121,143 of record NC_052149.1, on the reverse strand, counting down.
AAACCCACGCACACACGGGGAGAATGTGCAGACTCCGCACATACAGTGACCTAGCGGGGAATCGAACATGGGACCCTAGAGCTGTGAAGCAATTGTGCTAACCACTATGCTACCGTGCTGCCCGTCAATACCTGCAGTGCTCTTAAATAGCAGTGAATCACAATGAATTGACATCCATAAATAGATCATTTGGTCCAAGAGGTCAATGCTCATGTTTGCGATCTCTATGTGTGTCCTCTCACCCTACCTCATCTAACTCTATTAACATATCCACCCATTCCTTTTCTCCTCAATTCCTTATTTAACATTCCCTCAAAGGCATCAATGAAGTTTACCACAACTACTTCATGTGAGTTCTAACCATTCTCCAGACAAATACGTTGCTCCTGAATTCCCCATTGGATTTAGAAATGACTATTTTATATGCATGGTCGCTATTTGTGGCCTGCAATGATCTGCTGTTGTCTGATTGGTCAGTTCTATTAGTCAAGCGCAGTGTGTCAGCGTGCTTACACGTGATGGAAAATAATGAAACGAAGCAAACCTTCGAATGGCCACAGTGAGCTCAATGCTAATTAATGCACCAACTGTTACTATCCCAGACTTGCTGGAGCCAAACAAAGTTGCAGGACAATTGAAAGAAGAATGTTTTATATTGTTATTAATGTTAGTCTGATCCCATCACTTACACTGTCTGTGCTAATCAGAAACAGCCACCTAGGCTGGGCAAATAGAAATAACCATTTACCATAGCCTGAGGGGTCAACAACCAAATCTCTGCTCATAACACATTGAGTATTTTGGGCAGTGTCTACCTCTTTTTAAAAAAGGTAAGCCAAATATCCTGATTCATGCTGTGTCCGGTCAAAAAATGACAGAGGGCTGGATTTTCTGCCGCCTGGTGTGGGCCCCCGATGTGGCGAAGGTTCGTGTGTCTGTGGAGAATCCTTAAGGGAGTTGCTCCCAAAGACCAACAGAGAGCCACCCCACCCTCCCACAATGCACTACCTGCCCATCCCTCCCCGACCAGAACCAACCCCGCCCGCCATCCCCTTCCCCCCGGAGACCACCTAAAACTGCAGACCCCCAGGTACCCCCTAATTAAAGGAACTCTCCACAGAGATCCCTTAAATAGGGAGACCCCCAGAGATATGCCCCAAATAGGAAACCCACACACAGGTACCCCCTAAACAGGGAGACCTCCACAGGATCACCCCAAATAGAGAGATCTCCACAGGTGAAATGAAATGAAATGAAAATCGCTTATTGTCACGAGTAGGCTTAAATGAAGTTACTGTGAAAAGCCCCTAGTCGCCACATTCCGGCGCCTGTCCGGGGAGGCTGGTACGGGAAACGAACCGTGCTGCTGGCCTGCTTGGTCTGCTTTATAAGCCAGCAATTTAGCCTTGTGAGCTAAACCCCCCAAATAGTAAAACCTCCCACAGTGGAGACCCCTACAGGAGTATCTTAGCTAAAGGGACCCCCCGAAGAGACTCTCTAACTAAAGGGACTTCCCACAGGGGGTGAGGGTGGTGTGGGGGTGGTGAGGGTTTGAGGGTGGTGTGGGGGCGAGTGTGGTGTGGGGTTGGTGTGGGTTTGAGGGTGGTGCGGGTGTGAGGGTGGTGTGGGGTAGTATGGGGGAGTGTGGAAGGTGAGGGTGGGGGTGTGCGCGGTGGTGTGGGAGTGAGGGGGAAGTGGGGTTGGTGTGGGGGTGAGGGTGGTGTGGGGGTGGTATAGGGGTCAGGGTGGTGTGGGGGTGGTGTGGGGGTGAGGGTGGTGTGGGGGTGAGGGTGGTGGGGGTGTGGGGGTGAGGTGGTGTGGGGGTGAGGGTGGTGTGGGGGGTGTGTATAGGGGTGAGGGTGGTGTGGGGTGAGGGTTTGTGGGTGTGGTGTGGGGGTGAGGGTGGTGTGGGGTGGCATGGGGGTGAGGGGTGGTGTGGGGGTTAGGGTGGTATGGGGGGTGGTGGGGGTTGAGGGTGGTGTGGGTGTGGGTGGGGCATGAGGGTGGGTGGGGTGTGGTGTGGGGGAGAAGGTGGTGTGGGGGTTGAGGGTGGTTGTGGAGTGGTGTGGGGTGGGGGTGAGGTGTGGTGTGGGTGGGTTGAGGGTGAGGGTGGTGTGGGTGTGGTGTGGGGGAGAAGGTGGTGTGGGGGTGAGGGTGGTGTGGGGTGGTGTGGGTGGGGTGAGGGGGGTGGGGGTGGGAGTGAGGGTGAGGGTGGTGTGGGTGTGGTGTGGGGGAGAAGGTGGTGTGGGGGTGAGGGTGGTGTGGGGTGGTGTGGAGGTGGGTGGTGTGGGGGTGAGGGTGTTGTGGGGTAGTGTTGATGTGAGGGTGGTGTAGGGGTGAGGGTGGTGTGGGTTTGAGGGTGGTGTGGGGTGGGGTGGGTTTGAGGGTGCTGTGGGATGGTGTGGGGTGAGGGTGGTGTGGGGGTGGTGGGGGTGAGGGTGGTGTGGGGTGAGGTGGGTGAGTGGTGTGGGGTTAGGGTGGTGTGGGTGGTGTGGGTGAGGGTGTGTGGGGGGGGGGGTGTGAGGGTGGTGTGGGGGTGAGGGTGGTGTGGGGGTGGAGTGGGTGAGGGTGGTGTGGGGTGAGGGTGGTGTGGGGTGAGGGGTGTGGGGGTGAGGTGGTGTGGTGCAGTGGTTTGGGGTGAGGGTGGTGTGAGGGTGGTGTGGGTGGGATGGTTTGGGTGAGGGTGTTGTGAGGGTGAAGGTGGTGTGGGGTGAGGTGGTGTGGGGTGCGGTGGTTTGGGATGAGGGTGGTGTTGGGGGAGGGTGGTGTGGGGGTGAGGGTGGTGTGGGGTGGTGTGGGGTGAGGGTGGTGTGCGGTGGTTTGGGGGTGAGGGTGGTGTGGGGTGGTTTGGGGTGAGGGTGGTGTGGGGTGCTTTGGGGTGAGGGTGGTGTGCGGTGGTGTGGGGGTGAGGGTGGTGTGGGGTGCTTTGGGGTGAGGGTGGTGTGGGGTGCTTTGGGGTGAGGGTGGTGTGGGGTGCTTTGGGTGAGGGTGGTGTGCGGTGGTGTGGGGGTGAGGGTGGTGTGGTGGTGTGGGGGTGAGGGTGGTGTGCGGTGGTTTGGGGGGTGTGGTGTGTGGTGGTGGGGAGGGTGGTGTGCGGTGGTGTGGGGGTGAGGGTGGTGTGCGGTGCTTTGGGGTGAGGGTGGTGGGGGTGTGGGGTGGTGTGGGTGAGGGTGGGTGCGGTGGGGTGGGGGGTGAGAGGGTGGTGTGCGGTGGTTTGGGGTGAGGGTGGTGTGGGGTGGTGTGGGGTGAGGGTGGTGTGGGGTGGGTTTGGGGTGAGGGTGGTGTGAGGGTGGTGTGGTGGGTGGGTGGTGCGGGGGTGGTGCGGGGGTGGTGTGGGGGTGAGGGTGGTGTGGGGTGGTGTGGTTTGGGGTGAGTGTGTTGTGCGGGTGAGGGTGATGTGGGGTGGGATGGTTTGGGGTGAGGGTGTTGTGAGGGTGAGGGTGGTGTGGGGTGGTGTGGTGTGGGGGTGGTGTTGTGGGGGGGTGGTTTTGAGGGTTGTGTGGGGTTTGGTGGGGGTGAAGGTGTTGTGGGATGGTGTGGGTTTGAGGGTGGTGTGCGGTGGTGTGGGGGTGAGGGTGGTGTGGGGTGCTTTGGGGTGAGGGTGGTGTGGGGTGCTTTGGGGTGAGGGTGGTGTGGGGTGCTTTGGGGTGAGGGGGGGGGGGGGGGGGGGGGGGGGGGGGGGGGCGGGGGGGGGTTGGGGGGGGGGGGGGGGGGGGGGGGGGGGGGGGGGGGGGGGGGGGGGGGGGGGGGGGGGGGGGGGGGGGGGGGGGGGGGGGGGGGTGGTGGGGGGGGGGGGGGGGGGGGGGGGGGGGGGGGGGGTGGGGGGGGGGGGGGGGGGGGGGGGGGGGGGGGGGGGGGGGGGGGGGGGGGGGGGGGGGGGGGGGGGGGGGGGGGGGGGGGGGGGGGGGGGGGGGGTGGGGGGGGGGGGGGGGGGGGGGGGGGGGTGGGGGGGGGGGGGGGGGGGGGGGGGGGGGGGGGGGGGGGGGGGGGGGGGTGGGGGGGGGGGGGGGGGGGGGGTGGGGGGGGTGGGGGGGGGGGTGGTGGGGGGGGGGGGGGGGGGGGGGGGGGGAGGGGGGGGGGGGGGGGGGGGGGGGGGGGGGGGGGGGGGGGGGGGGGGGGGGGGGGGGGGGGGGTTGGGGGGGGGGGGGGTGGGGGGGGGGGGGGGGGGCGGTGTGGGGTGGTGTGGGGTGAGGGTGGTGTGGGGTGGTTTGGGGTGAGGGTGTGTGTGGGGTGGTGTGGGGGTGAGGGTGGTGTGGGGTGGTTTGGGGTGAGGGTGGTGTGGGGTGGTGTGGGGGTGAGGGTGGTGTGGGGTGGTTTGGGGTGAGGGTGGTGTGGGGTGGTGTGGGGGTGAGGGTGGTGTGGGGTGGTTTGGGGTGAGGGTGGTGTGGGGTGGTGGGGGGGGAGGGTGGTGGGGTGGTTTGGGGTGAGGGTGGTGTGGGGTGGTGTGGGGTGAGGGTGGTGTGCGGTGGTTTGGGGTGAGGGTGGTGTGGGGTGGTGTGGTGCGGGGGTGGTGTTTGGGGGGGGGTGGTGTGGTTTGGGGTGAGCGTGCTGTGAGGGTGAGGGTGGTGTGGTTTGGGGTGAGCGTGTTGTGAGGGTGAGGGTGGGTGGGGTGGGGTGGGGGTGAGGGTGGTGTGGGGTGGTGTGGGGGTGGTGGGTGGGGGTGGTGTGGGGTGGGTGGGGTGAGGGTGGTGTGGGGTGGTGTGGGGGTGAGGGTGGTGTGGGTGGTGTGTGGGGGTGAGGGTGGTGTGGGTGGTTTGGGGTGAGGGTGGTGTGGGGTGGTGTGGGGGTGAGGGTGGTGTGGGGTGGTGTGGGGGTGAGGGTGGTGTGCGGTGGGGTGGTTTGGGGTGAGGGTGTTGTGAGGGTGAGGGTGGTGTAGGGGTGAGGGTGGTGTGGTGTGGGGTGGTGCGGGGGTGAGGGTGGTGTGCGGTGGTTTGGGGTGAGGGTGGTGTGGGGTGGTGTGGTGCGGGGGGGTGTTGTGGGGGGGGTGGTGTGGTTTGGGGTGAGCGTGTTGTGAGGGTGAGGGTGGTGTGGTTTGGGGTGAGCGTGTTGTGAGGGTGAGGGTGGTGTGGGGTGGTGTGGGGGTGAGGGTGGTGTGCGGTGGTTTGGGGTGAGGGTGAGGGTGGTGTGGGTTGGGGTGGTTTGGGGTGGGGGTGAGGGGGGTGGGGTGGTGTGGTGCGGGGGTGGTGTTGTGGGGGGGGGGGTGGGTGACACGCTTGTCATGGGGAACTGAAACGCAGCGGGGTCTCACTTCTTCGCCCCCGGCCGAAATTCACTCGGCGACCTCCCTTTCCTCCGGGCCGCCGACCATGTCAAGGGCCCTCTGCTCTGCCACAGTGAGGGGTCGTATGTTCAGCGGTTCCCCTTCTGCCTACCCGCACCTGGTGATTGTGCGCGGCCCCCTCCTGGGGAGGGGGGGGGGGGACAACAGTGTTAGACAGTCCGACACATGCAGCCCTGGGATTGGGTAGATGGTGGTTCCAGTGGCCAGGGGCACCCAACCATGGCAGCTGGCATGGATGCTGGCATGTGTGCAGGATGGGGGTTTGGCCATCCTCCAGGTGGGAGGGATAGGGTTACGGGTGATAGGAAGGAGGGTTGGTGCCAGGGGAACAGTGCTGCGTACTTACCCTGGCTGCCCTCAGGAGTGCAGTTTCCTTCAGCTAGCTGGCCCGGTCTGGACGATGTGCTCATGGGCTGACTGCCTCTGCCACCTGCGCCCAGGTGCGACGGACCGGTGGCGGCTGCAGCCTCCTTCCCGGGAGTGGTAGAGGGCCATCCTCCTCTCCTTCATTGAGTGGCCCAAGAGGATAACTCGTTCAGCATCAATTAAATCTTGGGCCGCTCTCCCACTGCCATCTTGTTGGCGGGGTGATATGTGTGGGGAGTGAAGTGTGTATGTGACTGCAGCTTGTCAGCCTCTGAAGGTCAATGCCAAACCGGTGAATCCGGCACCGTTCCTCATCAGAATCGATTGTGTTCCACGTGGTGCCGGTAGTTAGCCCCTTAATAGTAGTAGAATCGGCCCAGGTCCGGCACCAATTTTGCTGTTGTGACAGTCCCTGAATTCTGCGTTGGCGTTCCAACACAGGTCTCAGAAACGGAGGAATGCCGCCCACTGTCTTTTCAGATATGAACTGAGGTCCCTGAGGCAGGAGTAAAGAAATCTCACGATCACTATTTCAAGAAGAGCAGGGGAGTTCGCCCTTATTCAAATCCACAAAAATCAGACTGTCCGATCAGTTTTCACGTTGATGTTTGTGGGAGTTCTCTACATTGGCAGAGCGACTAGTTGGAAATTACTGACTTTTTTGTCTAAGTGTCAACCGGGGGAGGAAATGCAGAGGACAAGCCGCCGGCTTTGCCTGCTGTTATTTTAGACACGTTGTTGTAAGAAATCCGAGCGGCGGATCCCAAAACGGCACGCTGGCTCGACACGGCTTTTAACAGATCAGAACACAGCTTTTACACCCCAATGTAAGAAGAAATAATGGACCCCCCTGCCCTGCCCACCGCAACTGCCCCCCTTTCCTATTCACAATGGAACTCTATCCCTTCACCGCACCGTCCTCCACCACCACTATGGAGCTCCCAGCACCTCCACCACGGAATAACCCCCCCCCACCCACCCCGGGCTGTACTCATCTGTGAGCCTCCGGTGGGTTCTGATCACCAGGTGGATATCGTGGGGGATCTGTTGTGATTCACGTCAGCGTGAATGGACAATTTAACACGGCGGGGTCTATCAAACATGAAGTCCTGATGTGCATAATTAAATAGGTGCAAATGGGGATCCCGACTTTTAAAGTCTGGATTCCTGTCAGGCCATTGGCAGGGGCTGGGACAATCGGGCGGGGAGGTGCTGCCAGTATGAATGTCGTTTTGGGACTTCCTCCTCCGTTCCCACCTCATCTGTAAATGGGAGCAGAAATTCCACCCCCTCCCACACCACGGCCTTTTAAAAAAATTTAGAGGACCCAATTCTTTTTTTCCAATTAAGGGGCAATTTAGCGTGGCCAATCCACCTGACCTTGCACATCTTTGGTTTATGGGGGTTTAACCCACGCAGACACAGGGAGAATGTGCCGACTCCACACGGACAGTGATTCAGAGCCGAGATCGAACCTGGGACGTCGGCGCCATGAGGCAGCAGTGCTAACCACTGTGCCACCGTGCTGGCTCCCGCATCACACCCCCGGCTTTTGACTGAGACATTATGCACGGTTTAATGGGTCAGAAACAGAGTCCTTCTTCGGGTGTGTTTAGCAAGTATTTCTCAGCCCCTCCAGCACCGAAAAGGACCCCGCGATTTAAAGGCACTTTGCTGTTTTTTGGCTTCAGGAGAAATGGCCCACCGAGACCACACTCACATCAGCATTCGCGGATCACGACTCCATTTTTAAATGCCGCCCTGATCTTTCGACCCCCCTTAGCCACCCTGCCGTAGCCTCTGGACCCACCCCCCCCCTCGCCTCCCGCCACTGCACTCGACTTACCTCTTATGGGATCCTCAAGCCACCCACCCCCTCACCACCTCTGAAGGGCAAGGTACTTCCCCAGGCACCCATCCCTGACACTGGCAACCTCGCACCCAGACCCCCTAGCACTGCCAGCCTGGCTGTATCACCCAAGCCCCCTGGGTGTGTGAGGGTACCTTCCTGCACAGAGCCCGCCCACGCAGGGGCCTCTAATGGCCTGTGAGACACCCCAAGGTGCCGTTACGCCTGGTTCACATTTGTGCAAACCAGTGCTAAAGGCGCCATGGTGACGTCTCCCAGGCATCCCCATTAGATCCCAGGCCTTGGGACAGTACAGCGCAGACACATTTAGAAGAGCCTAACGCTCACCTAAATATGCTATTCTGGATCCTCCGTAGTGGGGGTGAGATCCAGATCATCACGTCTCGCGAAATTCCGTTAAATGTCGAGAGACGTTTCAAGCGACGTGAATCTCACGAGAGTGTGGTGCAGAGCAAGGCCAGCAGCGCGGGTTCAATTCCCGCATCGTCTGTGGTTATTCACGAAGGCCCCGCATTCTCAACCTTGTTCCTCACCTGAGGTGTGGCGATCTTCAGGTTATATCACCACCGGTCAGCTCACCCTCAGAGGGGAAAGCAGCCTATGGTCATCTAGAACTATGGTAACTTTACTTCATAAGTTTGTAAAAACTACCAATATAATTCACAGCGGCATTATCAAACAATCCATTTTTAGCTATTCTTTCATTTCAGAAAACTATTCAGTTCCAGATAGATGGTTTCTGTGAAACTGTGACGTGATGTTGGAATTAAGACTTCCTCAGTGTTCCAGTGTGTGCCTGTTCTTTTGACCTGTGTGTGATTGGCAGAGCTCAGCAACAGGGGGACACCTGCAGCTATAATGATCACAAGCTGCCATGTAGGTAGCAAGAAAGAAAGGCAAAGCAAGGGGCAATTTCCAGTGATTACTAGTTGCAACCGGATGGTCTCATTTTGAACAGACGTTCTTTTTGAGCTTTAACCCGAGTTTTACAATTGCATAATTAACCAGTGATCTCTCAGTAGCTGGGGCAAATCTTTTATTTGCTAATGGTTCATCGGAAAATGACTACCTTGCACTTAATTTTAAAGGCCTCAAGATTCAAGAGGAGAGGTGGGGCGGATTTAAAAACGAATCAGCAAACGTCATGGGACGCATAACTCAAAGTGTGTTAAAGTCATGGAGTACTTTATTTTCCATAAATCATTGGGTCCCAATGTGATTTATGTTTATAATAACAGAGCCTTAGTTAAAAAAAAAACATTTCAAGACAATTTCTTTTTTGGGGTTAAAAACAAATGATTGTTTTCTCTTCTCCAGCAGATGGAGGATGTAGAATTGATATTTGGGTGTGGGCCCAGAAAGGGAACCGATTTCAGTCAGAGTGGTATTTTTGAGGCTCGATGATTGACCCCAGCACCTTGGATAAGAGAAGGTGACAATCAGCAAAAACTGAACTGGACTAGCCATATAAATGCTGAGGCTACAAGAGCAGAGGAGAGACTGGGAGTTCTCATAGGTTATCATAGAATTGACAGTGCAGAAAGAGGCCATTCGGCCCATCGAGTCTGCACCGGCTCTTGGAAGAGCACCCTACCCAAGGTTAACACCTCCATTTATATGGCTAGTCCAGTTCAGTTTTTGGTAATTGGGTAAACCCCTAGGATATGATAGTGTGGAATTCAGCAATCTTAATGTCATAGAATGACAAGGGGGATAGAATTGCAAATGGTGCTGATCCTTGTGCAATCATCAGCAAACATCCGCACTTCTGATCTTACGGCAGAATTATTTCTACCTTTTCTGAATTATCATTTGTAAAATCGTTCCCATCACCAAATTAAAACTGACTGGTCTGCTGTACCTATCCCCATAACCCAGTAATCCCACCCAACACTAAGTGGCAATTTTGGACACTAAGGGCAATTATCACAGCCAATCCACCTAACCTGCACATCTTTGGACTGTGGGAGGAAACCAGAGCACCCGGAGGAAACCCACGCACACACGGGGAGGATGTGCAGACTCCGCACAGACAGTGACCCAAGCCGGAACCGAATCTGGGACTCTGGAGCTGTGAAGCAATTGTGCTAACCACAATGCTACCACGCTGCCCGAGGGCCATTCACCTCCTGACTCCCCAAAGCTTGTCCACCATCTACAAGGTACAAGTCAGGTGTGTGAAGGAGCACAATCCACTTGCCTGAATGAGTATGGCATGGTGGCACAGTGGTTAGCACTGCTGCCTCAGAGCACCAGGGACCCGGGTTCGATTCCTGTCTGTGTGGAGTTTGCACTTTCTCCCTGTGTCTGTGTGGGTTTCCTCTGGGTGCTCTGGCTTCTTCCCACAGTCCAAGGATGTGCAGGTTGGGTGGATCGACCATGCTAAATAAATTCCTCTTAGTGTACAAGATGTGCAGGTTAGGTGGGGTTACACGGTTGCGCCAATAGGGTGGGGGGCTGAGCTGAGGTAGGTGCTCTTTCAGAGGGCTGGTGCAGATGTGATGGGCCGAATGGCCTCCTTCTGCATTGTAAGGATTCTATGGATTCTAACACAGTTCCATCAACACTCAAAAAGCTCAACAACATCCAGGACAAAACAGCTCGCTTGATGCCAACCCACCTACCACCTCTAATCTGCACTACTAAAACACAGTGGCAGCAGTGTGTACCATTTTCAAAATACACTGCAGGAACTCACCAAGACTCCTGAGAGAGCCCTTTCAAAACTCATGAGTGCTACCATCTAGAAGGGCAAGGGCAGAAGATGCAGCTAGTCTCACTCTAATATGCATTCCCCTGATCTACCCGAGGTGTTGGGATCTAACCCCTTCGTCTCAGAGACCTCGGGCAAGCGCCGTTCAGTAAATGGTCTGCCCGAAACTTGCTGATCTTCCAGTGCAAAGAATTGTCCTCGACCGAGTGTTGCAGACTGGCACATTCCAAGGTCCAGGACTACGTGCTGAGGGACGCACTCAAGCTTGGGGCTGCTGCCGCCAAGGCGCAATGGGGAAAGGCCACTGTGTAAGGTCTTCCAACAAATGTACACCGAGGGGTGGGTAACTGTGTAAAACCCCTCGGTCTGGGTCTTCAATACTCCAATGTATAAAAGAAACATGACTATGTAAATATTTAAGAAAGATTGTAACGTAAAGAGGGATATGTGTGTAATGTCATCCCAATTGAACGGAAGGAAGTCAAGGGAATGCGTAACTTTGATGGAAATGTACAATCAAGACAATTCAAAATGTTCTGTAATGTTTATTATAGATTTTATGGATAAAGTATCTTTTTTGAAAAAAAAAATCTGTTGAAAGAAACATGACAATATAAATACTTCCGAAAGAATTGTAAAGTTAACAGGGAAACGTGCGGAAAGTCATCCCAATTGAATGTAAGAAAACCAAGTGAATATGCAACTTTGATGGGAATGTACAGTCACAATTTGAAATGTTCCGTAATGTTTATTAGAGATTTTATGAATAAAGTATATTTTTGGAAAAAAAATGGGGACCAGACAGAACAGCACTTGTGGGGGTCTCCTAGGGGATTGGAGGCCCAAGGTGCTTGCCCTCTGGGCAGGGTGGTACCTGGCACTTCTGGTGCCACTTGGGCACCTTGGCACTGCCGACCTGGCATCCTGGCACTGCCACCAGGTGGCACAGATAGGAGCAGTGCCAGGCTGGCATTTTTCCTGTGCTGGGGATCGGGCCTGGGGGTGCTCTGCGGTTGTGAGGTGGATGTGTGGGGGATCTGAGGGCCCCTTCTCGATGAGTTGGGGCTTTGGGGGTTGCGTCGGGGGGTGGGGGGGGGGGGGGGTGGGGGGCCGCGAGAGATCGGCGCTCCATTTTCCGATCTCTTCCTGCGAGCGGAGTTCCGGCGAGCGGAGTTCCTCAGTGCACAGAGTGGGACTAAGTCTGGCCTCGGCGGGGCGTTCTCTGCTGAGGCCCTGAATTTAAACAGAGTCCCGGTAGACAGGGTGGTGTTTCCCGAGCACTGCGAGCAACAGGGAAACACCCGACTAAACAAGCTCGTCACGGGACTCTTAGTCTTTTTGGGGAGAATTGCTCTTTTTAACACTCAAGTCACATTGCATTTGTGATATCCCAATCATTTTATCATATTCCTTTATTACATAATTTCAGGGACAATAAGATTATACAAAGGAAAATACCACCCATGTATTTCCCGGTTAATTTTAAGTGATTTCAGACAAACAGTTAAGGAATGCTTCTAGCTGACAGACAAAACTATAAAATCAATTCAAGGAATTAATCTGACACCTTTCAGACTAACTTCTTAAAGCACGTGGCCTTAGAAATGAGGTAACAGGTGCTGACAAAAGTGTTTTGAGACTCAAATATGAGGGTAGTATTTCCTGAGTCCGCACTCAAAGCAAGGTACCGACCCATTGATGCTCGTGGGCTGTCCACCTGTACTTTTTCCAATTGTAGGCACGCGGGTTGCCAACTCTCTGGGACAGTCGCTGGATAATCCAGGATGCTCCTCGAGCAAACCAGGAGAAAAGAAAATTCATAAGAGCTTAAAAAACGTTTTTCATTTTCTTCGAACACTTTCGTTTGTTACTTAAAAATCATTGGAATGAGGACAAATAAATGGTCTTTAGACTGGGCGGTGCAGTTGTGATGAAACAATAGTGTACGCGGCCAGAGGTTACAACCCAAGGCACACCAACTACCTCATTGCAGCTGAGGACTCAGGAAATCTACTCTTGAATATCAGTTGTAGAAAGCGTCAACGACTGGCCCAGCAACTCAACACAGTTGTCCACAGTGTTCCACTAGTCCCCATGGTTCTGAGAGTATATTCTTTATATGTTAATGAGCTGAATGCTCCTGATTCCTTCTCTGGCCTGTTTGGCTTAGTGAGGAAGAAACAATTATCCTCCCTCAGTGGCCCGGGTAAGAAGAAAACCCCATAATCCCCACTCCCTATCTCTAATTAGCCACTGCTGCTGCTACATGTCGCCTGTGAAGTGCCCAGGGGAGCCAGTGCCTCTGGTGCCTGCGACCATCTCTCACCATCTTGGCTCCTGGGTGAAGGATGGTCACTTGAAGGCCAGAATGGTGTGCCAGGAGCCATGCCCCTCCCACCCCGCACCCCCCAGGGAGAGTCAATGCCTTCAGTATAAGAGGTTGGAACAGGGGTGAAAAGGAGGGAAAAAAACAATAATATCCCGCTTTCTTTGCCTGTCATTACCACCTGTCTCTGCGGCCACACTGACCAGCGACTGCTTAATCTATGTGGAGCATTTCAATATGTTCAGAGGCTGCTTCAATGAGGTGGCTATTTAATGCAGTGTTTATACTTTTAATCACTTGTGACTTGCATGGGAAGGAAGAGGATAGCCTTCTGTCCGACATTAGTTCTTGGCCCTGGTTTGGCGTTTCCGTTCTTTCGAATGGCGACGTACCAGTTCCTTTCCATATGCTCCTTCGACTTGTACGTACTATAACCGTTCTCTTCTAATGTTTCCAGGAAGAAGCATTCATCTGTCGGAGCCGGCTGTGCAGGAAACAGAAGGAACAGAAGCAGTTAACAATGAAAGGAGCGCCATCCAGTGGCCCAGTAGGTAATGACAGCCTGCCCAGTGTGACGCAGGTCAGCAAGATCCCAGTTTGAACAGAGGAAGGACAATAAATGAAAGACCTTCATTTATTCAACACCTTTTATGACCTTAGAATGTGATGGTGCGAACGTCAGGAGGAAACCACAAAGAATCTTTTACTCCAGCCTCCTGGCTGACGGTGGTGGCAATCATTTTTTTTTTCTGTTTTAAAAATAAATTTAGAGTACCCAATTCATTTTTTCCAATTATGGGGCAATTTAACGTGGCCAATCCACCTACCCTGCACATTTTATGGGTTGTGGGGGTAAAACCCACGCATACACGGGAAAATGTGCAGACGCCACACGGACAGTGACCCAGAGCCGGGGTTGAACCTGGGACCTCGGCGCCGTGACGCAGCAGTGCAAACCACTGTGCCACAGTGCTGCCCCCTGGCGGCAACCATTTAAGCTTTTTTGTCTTTTGCACTCGTGCTACATTCTGCTATCATTGAGTATCGGGATGTTCATGGATCCTCATCCGTGTTTACCTCTAGACTTGGCTGTTGCAGTGCACTCCTGGCTGACCTTCCATCTTCTACTTTCCTTAGACATTGAGCTCATTCAAAATACTGCAGCTCATTTCGTAACTAGCTCGTCCTCTTCACCGTCGCACCGTACTCCTGAGCCGCAAACACCTCAAACTTCAAACTCCAATCCTGCTTTTACAATCCATCCATGGCTTCCGTGACCTTCTCCAGTCTTACACCTACTGGGATCCTGAGCTCATCCAATTCTGGCCTCTTGCACATCTCTTACTTCCATTGCTCCACTGTTTTCCGCTGTGTTTTCAGCTCACAAAGTCCTAAACTTTGGAATATCCTCCCTAAACCTCTCCACCCAATTGCCCTCCTTAGAAACGCTCCGACAAAACAAACGTTCTGACTGAATGTTTGGTCATCGCCCCAAACATTTCCTTACGTGGATCATTGTCAAATCCTATTTGATAGGTCTGGAAGCGCCTTGGTCATTTCAGTGGCTAAAGGCATTTAATAAATCCAAATGGTTGTTGAAATGAAATGAAATGAAAATCGCTTATTGTCACAAGTCAGCTTCAAATGAAGTTGCTGTGAAAAGCCCCCAGTCAGCCACATTCCGGTGCCTGTTCGGGGAGGCCGGTTCATGAATTATTGAAATAAGCTCCATTGTTGCTTGTTTTCTTTTCTGAATGGACAGGATTCCTGCATGAACTTTGACATTACAGCTTACTGCTATTAGCTGAGCAAAGTAATTGTGCAGCTAGGATAGAAACATTGGAACAGGAGTGGACCATTCAGTCCCTCGAGCCTGATCTGCCATTCAATTAAAAGGATGGCTGATCTGTATCTTAACTCTATTTGTGGCCTCCATTCTTAATACACTTGTCTAAAAAAGTCCTATTAATCTCAGTCAGAAAGTTGGAGAGGTCCTGAAGTTGAGATAACTGAATTGGTATAAATCGTCTGCCATTTGGAAAATCCCCAGGAGCTTTTGTCCTTGATAGCTATGGAGCAGTTTCTACAAGCTGTCTATTTCGTGGCTGAGGAGCCTGTTCTTAAGTTCATCCTGAAGACTGGCATGCAACCAGTGGCCATGATTTTAACACTCCCCTGCCTGACAGAAATGGTGGTGGGGTGGGGGGTGGCGCAGTGAGAAACAGTTAAAATGGGAATGTCAAACTTAACCAGTGTTAGGAAACAGTAACAACTTCCCAGTCAAATCTGATCTGCTGGGAGAAGATTCTGGTTCATGAAGAGGCCAATCAAGGTAAGTTTTAAAATTAAATTTCAGGTTTCCTTCTGGGCCAAGGGAAACAGATATCCTTCTCAGGCCCTTAGGCCTATTTTGCCATGGCCCTGGCTGCCAGGAGGGGAGATGCCGGAATCTGACTGGGCTGGTGATCGAGAGGACCAAGCTAACACCAAAGAGTCAATCCCACCATGGTATCTGGTGGAATTATATTACAATTAACAAAACCTGGAATATAAAGCTAGTCTCAGTAATGGTGACCATGGAGTCATCATCAATTGTTGTTTAAAAACAGAACTAGTTCACCAGTGTCAATTCGAGAAGGAAATCTGCCATCCTTACCTGGTCTGGCCTATATGTGACTCCACCCACAGCAGTCTGAAATGCTCTGAGCCACTCAATTTGAGGGCAATTAGGGATTGGCAACCAATGTTGATCTTTCATATTATTGTCACAAGTAGGTTTACATTAACACTTTAATGAAGTTACTGTGAAAATCCCCTAGTCGTCACATTCCGGAGTTTGTTCGTGTACACTGAGGGAGAATTCAGAGTGTCCAATTCACCTAACAATCACGGGCGGGATTCCCTCAGCCCGGGGCCGGGGAATCGCCACGACCTGCGCGAATCACGCCTTGCCGCCCCGACGCCGGGACGCGATTCTCCGCAGAGCGGAGAATTGGCGCTGGCGTGATCGGCGCAACGCCGGTCGGGGGCTGCTCTACATGGCCTCGCTGCCGATTCTCGGCCCGGGATGGGCCGAGCGGCCAGAGCAAAAAACCGGAGTCCCGCTGGTGCCATTCTAACCTGCTCTTAGCCGGCGGGACCTCTGTGTGGAAGGGTCCGGGGGTGGCTGTGGTGGGGGGGAGGGGGCGTCCGACCTGGGGGGGGGGGGGCTTCCATTGTGGCATGGCCCGCGATCAGGGCCCACCAATTGGTGGGCCGGCCTTTCGTGCTGGGTGCCTCCTTTCGTCCGCGCCGGCTCCTGTAGCCCAACGCCATGTTGCCTCAAGGGTGGCACGGAGAAGGGAGCCGCTGCACATACGCGTGTTGGCGCCGGTGCCACTGCGCGTGCGTGGACCCCGCAGCGCCCAGATGATGCCGGGATCAGCAGCTGGAGCGGCGAGGGTCGCTCCAGTGTCGTGCTGGCCCCCTATAAGGGCCAGAATTGTTGATCCTGAGGCCATGTTGACGCCGTCGGGAAACGTGACGGCGTTTCCGACGGCATCAACACTTAGCCTCAGGATCACAGAATCCCGCCCCACATCTTTCGGGATATGTGGGAGGGAACCTGAACACCCGGAGGAAACCCACGCGGACACGGGGACAATGTGCAGAATCTGCAGAGACAGTGAACCAAGCCGGGAATCAAACCTGGGTTCTTGGCGCTGTGTAGCAATGTTTAAAAAAAAAAAATAAAAATTTAGAGTACCCAATTATTTTTTCCAATTGAGGGGCAATTTAGCATGGCCAATCCACCTACCCTGCACATCTTTTGGGTTGTGGAGGTGAAGCCCACGCAATCACGGGGAGAATATGCAAACTCCACACGGACAGTGACCTAGAGCCGGGATTCGAACCCTGGTCCTCAGCGCCGTAGGCAGAAATACTAACCACTGTGCCACCGTGCTGCCCTCTGTGTAGCAATGTTAACCACTGTGCTGCTGTGCCGCCGGCGATGCTCATGTCTCATGAAAGAATAAAAAAAACACCACTATCCCCCTAACTGCCCAGATCCCAATTCAGTTTCTAGACTTCCTCGTTTCATTGTTCAAATGACAGCGTGAACTGCTCCCAGGGATCCCTGGCTCCTGTCTCCTGCTGCCTGAATTCCTGACCACGTAGATTGACTGGGTTCAGGTCACTGAGAAAAATACATGGAAGTTCGGCCCCGCCTTCATCTGGGCCTCCACATCCTCAGAGATTCCCTGTTGCCTCATCCACATCAGGGCTCAAGCTGAAAAGTCAGGGCCCGAGATCGGATTTTCTCTTCCCCCCCGTGGCGTGGTTTGTGGCGGCAGAGGAGGCCCCACCATTGGCCGCTGACAATATCTTCCCGTCCCGCCGCTATCAACGGGGTTTCCCGTTGTTTCCATCCTCCCGCGTCGGGGGTGGGGGTTTCCTTTGGCGGGTCCGGAAGATGCCGCCCAAGGGAATGTCCGTATAATCCCACCTTATGGGCATGATTCTCCATCCGCCTATGGCCGTGGGGTCCTCCTGCCCTGCTGCAGTGAATGGGAGACTTGGCTAAATGCCAAATTCTCCATCCTCCTGGCAGCGGTAGTGGGGCGGACACGGAATGGGGAATGTAAGTGTCCGTGGAGCCCGGTGGAGCCTGTTTTTGGGAAGATAGGATGGCGGGTAAAATGAAACAATCCTCGTCTTCAAATGTTAAAAAGCAGAGATCCAGACATGGATCCCTGTCTCCCTGCAAATCATGGTAATAATAAGAGACGCAGAACTGCCCCATTACAGGGAGTTCACAAAACCTATAAGCTGGCAAAGTAGAGCTACATGATCTGATACTTTCATTCCAGCAACTATGAATTTGAATGTTACTTTTTCCCAGTTGCTCTTCCAGTTTGTTTTGCTTCAGGGGAGAGCAGCTTCGCTGAGCCAGGAGAGGACAGGTGAGTTGTGTTTCCTTTGTCTTATAACAGTCATTTACAAAGACGTTACCTCCCCTATATTTATCTCTTGAAGGGAAGTCAAGCTGTGGGACATGATTGATGGGATGGCAGGAAGGAACAAGAGAAAGAATAGCCAGGAAGGAAAGCAAGAGAGGGCAGGGCGAGGGAAGGAAGCAACTATGGACAAATTTGTAATTGTGGCGGGCCCTTTGTAATCAAAGAATTCTTTGCGAGCACAGCTCACGTCTGAATGTGGTGAAAATGAACACCTGTTTTAGTGATGTTGGGTGAGAGATATATATTGTCTCAGACAATTGGGAGAACACTCCTGCTCTTTGACTTAGTGCCATGGGATCATTACATCCTGAGAGAGTGATGTGGAGATGCTGGCGTTGGACTGGGGTGGGCACAGTAAGAAGTCTTACAACACCAGGTTAAAGTCCAACAAGCACGGTAGCATGGTGGTTAGCATAAATGCTTCACAGCTCCAGGGTCCCAGGTTCAGTTCCCGGCTGGGTCACTGTCTGTGCGGAGTCTGCACGTCCTCCCCGTGTGTGCGTGGGTTTCTTCCGGGTGCTCCGGTTTCCTCCCACAGTCCAAAGATGTGCGGGTTAGGTGGATTGGCCATGCTAAATTGCCCGTAGTGTCCTAAAAGTAAGGTTGGGGGGGGGGGTTGTTGGGTTACGGGTATAGGGTGGATACGTGGGTTTGAGTAGGGTGATCATTGCTCGGCACAACATCGAGGGCCTGTTCTGTGCTGTACTGTTCTATGTTCTATGTTTGTTTCAAACACGAGCTTTCGGAGCACTGCTCCTTCCTCAGGTGAATTAAATTCATTCCTGGAGTTCTCATCACACGATTTGACTCCACGCTGCAGCCATTCCTCAGTCAACACATCCATCTTCGTGATGCACTGCCTTCCTACGCCAAGTGGAAAGCAAAACGACTCGTTAGCCAACTGCATGATGCTTGCCTGTGAGCCAAACAGCCTTTTGTCCCTCTCATTTTCAATATTTTTATATCTGGTGAAGAAAAATGTTCAAGGGAAATGACAAAAAAAAAAAACTTTTTACATGTCCTGATGATTTTGTTTCAGGGTCGCACGCGGCAGTGTGTCGTGGGGATTGATCTTCAATTCCTGGAGACTCCAGGCCAACCCGGAAAGGTTGGCAACCCCACTCCCAACAGTGTAGCACTCCTTCAGTACTGCACTGGGAATGTCGGCCTAGATTTTATGCTCAAGTCACAGAGCGTTACGTTCTGCCAGCCACAGCTAGCTGATCCCCATAGACCAATGTGGGACTTTTATTCTGGCCCCTTTACTTGATGTTGATCGTTGCACAGTGTCAGACATGTCCAGAACCTTGCTTAGTGGCCATTCTTCATTCTTCAGCATAAACCCTCGTTTATCTAATCAGTGGCCGAGCTAAAGAGATTATGGAAATCACACACTTGATCCCCTGTCCTCCAGCCTCTTTTGGTATCAGTTGGGGCTGTGATAAAGGCATCAGAATTTCCCTTAAAGCCGTGGGTTTGGATGGGAAACAGTAGGGGAGATCAACAGGGGTTAGTGTTTCGATTCCGCAATCCTCATTTTGAACTCTGCCTTATATCTTGATGGGATCAGGAATGACTGGGATCCCATCCTGGTTGAATTCCCTGAGATTTTTATTTGCAAGACTCACACATGAAAAACGTGGCTGAAAGCTTTGCTATGATTTCCCCTCATCAAACAGGGCCACTGGTATTCATTGTCAAAAATCATACGTGAAGTGTTGCCACTTGACTGAAATACATAAGGATGTCCCTACCCCAGGTACCAGTGCCTCACAACAACACAAACGTTTAGAAAATAGCCTCTTTAATGTAATGATTTGTCTCAAGGTCCTTCACAGGAACATCATAAAACAAAAGTGTGATACCAATTCACATAAGGAGTTAATAGGTTTTGGGGGTTTAAACTGGAGGTTTATGCACTGACCTCCAACAAGCCTACAGAGCAGTTGGAGAGTAGTACATAGAAATTGTCAGACCTCCGACCTTGGTGACAGTACCATGAGCTGCCAAGGCCTTCAGCTCTGGAATTCCTCTCTGTCTCCCCCTTTGAACTTGCCCCATTAACCAAGAGATGGTGGGCGGGATTCTCTGATCCTGGGGCTAAGTGTTGACGCCGGAGCCTTTTACGCCGGCATCATCTGGCCCCTAGGATCAGCGATCCTGCGCCGCAGAGGGGGCCAGCACGGCACTAGAGAGCCTCACGCTGCTCCAGCTGCCGATCCGGGCGTCAGAACGGGCGCCGCAGGTCCGTGCATGCGCGCTACAGCCGCCGCGAGTTCGCGCATGCGCATGGGTTGCCTTCTCCGTACCGGCCCCGACGCAACATGGCGGAGAGCTACAGGGGCTTGGTGCGGAGGAACAAAGGCCCCCACCAGGATCAGCCCGCCCGCCAACTCTCTCCCTAACAGCACTGTGGGTGTACCTACAGCACATGGACAGCAGCGGTTCAAGAAGACGGCTCCTTCTCAAGGGTATTTAGGGACGGGCAACAAACGCTGGCTTAGCCAGCGACACCCACATCTAGTGAAAGAATAAATAAATAGAATGGGATGTTAACTGGGCTTTGCATGGTACAACATAAATCAGTAATGTGTCCGGCAAAGCCGTTTTTGCAGCTAATGGCTGGAAATTATTTTGTACTGACCCATACAGACTGAAACACCCCTGCTCCTGAACTTAATCTTATTCCTTGAGGGTGAACCTGCTCCATTTTTACTGCTGTCAAAGACTCAAATCTTCTTGCCATCAGAAGGCACTGTAATGTTCATGGGGTTCTGGCAGCCAGGGTTCTACTGCTGATCATAATTCGGAGAGTCTGTCCCCAACCCCCACTGGAAATTACGTCTTTGGACATCTGGTTGGATCAGGAACATTCTGTTTTGAAGAGAGGCTCAAGCTGAAAACAATAACTTGTCTGTACTGTTCTCAGGCGATGCCAGACCAGCTTCGGGTTATCAGCATTTTCTGTGTCGGCTAACAGGATACTCGAGAATCAAAGAATCTTAAAATGCGGAAAGACGCCATTTGGCCTATGGGGGGGGTGTTCCTGCTCTTTGAAAGAGATGCATAGTTTAGTCCCACTTCCCAGTGTTTTACCCATATCTCTGTACGTTTGACCCTTTCAAACATATGTCCGATTGCCATTTGAAAGTTCTTGTGGAATCTGATTGAAACTCAATTTCAAGCAACGCATTGCAAACCTTAACAACCCTCTGCGTGGAGAGATTTCTGCTCATTTCTTTCTGTTTCTTTTACCAAATAAGTTAAAATCTATTTGGCCTCTGGCTACCATGTGAAAGGGGATAGTTTCTCCTAACATACTCTGGCAAAACCCCTTATTTTTTTGAATAATAAATTTAGAGTAGCCAATTCATTGTTTCCAATTAAGGGGCAATTTAGCGTGGCCAATCCACCTAGCCTGCACATCTTTGGGTTGTGGGGGCGAAACCCACGCAAACAGGGGAGATTCTGCAAACTCCACACGGACAGTGATCCAGAGCCGGGATCGAACTTGGGACCTTGGCGCCGTGACGCAACAGGGCTAACCCACTGCGCCACAGTGCTGCCCCGACAAAACCCCTTATAATTTTCAATAGCTCCATTACAGCGTCCCTTAACCTGCTCTGCTCTAAGAAGAACAATCCCAGTTTCACTAATCTCTCCATAGAACTGAGGTCCCTCAACCACTCTGTCACCTTGGTAAGTCTGCTCAGTACCCTCTCCAGGGACTTAGCATCTTCATTAAGGTGCGCTGCTCAGAATTGTACCTGATACTCCAGCTGAGAACATCCCAGAGATTTGTAAAGGTTCAGCACAATGCCTTGGTTTTTGTAATCAGTGCCCTTTTATTTACAAGACGAACCATCTCTTAAGCTTCTTTAACTCTCTTCTCAACTTTCATTGGCCCCCTCAAAGATCTGTGAATGTGCACTTAAAAGGTCCCTGTCATAATATCCACTCATGTAGCAGCACTCATGTACGCAGCACGGTAGCATTGTGGATAGCACAAATGCTTCACAGCTCCAGAGTCCCAGGTTCGATTCCGGCTTGGGTCACTGTCTGTGCGGAGTCTGCACATCCTCTCTGTGTGTGCATGGGTTTCCTCCGGGTGCTCCGGTTTCCTCCCACGGTCCAAAGATGTGCAGGTTAGGTGGATTGGCCATGATAAATTGCCCGTAGTGTCCAAAATTGCCCTTAGTGTTGGGTGGGGTTACTGGGTTATGGGGATAGGGTGGAGGTGTTGACCTTGGGTGGGGTGCTCTTTCCAAGAGCCGGTGCAGACTCGATGGGCCGAATGGCCTCCTTCTGCACTGTAAATTCTATGAAATAATGGAGTGCAGACAGGCAGCGATTGACATATAGGATGACTAGTAAGCGCACAGCACAGTACAGCCAATCACCAGACAGGACACTACCACTATAAAGCCAGAGGGTATTAGGTTTCCCACTCTCTCGGGACCCAGCTACTGAGACAGTCAGAGTCCACGAGCTAGCCAGTGCAAACACCATGCGGGAGCGAGTAAGTCTGGTCAGGCTACTACAAGGTCACCAGTCAGATCAGTATAGTATCGACCCACAGCTGAATATGTATAGCAGTTCTATAGTTGAATAAAACAGTGTTGGCTCTTCTCCAGTGTTAGACGTCTGTTTCTAACTTCCCTGCATCGAGTGCAGTCCACATCGAACCAACATGCCTAACACATCAGTCCCTTTGATCTTAACATCCCACAAAGTGCATCATTTCAATCTCTTAGTGTCAAACACTCACTGTAATGGGCTAACACATGCCGAACGACCACTTGGCGGATAAACAGCAAATAGAGATCTTATTGAAAGGCTATAAGATTCTAGGGGTGCTTGACAGGGTAGATGCTGAGCTGATGTTTCTCCTCGTGGAAGATTCTAGAACCAGGGAGTGAAGTTTAAAAATAAGGGATCTCCCGTTTAAGACAGCAATTAGGAAGAATTTTTTTACTCAGAGGGTTATTAATCCTTGGAATGTATATTCCAGAGAGTAGTGGAGGCTGGGTTATTGAATATAGTCAAGGCTGAGTTGGACTGATTTTTAATCTTCAAGGGAAGGCAGGGAGGAAATTGGGGATACGGCCACAATCAGATCAACCATGATCTTACTGAATGGCTGAGCAGGCTGGATGGGCTGAATGGCCTATTTCCTATTATGAACATCCGTGGATTCATACGCCATCAATGACCTTTAAAACAGGAGGGGAGAAACAAAATCCCAATTGGAAATCTATAGAGAAATGATTTGATCAAGACTATCTGGTTGAGTAACAGTGCCACCTTACTCTCGATCCAAAGTGCAAGTGTTACGAAAGGGAGATGTTAGAAAATCGGATCATAGATGTAGTGGCAGGGCAGCACGGTGGCGCAGTGGATTAGCCCTGCTGCCTCACGGCGCCGAGGTCCCAGGTTCGACCCCGACTCTGGGTCACTGTCCGTGTGGAGTTTGCGCATTCTCTCCGTGTTTGCATGGGTCTCGCCCCCACATCCCAAAGATGTGCAGGCTAGGTAGATTGGCCATGCTAAATTGCCCCTTAATTGGAAAAATGAATTGGGTACTCTAAATGTATTTAAAAAAAGATGTAGTGGCCAATTTAGGAGTTAACAGACTGTGGGTAAAACTGCTAGTTCTGAGTCAGAGGCATATGCTAACACCTGGCCTGAGTTACATTTGCCCATTCAGACTTAAACTTGCTGATGGGAATAAACAGGATAAACAAGATCAGTTGTTCTCCAGGACATTCTGATCTGACTGGTCATGAGCCCATTGCTTAGTCTGATGGCCTCTGTTATACATAACTTGGAGGTTAGTTGCATATTCATAGCATGGCCTGTTCATTTGTGTGAATGGGAGTGGACAATCAAAAGCCAAAACGACTTCAAATCCGGACGCTGCAGGACAGAACCATTGTTTGAGGGGCTGGGTGAGATCAGAGGAGAAAAAGAATCCTGTTCAAAAAGGTGGAGGCAAAAGGATTTGGAACACCTCCGGGACCAGCCTCCCCGCACAGGCGCTGGAATGTGGTGACTAGGGGCTTTTCACAGTAACTTCATTGAAGCCTACTCGTGACAATAAACGATTTTCATTTTTTTCATTTTCGAGAGGTCACGGAAAGCTGCCATAGAGACAGGCTTCTGAAAAAGGGTCTGAAGGAGCTGCACAAACAGCAGGACTATATTCTGTAAATGCAGATATTGTTTTTGTCTGCCTGCATAAGTGGAGTTGAGAGCTGTATGTTTATTTTACCTACTGTTTAATGTTAAATCTCGTGTTAGGGTTAAGAGATACATGTAAGCTGTTCTTGTTAGGTTTGAAGTTTAAAAGTTTAAATATTGTTTTTTCTTTTGTTTCAATAAAGATTTTTTTGTAAAAGTAACCAAGCCCTATTTCTTATGCAATCACTCCTGGAGCGAATCGATCTTTTTGCAGTCTTCCAGAAATAAAAAAACATTGCGGTTCAACATCTTAGCCACTGTTGGAATCTGGTCTGGCGTCCGTAACACAATATACATTTGAATATGGAAATCAATAAATATAAGGCTCTGTGCTTACCAAGGCATGAAGCTGGCCCACTTCGCTCATTGCTAGGTAGCATCTAGCTTCAATCCCTTGAATGGTCACCACTCCTCTGCTTACAGCCTGGAGCTGGAGCTGAACTGAAGAAGGATGAATTATATTCATGGTGACTACGACATAACAGGGCCTAGCACTGAACCACAAGACAGCCTCATCTTAACTCAGAGTGAATCACACCATGGAGTCTTATGTTGTTCTTGTGTTCAATACTGAAATGCTTAACAAGATTAAACAATGAGGATTTGTACTACAGCTTAAGGAGATCAGTGCGCTTGATGTGGCTGCTTTGATCATTTCTGGCTGATTCCTTTCACTTGCTTCAGATTGGTGTTGAGACTAACGCATTGTTTCCTCCCAGTTCTACTTTGACCAACATGAAAAGAAATGGAGAATTCTGACAAAACTATGGCAGTGTAAGGTAGGATAACACAGGATCCGCCTTGAAGAAGACGAGACCCAAGACTTGCAAAGCAATTTCCGACTTATTAGAAAATTAAAACAATGTTAACGTAATCTCAGACTTGAGGAGGTAGGGCTGTAACACACCTACACCATCAAATCTACATACGAGAGACAGAGAGAGATGCAAGAGAAGAGAAAGAGAGGAGAGAGAAGGAGAACAAATAAGCAAGAGACCACCATTCAGTCTGGATTACAGTTACATGGGTAACTTTAAAATATTCCAAAAGGGAACATTATCCAGTCCCTCAAGGCACCCCATCTTGGATTCATCTGATTACAAAATGTCTCCATTAGTTTGGCAATATCACAGTTTGCCATCTGAGATCTAACCCCGTTTTGTTACAGGAATATGTGATACTAAAGTATACATCAAGGGCGTTCCAGGCTCCTGGTGTGCAACATGTTGGGTAAACTCTGTGTGGGTAGGGTTACTGCAAACAGCCTCAGTATCATAAGGACAGGAAGGTGTGGTGAACGTATTGTATTAACCATTCACCATGTATGTCACTATATCACGCTGTTGCCCATGTGGGCTCCACCTATGGACCATTGTACAATATTACATGGAATGTATCATGTTGGTGTCCTTGTGGGCTCTGCCCCGGATCCACCCCTTGAGGGGAGGTATAAAGAGCAGCAGCCCTGTAGGCGGCTCTCAGTAGCAGAGCAGTCGCAGGCAGGCACTGTTCTAGTCGAATAAAGCCACAGTTTACATCCACTCTCTGTTTTGTGAATTGATGGTCGCATCAGAAGGGAAAGAAAATAATCTCCAGTCCCAGTTGACATCCAGGCCATTAACACCCCAATGATGGGCAGTGCAGGTGTGGGATGTTGTTTGGGAAGGGGGCTGAATTTAAAAGGAAATTTGTGAATTGCATTCACAACCTTCCTTGTAGAGGTGGAACACTTTATTAACAGATTTAAATTGGGCTCCCTTTCCACCACACGCAGCCCAGCCCCAATTGCTGATATCTCCCCTGTCACACTCTAATCACCAAATTCTCCAAAACCACATCGTGCCCCATTCAGATCTGATTTCCAGCTTCACCCCCTCACATGCCCTGCTGGCCTCAACCCCCCCCCCCCCCCCGCCCCCCCGGAATCCAGACCTCCACCATGCCTGCGTGGCAGGCTCACCCCACCCCTGATTGCCCAGGGCTCTCCCCAAGGTGCCATGGCTGTGACCTCCTGCTGATTGAGCTGTCTCCTGCTTAACAGCGAGGCTGTCTGCTTGACTGACCGGTGGCTGGGAGACAAAGCTAGAAGGCATTGGACATCACTGACCACAACTTCTGGTCTCATGTCCACCCCCACCCCCCTCCCCACGACACCCCCCCCCCCACCCCCCCAAGCATAAATAGCAAGGCTCCAATGTCTGAAAATATACCAGCAGACTCATATTAAATCAGGATTTAGACGCAATGATACATATGCTCAAATAGTTCACCGAGACTCTCTAATGAAAAATTGTTCTTTGGAAGCAGGACTGGGAGGGTATGAGCTTGGGAGAGGAAAAAACAATAATAATAATAATAACTTATTGTCACAAGTCGGCTTCAATGAAGTTACTGTGAAAAGCCCCTAGTCGCCACATTCTGGTGCCCACTCGGGGAGGCTGGAACGGGAATTGAACCCACCCTGCTGGTCTTGTTCTGAATTACAAGCCAGCTGTGTTAGCCCACTGTGCTAAACCAGCCCGCCTTTTACATTCAAAGGGCAACACGCTAGCACAGTGGTTAGCATTGTTGCTTCACAGCTCCAGGCTCCAAGGTTCGATTCCCAGCTTGGGTGACGGGGATAGGGTGGAGGTGTGGGCTTAAGTAGGGTGCTGTTTCCGAGGGTCGGTGCACACTCGATGGGCTGAATGGCCCCCTTCTGCACTGTAAATTCTATGATAGGAAATCGTTTGAACTTAAACCTTTATTCCTTGTGGACTTGGCATGGAAGTAAAGTGTACTCGCACCAACAGTCTGTGACGCTGTGAAAAACCGGTTTCATCCCGATACAACAGGATGTTTAATGTTTTTTTTTTAAATTCAATCTTTGTGCACCACCCTTTGGAGTTTTAGTTCTCCTAAAACCTTGGTGGAAATCTTGTACTCCTCACCGCTGACAGCCCTCAGCGAATTGAACTTGGAAAGTGTCAAAGCAGTTGCCAAGCAATGCAAGCCCAAACACACATACAAACGCACACTTAAACAATGCTGTGTATGTGATGGCTAGAAAGAATACTCACTGTATACATCGCTGCGGTCTCTCGTCCCCTCCACCTGTCCATCGGGGAGAATTCGCACAAAATACCCTCCATTTGCGCAGTACAAGAGCTTCGGGTCCTTGTAGCTCCCCAGAAAGTGATTGAAGGAATTGGACAAGCTGGATAAACTTGTCACAGTTCCAACATCCATGTTGCTTCCAGCCCAGTGTTCATATAGCTCTTCTCTCCTGCAATAAATCAACAGGCACATAATAAATCTTACTTTAAAATCTTTAAGGAATGCCCGTTTAGGAAAAAAAAGTACAAAGATTTGGAAGTCTACCGTCACAATTGTGTTTATATATTTTCTATGTTTTATTTTACCTCGGGGCCTGTCCCCCTCCTTTCTCACAAGCTCTGGTATCTTCCCCATATGAGTCTCGGCTACAGGTATTGACAAACTACTCAGCAGCAAAAGGCATCACAGTCAAGTCTGATCCCGTCGTCATCTGACACACATGCACAAAATGCATAAACGTGCACAAGCAAACACAAACACGCACAGACAAGCACATACACACACACACGTACACACATATACATTCTCTAACAGATGGCAGAGCTCAGGGTTAGGAAATGTGATTTTTCCATTGGCTTGAATGGTCGCTCCCTCCAGCATCAGAGTACAGCAGCTGCAGTGTACTCTCCACAACTCGGCAGGGTTTCTTCGACAGGATCTCCCAAACCCATGATCTTCACCACCTCGTCAAGGGCAGCAGGTGCCTGGGACAACCATGGGCGAGGTTCTCCGTTCCTGAGATTAAGTGCCGACTTCCACGACAGCAAAACTGGCATCGCACCTTGACCGATTCAGCGCCCATGGAGGGGCTAGCACCGGCACCATGTGGAACACAATCAATTCCAATGAGAAATGTGCGGGCGTCACCGGGTCCGTGATTGACACTTGAGAGGCTGACAAACTACATTCCACATAGACATTACACTCCCCACACACACTCATCCCATCCAACAAGATTGCACTGGTTGAGCTGGATCATGCCCATCCCATTAATGGGCTGGCTGGGGAGGCCCATACGATCTGTGGTCTTATGTTCACAGTGGGCAGTCAGCGGCCTGCACAGCTGCATGGCTGCCTTGCAGGCTGCGGCAATGGTGCTCCCTGCCCTTTCACCCCGACCCCACAGCCCACCTCCTGGCCACCCCCGCTACTCCTCCCGGCAGAAGCCTCCCAGCCAGCGATACAACTGACAGCACACTATGGTGATGTTGGACACTTTCCGTACCCCTTCTCTCTCCCTCAGCAGCCACGGTCCCTATTTCACGATTTTTAAAAGCACAAGTGAACATCGCCGTCGGGACTTCTCTCCAGTGGAGAAGGTACATCGCGGAGGCCCCGACGAATACCAGGTCAGGCCCATTAATGAAATGCCAATGGCGTTCTGGAACACATTGATGCCACTATTGAGGCACCAGAGAATTGCGATTTGGCGTGGAACCGGCGCCCGCCATGATTTTGGCGTCAAAGCCGATTTTCCGCCCAATCGCATTTCCCGATTCCGGTGTCAGCCAACGGAGAATCCTGCCCCATTACCTTCAAGTTCCCTTGTGAGCCACACACCATCCTGTCTTGAACATATATCGTTGTTGCTCCTTTATTCATCAGCTGCCCAACATACTCCAACTTCCAATTTAGCAACACTGTGGACTGCATCAATTCAACAAGGCCGCTCACTACCATCTTCTCAATAGCAAAAATGCTGGGCTGCCAGCGCACATCCAGAAAACAAAAAATAACTAAAGTTTATCCTAAAATCTTGTTTGAGGCAGAACGGGAGTGAGATTAATCAGTTTTACATGCAAGTGGGGGTTGTCTACGCAAAGAGATAGCAGCTTCAGTATTTTTCCATCAAACTAGCCTTACATTAATGTCGTAATTCTACTTAAAATAGAAACTTACTCATCAGGCAGACTGCCAGAAATGAAATGACCCAGACTTGGGATTAAAGCAACAATGAGAGGCACTTGTTTTAGCACAGTGGGAAACGAGAATTCCTTCCAAGAGCACAGGAGGTCTCCCCACGGTCCTGCCCAATATTTATCCCTCAGCCAACAGCACTCAAACAGATTATCTAATCATTAATCACATTGCTGCCTGTGGGATCTTGCTGTGCGCACATTGACTGTCTTGTTTCCCAAATTACAGCAGTGATTACACCCATAAAGCAGTTCATTGGCTGCACAGTCCTTTGAAACATCCAAGGAGCTGTGGAACCGCAAATCCTTTGATAAAATAATAAACAAACTCCATTTAGAAGTTTTTGAATAAAAAAGCAAGAAATCTGCAAAATATACCTTATTTATTGGTGTAGAGATGTTGAATGACTTGCTGATCTGTTCAGTATCTTGGGCCTATGAGTATCAGACATTGACTGAGCTGCTCCTGATCCAGCAGTATGTATGCTGCAGCATATTCTTATCATTTTTCCAGAGAACTGTGGCATGTGTCTGCCAACGAAGGTTCAGGGAACCCAAAAATCTAATTTACGATGTTTGCCGCCGCAATCGCCATCGCAGTGGATTCCTGGGTCCTCATAAATCCCATAGTTACAAGTGGAGCATTTTTCTAATCGGTGAGCCTCTTTATATAGTTTCCATGTGGCAACTGCTGGAGATCCTGAGTGTTATTGGTGCAATCAGCCCACACGTTGCCCTGATCAAGAATCGAATGTAGAGGAATATGATCCCGGCCATCGAGTTACAATCTTTCTCTGTGGCAGAATTTGCAAAGAAATTCTCAGAAACTGAATGCAATCCACTGTCGTGGCAGGAAGCAGCAGAGAATAAACGACTGAGAAAACAGTTCTCAACTGGGTGCTCTTAAAGTGGCTCAGATTGTATGAAGGTCATGTACATATTAGGACATGTCTGGAGCGCTTAATAAGTAACAAATTGCATTTGGACTGGGAGACCTGAAAGGCCCACACAATGTTCAAATGTGGTTCACTGAAATATATTACACACACACACACACACACACACACAGTATCCCATTAGTTAAAAAGGTTTTGAGGAATTGTGGTACAACCACCCTACAATTCCAAATTTGGGACTGTTCTCTGGGCCTCCGTCCAACATTGTGCGAAAATTAAACATCCTCAAATGATGACCTTTTTTTTTTAGTTTAACTTGTGAAATACCAGTTTGATCTTCTGTTTGCTCTGCATGAACAGGTCTCAACTGGAGCAGCGGAGGGTTTTTTTGATTGGCCTCAACATCACTGGATGAGGGAGGGGCCAATCAGCCAGTGAATCATCCTTCCTGCTTTATGGGTGTAATCACTGCTGTAATTTGGGGAACAAGGCAATCTCGGCTGAACTCGACCATTTATGTAGATCTCAGGCAATCACTGATCACCTGGATTCAGTGGTTCCAGTGTTGTTGCATGTTGATTGTTGTATTTCTCCTGAATGCTTTGTTGATTTTGCATTTTCTTGATGACTGGCTGAAGATCTGGATCAGGAAGTCCAGTGCATAGTTGTTATTAATGCTCTGTTCATCATCAATAGTTGAGCAGGAGATAGGCCCGTTGCGAGAGGCGTCGCTCTGTAATTGAGTAAAGCTAGTTTCATGTCAGAATCAGAATCAAAAAATGTTTTCAAAAGTTGTTTCACAACCCCTTTTTCAACTTTTCCATTTGATTGTGGATAGACAGCACTTGAAGTTATGTGAGCAAAATTATATGCTTTAGCAAATTCTGTCCATTCATAACAATCAAAACACGGTCCGTTATCTGTCATGGCTTTGCACGGTATCCCATGTCTCGCAAAAATGTCTTTTGTAGCTTTGATCACGGATTTAGCAATCAAGTCAGACAGCTTGATAACTTCAGGATAATTTGAAAAGTAGTGTATGATTAACACGTAATCACGACCATAGAAATGAAACAAGTTGATTCCCACTTTTGACCATGGAGTGTTTTCCAGATCATGCGGTAGAAGTTTTTATTTGCACTGAGTAGATTGGTTTCTTTGACATGTTTCAAATAAGGGGCGGGATTCTCCAACCCCCCCCGCTGGGTCGGAGAATCGCCGGGGGCCGACGTCAATCCCGCCCTGCAATGTCCCGAATTCTCCGCCACCAGAGATTCGGTGAGGGCGGGAATTGCGCCGCGCCAGTCGGCAGGCCCTCCCCCACCCTGGTGATTCTCTGGCCCGCGATGGGCTGAAGTCCCGCCGCTGTCAACCCTCTTCTGCCAGGGTGGATCTAACCATCTACCTTACCGGCGGGAACAGGCGGCGCGGGCGGACTCTGGGGTCCTGGGGGGTGGGGGGGCGCGGTGCGATCTGGCCCCGGGGGGTGCTCCCACGGTGGCCTGGCCCGCGATCGGGGCCCACCGATCGGCGGGCGGGCCTGCGCCGTGGTGGCGCTCTTTTCCTTCCGCCTTCAGCATGGTCTTCACCATGGCGGAGGCGGAAGTGACCCCCTCCCCTGCGCATGCGCGGGGTTGACGTCAGCAGCTGCTGATGCTCCGGCGCGTGCGCGGACTTACGGCGGCTGGTGAAGTCCCTTCGGCCCCGACTGGCATGGCGCCAAAGGCCGTCCACGCCAGCTGGCGGAGTGCCAACCACTCCGGCGTGGGCCTAGCCCCTCAAGGTGAGGGCCTGGCCCCTAAAGGTGCGGAGACTCCCGCACCTTTGGGGCGGCCCGACGCCGGAGTTCTTCATGCCACTACATCACGCTGGGACCCCCCGCCCCGCTGGGTAGAGGAGAATCCCGGCCAAGGTTTGTGATGTCCTTGTTGATGCCTGGCCAATATACAGCCTGTCTCGTTCTTTCTCATTTCTCTATGCCTAGATGACCTTCATGTATGTTTTGTAGAATCATGGGTCTAAGTATCACAGGAATCACTATGCGATCGAGAAGGAGTAAAAAACCATCAACAACTGTGAGTTCAGCTTGAATGTTTCTGTATTTGGAACAGTGTCCTTTAGGCCAACCATTGTTCAAATGGTCTATGACAGGTTGCAACACTGGATCTTTGTTGATCTCATCTCTGAATGAGTTTCAATTTGTTGTCTGACGCAGGTAAGGTTTCAGCTCGAAGCTGCACCTCAGCTTCAATGTGCTGAATAAACTCTGGTGGTCGTTCTTCTGAGCTGACAGAACGAGATAATGCATCAGCAATTATCAAATCTTTGCCTGGAGTATAGAGAAGCTGAAAGTCATATCAACGCAACCTCATAAGAATACGCTGTAATCTAGAAGTCATGTAATTCAAATCTTTATGAATAATGTGAACAAGTAGCCGGTGATCAGACTTGACCATGAATGTTGGTAGGCCATATACATAGTTGTGAAACTTGAGAATTCCAGTAAGTAAGCCTAAACATTCCTTTTCTATCTGGGCATACCTTTGTTCAGTAGGTGTCATTGCTCGTGATGCATAAGCAACTGATGTCCACAAAGAATCATCATCTCTTTGTAGAAGAACTGCTCCAATTCCACTTTGACTTGCATCTGTTGAGATTTTTGTTTCTCTGTCAGGGTCAAAGAAGGAAAGAACAGTCAATTGTGACTTTAGATTCATCCAGTCTGCTTGATGAGCATCAGTCCACGAGTATGTAGTAGACCTTTTGATGAGATGTCACAAAGCTGTAGCTCTGGAAGAGAAGTTTGGAATGAACTTTCCAAGGAAATTTACAACGCCTCGGAATCTCAACACTGCTTTCTTGTCCTCTGGGACTGTCATCTTTTGTATGGCAGCAATCTTGTTGTCGTCATGTTCCGAAATTTAATCTCCCAGGAACTTTAAAAGTTGAGATACCAAGATTGCAATTGGCTCAGTTTAGTTTTAAACTAAATTTGTGTATCCGTTGAAAGACTTGCAGCAGCCTTGCATTATCCTCTTCACGTGTAGATGACCAGACGATGATATCATCCACGTAAACTCATACTCCACCAATACTTTCAGTCATTTGTTCCATCACTCGATGAAATATCTCCGATGCTGAAATAATACCAAATGGCATTCTGTTGAAACCGTATCGACCAAATGGTGTGTTGAACATACACAATTTCTTGCTTGTGTCGTCTAACTGCATTTGCCAAGATCTTCTACAGGCATCCAGTTTCGAAAAAAAATTAGCATTTGCTGTTTTGCTGGTGATTTCTTTACCCTTGGGTATTGGATAATGTTCACGCTTTATATTTTTACTTAGATCTTTTGGATCTATGCAGATTCTTAATTCCCAAGATAATTTCTTGACGCACACCATTGAGCTGACCCAATCAGTTGGTGCTGTTATCTTGGAGATTATGCCAAGTTTTTGCATATGTGCAAGTTCGTGCTTTAATCTTTCACAAAGCAGGGCAGGAATTCTTCTAGGAGGGCGTCCCATTGGTTTGGCATTTGCTTTCAATTGTATTTTATATTGAAATGAACAGAGTACCCATGCCTGCAAAGACGGGAGGAAATCGATCAAGAATTCCTTGAATATCTTCCTGAACAGGCGGAAGAGGTGAACTTGTGCTATAAATTCTTTGAACTAGGTGGAGATCCTGACAGGCTTGTGCACCTAAGAGAGAAGATCTGTTAGATTCAACAATCTCAAGTCTTAATGATATGATGGTGTCGTGATTTGTCACGACTAAATAGCACGATCCCAATGAGGTGCTTGCGTTGCCATTATTTATTTATTTAAAAAAAATAAAAAAATTTAGAGTACCCAATTATTTTTTCCAATTAAGGGGCAATTTAGCGTGGCCAATCCACCTATCCTGCACATCTTTGGGTTGTGGGGGTGAAACCCACGCAGACATGGGGAGAATGTGCAAACTCCTCACAGACAGTGACCCAGGGCCGGGATTCGAACCCGGGTCCTCAGCGCCGTAGGCAGCAATGCTAACCACTGTGCCACCGTGCTGCCCTATGTTGCCATTATAATCACGCAATTGCCAATCTGTTTTCTTCTGTATTTTAGGAGGTTGACTTAGTTGCGAAAGGTCATTCGTGTTGATCAAGTTTGCGGACGCTCGTGTGTCAAGCTTGAAAATGATTTCAGAACCATTTACTTGAAGCGATGTGTTCCATTCAGATTCCATGTCAATAGATTGTACTATTTCAGGAGGAGATGAAACATCTGTAGTAGCATCAAATGTTTCAATAATGCCGACAAAGAAAGAATCTTCCAAGCAGTAAGCATCAAGATCATTGGCAAAGTTATCACTTTGATAGGTTTCTTCTGTTGTGTCATGCACTCAACACATTTCGATAGCATTTTCGAGCTTGAGATCTTTTTGTCTCAGCAAACGTTCCCTGAGCTTTTCATCTACGATTCCAAAGACAATCGGGTCTCTGATCATAGAGTCAGATAATATGGAGAAATTACATGTTTGAGCTTTGAGTTTTAAATTTGTTATGAAGCAATCAATAGATTCCCCATCTTTTTGCATCCTTTTCTTAAAGATAAATCTTTCATATGTTTCATTAATTTGTGTCTTGCAGTACAGGCCAAATTTCTCTTATGACAACATTATATTTAGTTTTATCTTCGTCCGTTGCGATTGAAAGGGATTATACAGTCCTATTGCTTATGGACCAGCTAGCATTAGGAATAATGCTAGATTCCATTTATCACTCACATTGTCTAAATCAGATGCAGACAGATGTAGCGGAAACTGTTGTTTGAAAACTTTCCAGTTAACATCCAGTTTACCAGATTTCCTGAGTTGTCGTAGAGATTGAACTTTCTTCATGGGTTTGAGATTCTTCGGTGTTTTGCAGTAACAGGTTTGTAGGCAGTCTGTTCTTCAAAGTCTGAGCCACGTGCTAGTTTCTGTGAGCTAGATTCTAACTAATCTATCTTAATAACTTCAGCAGTAACCTGGTACCATGTTATATTCTTTGCCTTTTCCTTCAAGATAGCCAGATATGTAGTGTTGACAAAGAATATACAAATAAGAATATTGAATCAAAACTAATTTATCTTACTCTACTAACTAAAATGAAGTTCGCACACTCTACTGAGTTAGAGATAGTTAACTGATGACACTGAATCTGTACTACAGTATTCAATATTCTATCTATCTATTAAACTATGACTTGACCTTGTGCTATATATCGCTATTCAACTTTCACTCTGTTCTTTTCATGTTCTCTTCAGCTTCTCCCAGAATTCCTAGAGATGCTGTATTATATACAGTGAATTAGTAACGCCCTCTAGTCTTTGATTTACACATGGATTCAATTTTTTCCCCAATAAATTTAGAGTACCCAATTCATTTTTTCCAATTAAGGGGCAATTTAGTGTGGCCAATCCACCTACCCTGCACATCTTTGGGTTGTGGGGGTGAAACCCACGCAAACACGGGGAGAATGTGCAATCTACACATGGACAGTGACCCAGAGCCGGGATCGAACCAGGGACCTCGCCGCCGTGAGGCAACAATGTTAACCACTGCACCACCGTGCTGCCCTTTGGATTCAAAGATTAAGTCTTCACTATACTGACAATATACATATAATTACAGAGGGGTGAGGTTTGAGGGCCTGATAGTCATAGCAACAACTGGGCCAAATCTCAGTAAACAAAGGCAAGTTTATTTTGCCTGCTGAGCCCACCATCCACACATCACTGCTGCTGTCCCAGAGCTGCCACTGTGGTGGCTAGCCCGTTTTCACTTTCCCCTGCTTCCTCAGAATAAAAATATGGTGGTCAAGTCCTCCATAATGGAGAGGGGTTTATGGAGTAAGGAATGTTCTTGACTCGTGCTTCGCATCTCTTCCACAAAACATTCTGTAATAATTCCTTGTGATCAGACAGGCAACAATGTCAAGGCTCATCAACAATGATGATTACTAAGCTGAGGTATTTAATCATAGAATCATCATAGAATTTACAATGCAGAAGGAGGCCATTCGGCCCATCGAGTCTGCACTGGCTCTTGGAAAGAACACCCTACCCAAGGTCCACACCTCAACCCTTTCCCCATAACCCAGTGACCCCTTCCAACACTAAGTGCAATTTTGGACACCAAGGGCAATTTAGCATGGCCAATCCACCTAACCTGCACATCTTTGGACTGTGGGAGGAAACCGGAGCACCCGGAGGAAACCCACGCACACACGGGGAGGATGTGCAGACTCCGCACAGACAGTGACCCACGCCGGAATTGAACCTGGGACCCTGGAGCTGTGAAGTGATTGTGCATCCACAATGCTACCGTACTGCCCTACACTTTATATGTTAACTGTTCCGCTATTAAAGATATTAGAGCAGGACACTTGAATAAGTTCCAACTAAACAGAAGTCAACATGGTTTTGTGAAAGATAAATCACAACTATTTAACCAACTATTTGGAGTTTCTTGAGGAAGTGACATGTGCTGTGGATAAAGGGAAACTGGTGGATGTGCTGTACTTCGATTTTCAGGAGGCATTTTATACCATGTCAAAGGTTATTGTGAAAAATTAAAACTCATAGTTTACAGAGTAACATATTGACAAGGAAAGACAATTGGCTGGCTAACAGGAAGCAGAGCTTTGAGCTTTGGTCTCTTTAACTAAACCGTCTTTAAAATAAACTCCTCTGTGTTCCAATAAAAACAGGAAGCAGAGAATAAGCATAAGTGAGTCTTTATCAGGTTGGCAAGATGTGAGGAATGGTGTGCCACAGGGATCAATGCTGGGACCTCAACTGTTTACAATTTATATAAATGACTTAGATGGGGGCGGCAATGTGACGGATGGGGGTGGCAGTGTGGCGCAGTGGTTAGCACTGCTGCCTCATGGTGCCGAGGACCCGGGTTCGATCCCGGCCCCGGGTCACTGTCCGTGTGGAGTTTGCACATTCTCCCCATGTCTCAACCCAAAGCTGTGCAGGGTAGGTGGATTGGCCACGCTAAATTGCCCCTTAATTGGAAAAAAAATGTTAAAAAATAAATGACTTGGATGAAGGGATGGATGGGATGGTTGTCAAACGTGCTGATGACATGAAGAAAGGTAGGAAAGCAAGTTGTGAAGAGGACATAAGGAGGCTACAAAAATATATAGGTAGGTTAAGTGAGTGGGCACAGATCTGGAAAATGGAATAGAAGGTGGGAAAATGTGAAATTGTCCATTTTGGCAGGTGTTAGGATATTAGACCAGAGGATTCTGGACAAGAACACCAACTATTTTTTTCTTTAATTTGTAAAACTGGGGAAAGGATACTTCACCCAGGAGTGAAGACTCTGACCAATAGGTGTCTTTTATGTTAAAACAAACTTTGCTGGTTTCGGGCGCATTTGCTGGGGTGCTTCACAACGGCTGCAGTGTCGAGATTGACACCGCTATTCAACAACACTTAGCCATTTCTTTGGACCTCGGGGAGTTTCTCCCTGTCGGGGGCCACACTTAGAACATTTTCCTGCACTGGGGAGCTGAGCTCGACAGCAGGACCGGCAAATACCAGATCAGGCCGCCATTTTGAAAGTTTGTCCCAATCTCTGCATCCCACCTTGCAGGAACCCCACTGTAAGGACACCCGCTTCACCCCCCCCCCCCCCCCCCCCCCCAACCTTTCCGGGGCCCCTTCAAACCCTCCTAACCACTCCTTCATGGGCATGAACCCCAGGCCCCAACTCTCGGCAGTGCCAACCTGACACCTGGGCACATTTGTAGTGTCATCCTGGCACTTTGGCACTCCCAGCCTGGCAGCTTGGCACCACCAGCCTACTAGTTTGGGAGTGCCAACCAGACACCATGGCAGTCCCATGGCTGCTTTTCCCACAGGGGAGGTGGCTCGGATCAGCCGCTGGTGTGATCTTCCAGTCTCACCGAAGTCAATGCCGATTTACACTCCTTGCCCATTCCACAATGGGGGAACCCATGCTGGAGGGCGATGACACTAAAATAGGTGGGGTGGTAAATTGCAAAGAGGAAATAAGAACCTTAGAAATGGATATGGATGGGTTCGGAGAGTGGGCCAAAATGTTGCAGATGGAGTTTGACGTGGAAGTGTGAGGTCATCCATTTTGTTGGAAACATGTAAAGGCAACTTATTATCTAAATCCGGAGAGACTTCGGGATGCTCCGATACAGAGTGATCTGGGTGTCCTCGTGCATGAGTCACAGAAAACTAGTATTCAAATGCAGCAGGTAATAAAAAAAGTGAATGGATTGTTTGCATTTATGACTAAAGAAATAGTGTAAAGGTAAAGAAATGTTGTTACAACTGTACAAGGCATTGGTGAGACTGCACCTGGAGTATTGTGTACAGTTTTGGTCCCTCATTTGAGGAAAGTTGGCATTGGAGGCAGTTCAGAGGTGGTTCACTAGGTTGATTCCAGAGATGAGGGGTTTGTCTTCTGAAGAGAGATTGAGCAGTTTAGGCCGATACTCTCTAGAATTTAGAAGAATGAGGGTAGATCAAATTGAGATATATAAGATAATAAATGGTATGGATAGAGTAGACGTGGAACGGATGCTTCATGGTGGCACAGTGGTTAGCACTTCTGCCTCACAGCGCCAGGGATCCGGGTTCAATTCCCTCCTCGGGTGACTGTCTGTGTGGAGTTTGCAATTTCTCCCCGTGTGTATATGGGTTTCCTTCGGGTGCTCCGGTTTCCTCCCACAGTCCAAAGGCGTGCAGGTTGAGTTGATTAACCTTGCTAAATTGCCTATTAGTGTCCAAAATGTTAGGTGGGGTTACTGGGTTACGGGGATAGGGTGGAGGCTTGGGCTTAGGTAGGGTGCTCTTTCCAAGGGCCAGTGCGGACCCGATGGACTCCTTCTGTACTGTAAATTCGATGATTCCTTGATTCTTGTGGGGCAATCTAGAACGAGAGGTCATAGTCTCAGGATAAGGGGAAGCAAATTTATAACTGAGATGAGGAGAAACTACTTCCCCCAAAGGGTCGTGAATCTATAGAATTCACTACCCCAGAGTGCAGTGGATGCTGGGATAGTGAGTAAATATAAGGAGGAGTTAGATAGATTTTCAATTAGTAATGGGTTGAAGGGTTACGGAGAACGGGCAGGTCGGTGGGGTTGAGGTCATGATGAAATTAGCCATTACCGTATTGAACAGTGATGCAGGCTCGAGAGGCTAAATTATCTACTCCTGCTCCTAATTCTTACGTTCTAAGAAATAACTATTCTGTCTTGTTCCACCTTCCAGCTCTTGGTCAGTAACCCTGTTGGTAACAGTACCTCAAGCACAAATCTAGTGTTCTTGACTAATAAGGGGATTTCTTGATTAATAAGGGGACGAGTGGTTACCCAGAGAAGACAGGAGAATAGGGATGAGAAACGTATCAGCCATGATCGAATGGCGGAGCAGACTCGATGGGCTGAATGG
The DNA here is from genome assembly GCF_902713615.1 of Scyliorhinus canicula. Classification (NCBI taxonomy): domain Eukaryota; kingdom Metazoa; phylum Chordata; class Chondrichthyes; order Carcharhiniformes; family Scyliorhinidae; genus Scyliorhinus; species Scyliorhinus canicula. The sequence continues at coordinate 222,081,971 of NC_052149.1, read as the reverse complement.
CTTAATTCTGCTCCAATATCTCATGGTCGTGTCGTCTTAAATTTTTTTAAAAACGTATTCTATTACAAACATGTATCAAAACAGGTTACAACAAATGAACACACTGGGAAACATACTTCTCAGCAATTAACTATACAGTGTGTACAAATTCCCCCCCCTTTCCCCCCCCCCCCCCCCCCCGTGCAACGCACAGCTCCTCAAACACAGACACATACATCCCCCACTAAAACCCCTCTGCAGAGTCCCTTAACTTATACTTTATCTTCTCCAACCACAGGAAGTCGTACAGGTCACCCAACCAGGTAACCAAGTAAAATTCGCCGCCGTGCGATCAGAGAGGCGAAGACCTTGTCATTGGCCTTCCTCCTCTCCATGAGCTCCGGCTTCTCTGAAACCCCAAATATCGCCACCAAAGGGTCCACCTCCTCCTCCACTATCCTGGCTAAGACTCCAAACACTTCTGCCCAGAATCTTCCCAATTTTTCGCTGGCTCCCCGCCCACACCTCTCACACTCATCTGCCACCCCCTGGAGCAACCCACTCATTCTCGCCCAAGTCATATGCACCCTGTGCACCACCTTAAACTGTATCATACTCATCCTTGCACAGGAGGACGTCCCGTTTACCCTACGCAGTGCCTCACTCCATGCTGCCCAATTGATCTCCCCTCCCAACTTCCCTTCCCATTTTGCCTTGATCTTCACCACCCGCTTGCCTCCTTGCTCCCTCAGCCACTTGTATATATCCCCAATTCTTCTCTTCCCTTCCGGAAGCAGCAGTCACTCCAGCAGGGTGTATCCCAGAACCCCCTCCAGACCTTTCGCGCAAAGTCCCTAACCTGCAAACACCTGAACTCACTCCCCCTCGGCAGCTCTACCCTCTCCCTTAGCTCCTCCAGACCGGCGAACCCTTCCTCCAAATATAGATCCCTCACCTTGACCAGCCCCACTTCTCTCCACCTCCTGTATCAACTAATCGTCTTTAAATTTGCAGGGGTCAGTAGAATATACTTTAACTGATTGGTGTTGATTTTAGTGAGGTTTGAGCTGCTTTCTACATTTTACTGGAGTGTCAAGTGCAACAAATTAGGCACTCTAAACGTGTTCAGACAATATAATTTGTCAACAAACACTTAGATCTTTCTCAAGTCGACTTTGTGTGCGACTATCTGCAAATTGAATAAACTATCAGACTATAGTAAATATACTGGAACTCGATAGTTAGATTATTTGAATGGTCACGGCTTTAGAAGAATTTGACTTACCGATTGCTGTGCGACTAACCTGGCCCCATGGTTAGCGATGATCCGCTTGTCACTTCAAAATTTATGTAATTCGTAAGTGGGCCTCTTTGAAAACACAAACCACGGCTTTCAAAAGTAACTCATTTTCCCCAGAGCACAGCATTTTACCGCAAAGTCCCTTCTCATTGTTAAAGTAACTCCGTCCATACAAATATCCCTCAGGGATCTCATTCTAGTTAAAATAATGGTGGGTGAAAACACCGATCCTTTTTTAATAAATCACCCCTCCGTTTTTTAAAAGTTCCAATCTAATAAAATCTAATAGATCGCAAAGAATGAAATTCAATTGGACTTTTTTTAAAGGCAATGCTCAGACTATCCGAAATTCCTGTGGGGAGACGAAAAGCTATAGTTTGTCTACCCGGACACATTTTGATATTCTCTCAGCAGAAAGAAGAGATACAACAGCAAATGGATTCTGGAACAAATGGGGGCAGGAGAAGGAACGTCTTTAGCAGCTCTGACTGTAAAGCGTTAAATGACAGAGTCAAAAGTAATAAATAATTTAATGAGATGAAAGTTACATCCGCTTGTCCAACGAAAAGGAGACTGATCTGGAGTTCAGAAACATGAACTGGCTTTATCATTCACAAGCAGAAGCTCAAAGAATAGAGAAAGCTATTACTGGTATCAGATTCTCTTCTGACCAACAAACGCTTGGATATCAAACAGCAGTACAAAAAATACATTTAAAAACTACATGTTTTAAATTGTTGGTATGGTTCACTTAGACATCATTTTGTCCTCGCAATCAGAAGAGTGTAGGGTCAAGTTCCATTTTGTGGAGCTGGGACGACATAATCTTAAACTTAATCTTAAAACGAGTGGTAAAATGGAGGATTGGGAGAACTTTAAGGTTCAGCAAAAGGCTACTAAAAATAAAATCAACCGAGCTAAGATGAACTACAAAAGAAAACTAGCAGAAAACTTAAACACTGATAACAAAAACTTCTATAAGTATATAAAGAGGAAGAGAATAGCCAAAGGAAATGTTGATCCTTTAGAGGATAAAACTGGTGAGGTAACAATGGGGAACACAGAGATGGCGGAGGCACTGAATCAATATTTTGCCTCTATCTTCACGGTCAAGGATAATCCACATTTTCCATAAACTGCAGTTAATGCAGAGGAACATGGTGCAATAACCATCACTAGGGAGAAGATATTGAATAAAATGGGATTAAAGGCAGTGTGATGATATGATTTGCATACTTGTCTGCCATTGGGGCAGAACACCGGCTTACCATTGGCCCTGGTTGGTCATGTGCCTCTCGACCGATTGGCTAAGAGGCTGAGTTAACCACGCCTCCATTACCGAGGTATAAATAGACAAACGCCCGGCGATCGTCCATTCCATTGTAGACGGTCGCAGAGCTGTGTTATAGTTTATTAAAGCCTGACTTTTGTAAAGCACTCGCCTCTCGTACAATTGATGGCACATCAGGCAGATCAATCTCTGAGACCTGATGGCCTACACCCTAGGATATTAAAGGAGGTGGCAGCAGCGATAGTGGATGCATTGATTATAATTCAAAATTCCGTGGATTCTTTGGAAACACATTATGAAAATGAAATGAAAATCGCTTATTGTCACGAGTAGGCTTCAAATGAAGTTACTGTGAAAAGCCCCTAGTTGCCACATTCCGGCGTCTGTTCGGGGAGGCTGTTACGGGAATTGAACTGTGCTGCTGGCCTGCTTGGTCTGCTTTCAAAGCCAGCGATTTAGCCCTGTGCTAAACAGGGTTTAGCCTGTGCTAATGTGACACCCCTGTTCAAAAAGGGAGAGAGGCAAAGTAGGAAACTATAAACCGGTTAGCTTCACCTCTGTGATGGGGAACTTGCTGGAATCAATCAGTAAGGGGGAGGTGACTGAACATTTGGAAAGACAAAGCTCAATCCACCATTGTCAGCATGGTTTTATGAAGGGCAAGTCATGCTTGACACACTTGCTTGAGTTCTTTGAGGATGTAACCAACAAGGTGGATAATGGGGAACCTGTGGATGTGGCATATCCAGACTTCCAGAAGGCGTTTGATAAGGTGCTGCATAAAAGACTGATCCAGAAGATGAGATTGCAGGAGACTGAGGGTCGAGTACCAAATTGGATTGAGGATTGGCTGACTGACAGAAAGCAGAGGGTCGGGGTAAATGGGTCCGTCTCTGGCTGGCAAACTGTAACTAGTGGGATGCAGCAGGGGTCAGTCCTCGTACCTCAACTGTTTACAATCTATATAAATGATCTGCAAGCAGGGACAGAATGAAACATAGCATAATTTGTGGATGATACTAAAATAGGTGGGAAAGCAGGCAGTGAAGAGGAAATAAAGAGTTTACAGACGGATATAGATAGGTTGGGAGAATAGGCCAAAATTTGGCAGATGGAGTTTAATGTGAATAAGTGAGAGGTTATACATTTTGGCCAAAAAAAAAGAAAGCCAAATTATTACCTAAATGGAAAGCAGATTCAATATGCATCTGGGCAGAGGGATCTGGGCATCTTTGCTCATGAATTGCAGAAAGTCAGTATGCAGGTGCAGCATATAAAAAAGGCAAATGGAATATTAGCGTTTATTGCAAAAGGACTGAAGTATAAAATTAGAGAAGTATTGTTGCAAGTGTATAGGGTGTTGGTGAGACCACATCTGGAGTACTGTGTCCAGTTTTGGTCTCCTTACTTGAGGAAGGATGTGATGGCATTGGAGGCAATTCGGTGGAGGTTCACCAGATTAATTCCAGGGGTGAAGGGGTGACGTATGAGGAGTAATTAAACAGTTTGGGCTTATACTCGCTGAAGTTTAGAAAGATGAGAGGGGATCTGATCGAGGTATACAAAATACTAAAAGTCATTGATAAAGTAAATGTAGACCAAATGTTCCCCCTTGTGGGGCAATCTAGATTGAGAGGTCGCAGAAATAGGTTGAGAGGTGATAGATTTAAAACTGAGATGGAGGGAAACTACTTCTCATAGAGGCTGGTGAATTTGTGGAACTCGTTGCCCCATAGTGCGGGGTGGAGTCAGAATCTTTAAATGGTTTCGAGAAGGAGAGCAATATACTTCTGATAAATAAAAGGTTGAAGAGATATGGGGAAGAGATGGATTTGAGATCAGGAAGAAATCAGCCATGATTTGATTGTATAGAGGAGCAGGCTCGAAGGACTTATTTGTCCACTTCTGCTCCTAATTCCTATGTTCCTATGTTGTTCTAATGGTGCTGGGCTGTAACATTGAGCGAATGCTGCATTGTTGGAGTTGCCTTTCTTTGGCTGAGATTTCAAACTGAGGAGCTGTTTGGGTGGATGTAAAAGATCGCAGTGCGCTATCTGAAGAAGGGTTTTCTCGCTCTTTTGTAGTGAACGTTACTCTTCCAACTAATAACCCGGAAAATTAGTCATTCAACTTCTTTTTATGTTTGGGGTATTTCTGTGCATGTAATGTTGCTTGCATAGCAGTGTTTATTAGATTTAATAGTAAGTTATGCAAAGCCATTGAGACATTTCCGAGAGTTGTCACAAGGTGCATATCTTTACTGACCCGAATGAGGCTCTCGAGGGCTATGAGGAATAAGCAGCATAGTGGGACTAATTGGATGACCCGTTAGAAGAGCTGATGGAGAGGCAGCACAGTGACGCAGAGAGTAGCACTGCTGCCTCAAAACACCGAGGTCTCACGTGTGATCCCGGCTCTGGGTCATTGTCCATGTGGAGTTTGCACATTCTCCCGGTGTTTGCATGGGTTACGCCCCCACAACCCAAAGATGTGCAGGCTGGGTGGATCGACCATGCTAAATTGCCCCTTAATTGGAAAAAATGAATTGGGTGCTCTAACTTTATAAAGAAAAGAGCTGACGGAAGCACCATGAACTTAATGACGCTCTTCTGCGCTGTATTGTCTATTCTATAACTCTGTACTTGCAGAATGACTCGGGTAGTTTAAAGTCCTGGAGTTATGGAATAATAACAAACAGCAAATGTAAGCAAATTCCACCAAATCATTTCTGAACTCCCCTGAGAATTTGCCCTCATCTTAAATACAGAAAGGGCTGCAACATTTCAAAAGTGTCAGCAACTCATGTTTTTCTTTGTTAGTTCACTCCTGTTTCTTTCCCTCTCCTATAGGCACAAGCACACATGTGCAGGCGCAGGGGCACATGGACACACACATGTACACACACGCACACACACACACACATACATGGAGATTTTCTGCTGGTCCCGTTTTTGACAGTCGGAAAAGAGAATCCACAAACGTCTTTAGTGCCGGTGGGGGTTTCCCATTGACACTGGCTCTGCCCCAGCCAATGCCATCATGGGGTCCCGCCATGAATGGTCAAGAACCCCATTACCATACATTTAAATATCGTTAGCCGGCTTCCCTGGTGTACAATTCCCCCATGTAAGTAATTCACATCAGTGAGGGTACAACAGGTCTGGACCAATGGGGACCTGGCGAATGGTCCCCACTGGGAGCACATAGGTAGATATATTCCCTGGGGGGGGGGGGGGGGGGGGGGTTGCGGTTATGACGAGGCAGTACCCTGGGCAGTTCTTTATTTCATTTTTTTCAGATTCAGTCACTCTCTAAAAGAGCATTCCAAACTGTTAGGGCCAAGGTTGCTGAGAGAGGGGCTCTGATGCGGTGAGTCCCACCCTTTCCATAGTGTTTCCAAAGTGCTTGATACTTTCACAGGAAAAGCCAGCAAGGCAGCTGACGGGCTGCCCTTCGCTTCTCCTACTGGAGGTCACACTTTGAAAGAAATAATCCTAAAATTCCGCCGAGTTTAGGAAAAGGGAGTGAGAGCACTGGCTGAATATTGCCCCACTCCAACCCTTGGGATAGATTAAACAACCTTCACAGTTTATAGCTGAGAGCTATATGGCTTAACAGTCCACTGGATAACCTCATTCAGGCATTAGGGAAGCTTAGGAGGCAGTTTTGAAATAAATATTAAGGTTCACGTATTCCTGACTGGGAAGCACGTCCATAGAACCTCACAGCGGAGAAGGAGGCCATTCGGCCCATCGAGTCTGTAGCATACTTCTGAAAGAGCACCCTACCAGGGCCAGTCCCATGTCTAATAATAATAATAATAATAACTTATTGTCACAAGTAGGCTTCAATGAAGTTACTGTGAAAAGCCCCTAGTCGCCACATTCCAGCGCCTGTTCGGGGAAGCCGGTACGGGAACTGAACCCACGCTGCTGGCATTGTTCTGCATTTCCAGCCAGCTGTTTAGCCCACTGTGCTAAACCAGCCCCATAACCTGTAACCCGTGGCTGGAAGAGGAAACGGTTTTATACACCGCTCCGAGCAGTTTTCCTTGCACATTTTTGGACCAATGTCACAAGCCACTTGTATCTCAGCATTCCCCAGTAAGTTAATTAAAAAGGGTGTTGTCAGCAGGTTACGCAGTTTATTTTAAAGAAACGCCATTGCCATGCTACCATTTGGACTAGAATGGTTCACAGAAACAGAAACATGGGCCACAATTCTCTGGCCGTTGGGATTCTTTGTACCCCCTGGCAGCGCACCCCCACCCACGGGTTTCCTGGCAGTGTAGGGAGTGGTTTCAATAGGAAAACCCATTGAAAAGCGGCGGGAAGAAAAAATTCCGTTGCCAGCGAACGGCGCGCCGCCGCGAAACACGTAACTGGGAATTCGGAGAATCCAGCCACGTTCCGCATTTTTATTCCAATTTTCACCCAAACCAAATTTTTAAAAAAAAGTTCTGCTGAAGTAATTGTGACTGCCGATAGGATCACAGGACCAAGCCAATCATATTGCTTTGTCTTATCAACATGCATAATTCCGGAAAGCCCTTGCAGATAAAAGTTAACAACCCTGCTCAAGCCAAAATAGTTCAACTTCACTCTGCAGAAACTGCCCTTGTGTCTGTCATCTCCCTCTGGTCCCATAGAGGGCCTGATAAATCATCCTTTAATCTGCAGCTGTTATTAATTCAGTCCAACAGTCCACATAGGACAGCAATGAATAGAAACATTCTATAATGGAAATGCTTCGAGTTTTGCCATTTGTTTTTTTACCATTTCAGAGAAGAGGGTCAAATTCACACCCGTTCCAAGCTGCCTGTCTACTCCCATTCACTTTCTAACCACACAAGAGAACTGGAAAATTATTCTCTGCTCAGAACATTTCGACCATTTAACAAGCGTTATCAGTTGTTTCCTTGTGTACATTGTTAATTAAGCATGTGGCAATTCTAGAACAATGTTGAACTGCGCACTTGCCTTGTTTGCCTGTGTTCTGGAAACATCCAAAAGCAGGAAGTAATCAAAAACAATTATGGAATTCTTAAAATTTTTTTTTAGAGTACCCAATTATTTTTGTATTTCATTTTTTCCAATTCAGGGGCAATTTAGCATGGCCAATCCACCTAACTTGCACATGCGCAAACTCCACACAGTCAGTGACCCAGGGCCAGGGATTCGAACCCGTATCCTCAGTGCCGCAGTCCCAGTGCTGTCCACTGCACCACATGCCATCCCTATTAAAAACAATTATAAGGGAGGGACAAAAGGCTCAAGCATTTGGGAAGTAAATTTAGCTTGAAGCAGCCTGTTGTTATAAGAATGATTTCAATGTTTTTTAAAATTGTTCAAATCATTGAATTTGACAGCATGGAAGGAGAGCATTTGGCCTACTGTGATTGCTGCTGCCTCTGAACCGATGCCATTGATCCTGTCAGCAGCTAAGCCTAGGCCTAGGCTGAGCTGGTGCCACGGCCATTTAACATCCTGGGGGAGCAGCTTTGGGTGATTTGGAGCCTGAGAAGGCACAGTGTACACCAGGCATGGTGCACCTTGCCTGGCATTCGGCAGGGGACAATGTGAAAAGTAATGCAGACCTGCCCCTCACTAAGTCCCACTCATTCCTCCTTCCTTTGAGTGAAAAGGTTTCCAGCATGCTTTCCCACCTCTCTGTGCCTTTGTGAACCATTCTATCCTTTCTTTTCTTCAAACTGATGACAGATATTTTTCATGGAAATTTTGCATTTTGTGTCTGTGATGCTCATTTACGGCATCGTCCAGTGACCGACTGAGAAAACAATTCTGGTCAACTTAATTTGTGTTTCCTTTCGTTGCTCTCAGAGCAATTTCTGCGATGTTCTGAACACACAAAATAAAACTGATCAGGGGTTGCCGATCTTGAATAGTTTAGTTCCCAGATCTCTTTCTGGTATCTTCCTCATCTTCCCCTCAAACTCATCAACTGCTCTCTTGACCCTATTTCCACTAAACCGTTATCCAACTTCCTTCTATGAATTCCACTGAAGCCACTATCTTGAATAGCTCCCTCTTTGCACCTTCCCCCACTATTTCCAAAGTCAGCATTAACTCCTTCCCAAAAAACTCATCCTTATCTACGCTGTCCTCACTAATTACCATCCACCTCCACTCCTACTCAAGTTCATCTTCTGCTGAAACTTCATCCAGCCCTTTGCCTTCTAGATTCTATCAGTCCAGTTTTGTCTTTGCCAGCTTTCCAACCACCGCCACCCATTCATTTGAGCTCATCCAAACCCCTGCCTGCTGCCCACAGCTTATCCCACACAAAGCCAGCTTACCCATTTATTCTGTTCAAATCAATACTGACTCATGGTCCCCCTCCCCTTGTTTAAATATCTATGTGTGGCTCACCTCTCCCTATCTCTGTAACCTCCTTCAGCCCAACAGTTCTCCATCTCTGACTCAGCTCTCTTATAAATTACAATTGCTGTCAGTTCCTTTAGCTGCATAGGTTTCGCTATCTGAAATTTTCCGCCTTAAACTCCTGTGTCTTTCTCCCTCAATCTTCTCTTGTAAGACCTTGCATAAAACTCAACTCATTCACAAAGCATTGTGCCATCCTTCCTGCATATCTCCAACTTTTTTTTCTATTTATTGTTAAAAACATCACACCCTTGTGAACGGTGTTGAGGTGCTTTCCTATGTTAAAGCTGCTACACAAATGCAAGCTTTTGTTGTTGTTTCCGGATCTATGTCATGCCAACCACAGTACTATTGCATCGAGCTTGCAACTAAAGTTGATGTTAACTTATGTCTTTCCGCCAAGAGGTGGGTTAGTAAAGTGAGGTTCTGAACGTTCAGTACACATCACCATTCAAAGACAGAGAGCAGGACATTGAGTCAACGTGCTGTTCCGACACCCTGGGCAAGTGTGCGGTCAATTCCAGCCCCACTCATCTCGGAGTCACAACGTAAGTGAATTAACCAATAATTTTTAAGATTTCCAAAGTCTTTGGCCCTTGGCTGTCCAATAATTACTATCACCAGGTTTGTGTGTTTAACCATAATTACTGTTTATCTAAACTAAGAACCATGAAAAGTGCAGTAAATGCGACAAGAAGCTAATACCTAGTATCCACTTTAACTTTCCCACCAACCAGGGGCTGGGTTAGCTCACTCGGCTAAATCGCTGGCTTTTAAAGCAGACCAAGCAGGCCAGCAGCATGGTTCCTGTACCAGCCTCCCCGGACAGGTGCCGGAATGTGGCGACTAGGGGCTTTTCACAGTAACTTCACTGAAGCCTACTCGTGACAATAAGTGATTTTCATTTCATTTTTTTATCTACCCACCCACAAAAAGACAGACAAATACAGAGGGCTGGTAAGGGGTAAAAATCACATTAAAAGATAAGAGTCTTTGCTTCAAATGGTGTTTCTTTAGCACACTTTCCTCACAGCATGCTGGCTGATTAAAGTCTCTGGTTTACTGCTGGTAAATGGTCTTCTTTGAAGAATCGTTCATTCAGCGTCCCCGCAGGTTAGAAAATTCAGCACTCGCAGGCAGCAGGCTTTCTGGAGAGAATTTAGTTCTCGTCGACTGGGCCTTCAGCTCGAGGTTTGCCTTCAGGTCCACACTACTTCACATCAAAACTTGCTTTCGGCTCATGGTTGGACTTCAGGCCTCTGCAATCGAAGAGAATGGCACCCAGACGTACTGGAGAGAGAGTCAGCCATCACAGCAGCCTTATGACGAAGATTAGTTATATCTTTTTGGAGAGAGTTATTTAGAACCCTCTATCCAGGCCAGAATCAAAAATGAAACCAAAATGAAACCATTCCAATGGGATAATATCCAATCACCACCTTTTACCAAGCAGAGCACAGCCATTTGGGCCCATTCATTGCCCATCAGCCAAATCAATCAATCTGAGTCATCACTGACACTGGCCAGTCTGCGATCACCAGTCTAAAACAGCACAGCCCTTTTGAAATCTGCTGTTTGAATTAAAGGCACAGGCCACTGCTTCATTCTGCTTCAAGATACAGGCTGCCTTAAAGACACATGTCCATAAATCATCCATGGGTCAAAAAGGTGACAGCAAAATAAAAGAAAGGGGAAGTAAGGGAATAAACAAGAAGGACCCTTACAGTATGAATATAAAAACATTTTACTCTAAAATATTTTGCAAGAATATAACTTGTGCAATCTGTGATTTTGTAGGGACATGTGATAGAAAGCCATTCTATTTTTCTTATTCCATTTCCTCTATGGCAGATAAATTGACAGATGTTCTTTTTACTCAAGTTTCTTGTTAGTGCAAAACAGTGACCACTAGATGACAGTGTTTCTCACTAAAACAGCTGTAACTGTTAAACTCAATTCCAGGAAATATTAACTGGCCATTCTGCAGCAAGTTATTGCCCTCTCCTGATTTTCTCTTAATCTTTTGCTAAAAGCTAGGGTGAGATCCTATGGGCACTGCCCCCCCCTCGAGTTTCTTGAGCTGCTCTCCATTGATCATGAATGTGCTTGGGCGATAAACAGGAGCAGGCTGTTTTGATCTTAGCAGCATGATGACAACAGGTCCCTACACAGTGTACTGATCAGTGCTGTGGGTAATGATAGGTGAGAAAGAGCAATCATGTGAATTGTAGTACCTCTGATGTATGTGGTGTGAACACAACCGGTAGATCCCTACTAGGTTCCTTCCTGGTTGCTGCCTTACTGGCTGAACTTTTATAGATTGGTTAATTGAGGTACCCCATTCCTAGGGGGGAGCTCGTATTCTGCAAGGAGCATGGGGAAGAAAGCATTCCCACCCCGCAGGTTCCGTGCGGGGTATTACAGGGGTGTGGTTGGGAACAGAGCTTCAGGACTTTGACCCAGTGTTGGAACTGATGTGTTATCTGTGTTGGTCTAACATCGACTGCAACTGGATGCAGTAAAACGATAAACAGGCTTCCGACACAGGAGATGGTCCAACACTGTTTCATTGAACCTGTTGATTGCTGTACATAATCTGCTGTGGGTTGACACTCTATTAACCTAACTGATAACCTCCTACTGGCTTGACCAGACTAGCTCTCTATCACATGGTGATGATGTTCATTGGCCTGTGCACTGCGACTATCTCCCTAGCCATGTCCTGTGAGAGAGGGAGAGCTTAATGCCCTGTGGGCTTTATAGTGGTGGTGTCCTGTCTGGTGATTGGTTGTTCTGTGTCGTGTGTGTTCATTGGTTATCCTGTGTGTCAATCACTGCCTGTCTGCATCTCATGATATACATGAGTGGATATTATGACAGGAACGACAATGTAGGACATGATTCTCTCGCTACGCCCGAGCGAAACAAGGATGGTGAATAGCGGGAGAAGCGGAAGATGGGAACTGCATCTGGCGCCAAACTGTTTGCAATATAAGCTGCCCGCTCCCATAGACGAAATTGGGATCTCGCTGTAGCGTGGCGGAAAATTAATTATCACCACTTAAGCACTATTCCTCTATAATTAACCATGATGTGGAGATGCTGGCATTGGACTGGGGTGGGCACAGGAAGAAGTCTTACAACACCAGGCTAAAGTCCAACAGGTTTGTTTTGAATCACTAGCTTTCGGAGCACAGTTCCTTCATCAGGTGAGTGAAGAGGTGGGTTCCAGAGGCAAAGTCAATGATGCAAGATGAGTCTTTGCATTCGAGTCTTAACAGGAGCGAGGACTGCATGATGGTGCTGGGTTCGATCCCAGCACCGGGTCACTGTCTGTGGGGAGTTTGCACATTCTGTTGTGTCTTCATGAGTTTCAACCCCACAACCCAAAGAAGTACAGGTAGGTGGATTGCCCACGCTAAAATTACCCTTTAATTGGAAAAAAATAATTGGGTTCTCTAAGTTTATTAAAAAAAATAAAAAATAATCAAAATAAGTAATTAACAGCAGCTGCCCCGTATCAAACGACCTCTCGTCATTCAGCGGCCTCCCCAGCAAGTGAAAAATGAAAATCGCTTATTGTCACGAGTGGGCTTCAATGAAGTTACTGTGAAAAGCCCCTAGTCACCACATTCCGGCGCCTGTCCGGGGAGGCTGGTATGGGAATCGAACCGTGCTGCTGGCCTGCTTGGTCTGCTTTAAAAGCCAGCAATTAGCCCAGTGAGCTAAACCAGCCCCTAGTGATCACGCTGATGACGTGGGATTGGTGGTCGGCCCACATCATGGAACAAGAGCCAGAGGCGTCATAGGGTATTTTAATTTCCTCGTCCAAGTGTATACCAGTGTCCCATTATCCTGATGGTGCCGCCCACAATCCCCATCATCCCTCCTTCTTCCACCATCAAATCTCCCACAAAGCCCCCTCCCCTCCCCCCACCAATGTACAGTCCACTCATTAATCCACCCCCCCACACCCTCGTCCCCCCCAGTGCCCTCAGTGACCCTCGATGTGCTTTGCGTTGCTTGTTTTGCCGCTACATCTGAGTGTGTCCCTAGGATGCACATCGGAGGTGGAGGCAGCCAACTGCTTACCAACTGCCTTCGATGCCATTGGCGGGCATCCTCTAGGGGCTCTGGGGCAGGAGGGCCCTTGCGCCCATGCCAGTGGCACATGCACAGCCGTGCTGCCCTGTTCCAGGTGCTGGCTGCGAGGTGTGGTCGCATCGAAGGGGTGCAACTCGGGGGAGCTGATGGCCATTGTCGTCACTCCATAGGATGGGTCCGCATTGCCAAGCAGTGCCCTCTCCTCTCGGTCAGTGCCCATAGGGCCCTGGGATTCACCTTGTGACAGAGGGGAAGGTGGTATGAGCTCCGGCTACCCAGTGTCACCTGGCCCCATCAGTCCTGACAGATCCCCATTGCATTGTCTGCACCATGGTGTCGTGCCCTCAGTGATACTCCTCAGTGATTGGGCCATGCTCTCCAGTGACTCTCCAATGCCCACCTACGACAGGGACAAGCTGCGCAGCACCTTGACTATGCCCATCTGAGGGCGGGACATGTCCCGCAGAACCTCATCAAGATCCGCGTGAGACTGGGTCACGTCGCCCATCGAGTTGGCATTCTGCTGAGGCCCTCAGCCATGGCCGATACACCTTGGACACCTTCACTCATGCTGCCGACATTGTACACCAGGCTCCCCACTGTGGACACCACCCTTGCACTGTTGGCCTCGATGCCACTCATTGCCCGACATCTCCTGCGCCCGTAGCCTCTGAGACTGCTCCTATCGGCTATGGACCTGTTGGAGTGTCGCTGACACCTCCCTCTGGATGTCGCGGCCCTTCCCTATCGTCTCCACCAGCTCCAGGTTCCAGAGGCTCAGCATCTGACTGGAACCCATCTGCATCCTGGGATCCAGCAGCCCTCCACTGCTGTCTCGCCTGTGGGTTCCTGCCTCCACCTGATGTGCATCATCGACTGTGTTGTGCTCCCCAGATTGTGCCCCAGAAGTCTGTCCACTAACATTTCCCACCGAGGTGTGCGTATCTGCGCTGGTGGAGGGTGGGGGTAACAGCTGTGATGCACCGACTGTGGCATCCTCGGAGCTCTCCTCAGAGGTGGTCTCATGGGAGGCAGGGAGTAGGCCACCCCGAACAGGCCGGCGCCATTGGCTGGAGAACCTGCGGGAGAATGGACATGCGGTCAGTAGGAGGGATGGGTCAGTGTGTCTCTCATTAACAACTCACGTATGACAGTCCATCAGGGTGGGTCCCGGTGGATCATCACCTCTGCGGCATGCACCGATCTCTGCATTGGTAGCCGCACTGTTATTGGCCACCCACTCCATGGCCCGTTCCTCAAATGTCATGAGGATTCTTACATCCGGCACGCGTCCACCAGTCTGGGCCCTCTCCCAGCGATTGTGAAAGAGCCTCTCCTGTGGAGTCACAGAGAGGGCATCATTAGGGGGGGGGGGGGGGGGGGGGGGGGGGGGATGAAGGGAGGGTTTGGGTGATGGGAGGGTTGGGGTGCAGGGAGGGGGTGTGACGGGTGGGCTGGGGGGCTGGTTGCGTGGGGATGGGCAGCTTTCGAGAGGGCGGGGGTAGGTAGTATCAACTCACCCTTAGGTCGTTGACCTTCTTGTGGAACTGGAGGCCAGTTATCCTGGTCACAATTCCCGAGCTGATGGCCGCTGCCACTTGGCTCACTCTCCAGGACCCTCAGGGGAACAGGACATCCCTCCTGGCCTCAAACCCATCTAGGAGCCTCCCCATGTCTGCTTCTCCATACCTTGGGGCCGGCCGTCTCGGCGCCATGACTACGAGCTGAATGGGGTTGGTTGTGCAAGTGCTGGTTAAGTGCTGCTCAACCATGTTCGCAGGGAGGGTGTGAGTGGATGGCGTGTGTCTTGTTTGGGAACTTGCGGGTGGTGATGTTCTCATGCATCTGTTGCCATTATCTGTCTTGATGGCAGTTTTCATGGCTTTTGAAGGTGCTGTTGAAGGTCGACTGGTGATTTGCTGCAGTGCATCTTGCTAATGGTGCACACCGCTGCCACTGTGCCCCAGCAGTGGAGAGAGTGAACATTTGAGGGTGTGGATGGGGTGCCACTTAAGCGGGTTGATGTGCCTTGAATGGGGCAAAATTTGTTGAATGCTGTTGGAGCTGCACACACCCAGGATGCATCACACTCCTGACTTGTGCCTTGTAGCTGGAGACAAGGTTTTGGGGAATCAGTAAATGGGTTAATCATTGCAGAATCCCCAGCCTCTGACAGGAATGCAGCCAAAGTATTTATAAGGCTGGTTCCAGCTCAGCGTCCAGTCAATGGTAAACCCCAGGATGATGTTCTTGAAGTAATTCAAATAACTGTAATGCTGTTGAATGTCTCGGGGAGATAGTTAGATTCTCTTGTTGGAGATAGATATTATAGAATTTACAGTGCAGAAGGAGGCCATTTGGCCCATCGAGTCTGCACTGGCTCTTAGAAAGAGCCCTACCCAAGGTCAACACCTCCACCCTATCCCCATAACCCAGTAACCCCACCCACACTAAGGGTAATTTTGGACACTCAGGGCAATTTATCATGGCCAATCCACCTAACCTGCATATCTTTGGACTGTGGGAGGAAACCGGAGCACCCGGAGGAAACCCACGCACACACGGGGAAGATGTGCAGACTCCGCACAGACAGTGACCCAAGCCAGAATCGAACCTGGGACCCTGGAGCTGTGAAGCAATTGTGCTATCCACAATGCTACCGTGCTGCCCAGCGTCATATTGCCTGGTGTCATGATAATATGGGCGTAAACTCTCATCCAGAGAGTTGGCAGGGAACAAATCCGCGCCAACTCCAACAGGCCTTCTGCCATTTCATGCTCAATTGAGCATTGATTGGCAGCAGACGGGACTTCCTTGGAGAGCCAGACTGGCCGATTGAACTTCCGCCCCTCCAGGTACAGTGCTGCAGTGGCCAGAAGAAGTACTGCAGCGCCTGGCCTGAGTTTAAGTCCTGGGACCACAATTCAGAATAGTACCAGGGTTCCCATGGGTTGGAGAGAAGGGGATGTCCTGCGAGACTGGGGATGCTGGTGTGATCTTGGTGACGTTGGTAAGCCAGGGCATGGGGTAGGTAGGACTCAAGCTCGCAGCTCCAGGAAGGAGAGGGTTCCTAAATCTGAAGGGGCCTTCCCATCTGAGATTGAGAATGTTAACCTTATCTAACTGGCACCCACCAGCCTAAACACTGAGATGGGCAGGGAAAGAACCAATGGTTATTTAAGGGCCTTCATAGGGATATGGGCTGGGCTTTCCATCCAAGCCCTGTCCTCACTGCACTGAAATTGCATCTGGGCCGAGGAGGACGGGATCCCAGAGGGAATCCTGTCCATGCAATTGTGCACTGCCCCTGGACGTCCCACCCGCCTCGGAACCTGTCTGGAGGGGGGGGGGTTGTAAAGTTAGCTTGGTTGGGTAAAATATGGATAATATGTAGAATTCACAAATAATTATATATCTTAGAATTGAATAAATGGTTCAACAAGGCAAACAAGTAGGAACAACTTTGAATCTGACACTCCAGATGGAAATTTTCCAAACCTTTTTATATAAACACACTGGTGCAGGCTGTTACGAAAGGTTCCAAAGGACATTGATGTCACAGCACAGGAACATTCCAGAACAAGTAGAATATCTTAAGTCCCGACTATGCTGCATTCTAAATCACTTATTTCTTCAAGAAAAGAAATGTCAAAAGGATATCAAAACATACCAGAGTCAACTTTATCTGCAAAAAGGCACACCAATGTGTTTTTATTTTAAAAGGATTCATCACCCACTGGCATTAGATGGTACACACCACCTCCTTCAATCATTATCAATTCATTTAGAATTGTTCATCAACTTAATTAGAATAATGCACATCACACTCACAAGATTCAACTTTTGTCAATCTTAGGAAAGAAAAGAAAGGCTGTGACCTTTTGATGACCTCATCATGGACAAAGGAATGTTCAGTTGACTATTCTGTGAAGCTTAAGGTTGAAATCTCTTTTTATAAAACACAACTTCTGAAATTAGGAAACAAGTAAAAGTCATTTTAGGCAGTGCGGCTGAAAGATATGGGCGGCACGGTAGCACAGTGGTTAGCACTGTTGCTTCATAGCGCCAGGGACCCGGGTTCAATTCCGGGCTTGGGTCACTGTCCGTGTGGAGTCTGCATGTTCTCCTCGTGTCTGCAAGTGTTTCCTCCGGGTGCTCCAGTTTCCTCCCACAAGTCTCAAAAGACGTGTTTGTTAGGTGAATTGGACATTCTGAATTCTCCCTCTGTGTACCCGAACAGGCGCCAGAGTGTGGCGACTGGGGGATTTTCACAGTAACTTCATTGCAATGTTTTTTTTTTATAAATGTTTTTATTCAGTTTTCATATTTTATATTGAACAAATTACAAATTGTTAGGAGAGAGAGAAAAAAAAAAACAAACACGCAAAAATTAACATACATATTTACAGGTAAGCATCTTCGTAGTAGTAACTGCGCCCCCCCCCCCCCCCCCCTCAACATGTTTATTTAGTTTGGTTTTGGGCCTTAGCTAGCCATCGAACCCCCGTAACGAACCTGTAGCCCCCCCCCCCCTCCCGCTACCTTCCCCCGACTATTCTTCCTCTTGTACATTGGCCACAAATAGGTCCCGGAACAGTTGCATGAATGGCTCCCACGTTCTGTGGAAGCCGTCGTCCGACCCTCGGATGGCAAATTTGATTTTCTCCATTTGGAGAGATTCCGAGAGGTCGGACAGCCAGTCCGCAGCTCTGGGCGGTGCTGCTGACCGCCAGCCAAACAGGACTCTACGGCGGGCGATCAGGGAGGCAAAGGCAAGGGCGTCCGCCCTCCTCCCCAGGAATAGATCTGGCTGTTCTGAAACCCCGAAGACCGCCACTATCGGGCATGGCTCCACCCTCACTCCCACCACTTTGGACATAACCTCGAAGAAGGCTGTCCAGTACTCCACGAGTCTGGGGCAAGACCAGAACATGTGGGCGTGGTTGGCCGGGCCTCTTTGGCACCGTTCACATCTGTCTTCCACCTCCGGGAAGAACCTACTCATACGGGTTCTTGTTAAGTGGGCTCTATGTACCACTTTTAGTTGCGTCAGGCTGAGCCTTGCGCACGTGGAGGTGGAGTTGACCCTATGCAGTGCTTCGCTCCAGAGTCCCCACCCGATCTCCATCCCCAGGTCGTCCTCCCATTTCCTCCTTGTTGCGTCCAGTACGGTGTCGTCCCTATCTACCAGTCGGTCATACATGTCACTACAGTTCCCTTTCTCTAGGATACTTGCGTCCAGTAGGTCTTCCAGTAGTGTCTGTCGTGGCGGTTGTGGGTACGTCCTTGTCTCCTTTCGTAGGAAGTTTTTGAGCTGCAGGTACCGTAGCTCGTTCCCCCCAGCTAGCTGAAATTTCTCTGTCAGTTCGTCCAGTGTTGCGATCCTGTCGTCCGTGTATAGGTCCCTGACTGTCAGTGTCCCCCCGTCCTGCCTCCACCTTTTGAAGGTGGCGTCGGTCAGTGCTGGTTTGAACCTATGGTTGTTGCAGATGGGAGCCCTGTTCGACATTTTGGTCAGGCCAAGTTGCTGCCGCAGTTGGTTCCAGGATTGGAGGGTGGCTGTCACCACTGGGCTGCTGGAGTGTTTTTTGGGTGGGGATGGGAGTGCTGCCGTGGCGAGGGCCCGGAGGGAGGTTCCCATGCAGGAGGCCTCCTCCGCACGCACCCACTCAGCTTCTGGCTCCTGGATCCATCCCCTTACTCGCTCGGCTGTTGCTGCCCAGTGGTAGAATTGTAGATTCGGGAGGGCTAACCCTCCCCTGGTTTTTGTTTTTTGTAAGACCTTCTTTGGGATCCTAGCATTTTTACCCCCCCATACGAACGCCATGATGAGTTTGTCCAGCGCTTTGAAAAAGGCCTTGGGGATGTAGATCGGAATGGATCTAAACAGGAAGAGGAACCTGGGCAGTACGTTCATTTTGATCGTCTGAACTCTCCCCGCGAGGGAGAGCGGGAGTGTGTTCCATCTTTGCAGGTCCTTTTTAACTTCCTCCGTCAAACTGGTGAGGTTCCATTTGTGGATCCCTTTCCAGTCATAGGCTATTTGGATCCCCAGGTAGCGGAATTTATGTCGGGCTTGTTTGAACGGCAGCCCCTTTAGTGCTGCCCCCCCCCCCCCCCCCCCCCCCCCCCCCCCCCTTGCGGGTGTACTTCATTGCAATGTTAATGCAAGCCTACTTGTGTCACTAATAAAGATTATTATTTTACTCCAAACAGCTGTTGATCGGAAAATTCTGAGTCTTCAGATAATAAGACAATGCTCAACAATTGATGAGGACAATAATTGGCAAGTGGTGAGGATGACACAGTGCCTGCAAAGGGATATTGACGATTATGTGAACGGGCATAAACTTGACAGATGGAATATAATGCAGGAAAATATGAAGTTATGTGCTTTGGAAGGAAAAATAAAGGAGCTGAATATTATTTAAATGGAGAAAGACTGCAGAAAGCTGCAGCATAAAGGGACTTTTTGTGCATCAATCACAAAAAGCTAGCATGCAAGTTCAGCAAGTGATAGGGAAGTCAAATGGAATAACATAGAACATAGAACAGTACAGCACAGAACAGGCCCTTCGGCCCTCAATGTTGTGCCGAGCCATGATCATCCTACTCAAACCCACATATCCACCCTATACCCGTAACCCAACAACCCCCCCCCCCCCCTTAACCTTACATTTTTATTAGGACACTACGGGCAATTTAACATGGCCAATCCACCTAACCCGCACATCTTTGGACTGTGGGAGGAAACCGGAGCACCCGGAGGAAACCCACGCACACAGGGGGAGGACGTGCAGACTCCACACAGACAGTGACCCAGCCGGGAATCGAACCTGGGACCCTGGAGCTGTGAAGCATTTATGCTAACCACCATGCTACCTTGCTGCCCTTTTCTTAGGCTGACCGCACTGCACGTATGCAAATTCCCCCAGAACAGCTGATCAGTAGCTCTGCTCTGCTGCCCTCTGCTGGAATGTTGGCCTTTATTTCAAAGAGAATGGAATATAAAACTAGGGCTGTTTTGTAGGCCTCAAAGGAGTCCACACCGAGTAGTTTAAATGAAACAAAGTTTTATTACAATAAACTATTATTTACAATACATGAAGATCAATTATGAAGAGAGGTTGGCTCGGCTTGGGTTGTTTTCGCTGGAGCAGAGAAGACTGGGGGGTGACCTGATTGAGGTGTACAAGATTATGAGGGGCATGGACAAAGTGGAAAGGGAGCAGCTGTTCCCGTTAGTTGAAGGGTCAGTTACGAACGGACAAAAGATGAGGGGCAGGAGGTTTGTAGGAGGGATTTGAGGAAAACCCTTTTTACCCACGGGGTGGTGACAGTCTGGAATGCAGTGCCTAGGAGGGTGGTAGAGGCGGGTTGCCTCATATCCTTTAAAAGGTATCTGGACAGGGGTGGCATGGTGGCACAGTGGCTAGCACTGCTGACTCATGGCACCGAGGACCTGGGTTCGTTCCCGACCCCAAGTCACTGTTCATGTGAAGTTTGCACATTCTCCACATGTCTGAGTGGGTCTCATCCCCCCCCCAGAACCTAAAGATGTGCAGGATAGGTGGACTGGCCAGACTAAATTGCTCTCTAATTAAATAAAAAGAATTGGATACTCTAAATTTATTTTAAAATGTAATATGTATCTGGATGAACACTTGGCACATCACAACATTCAAGGCTATGGGCCAAGTACTGGCAAATGGGATTAAGTAGGCAGGTCAGGTGTCTTTCATACGTCGGTGCAGACGTAATGGTCCAAAGGGCCTCGTCTGCACTGTATTATTCTGTGATTCTGATTCCTGCCGGGTCTCTCCTAAAACAGGCCGACTTTATACAAGAGATAATTGACATAGTTTAGTGTTCCCCGCCCTCTTAAAGGGGAAGCCCGTATTTGGTCAGATTCCAGCGAGTCTAATTATTGCCGCCCCAGAAGCCCTGTGCTGGTTATGACAGAAAGCCCTGCTAAAACAAGATGTGGAGATGGCGGCGTTAGACTGGGGTGGGCACAGTAAGAAGTTTTACAACACCAGGTTAAAGTTCAACAGGTTTGTTTTGAATCACTAGCTTTCGCGCACAGCTTCTTCCTCAGGTGAATTCACCTGATGAATGAGCCGTGCTCCGAAAACTAGTGACTCGAAACAATCCTATTGGACATTAATCTGGTGTAAGAATTCTTACTCTGCTAAAACAAAACAAGGGACTAGTTAGACCATACCTGGAAGACAGTGAACAGTTTTGGTCCCCTTATCTAAGAAAAGGTACACTGACGTTGGAAGATGCCCAGAGAAGGTTCACTCGGTTGATCCCAGGCATGGCGGAGTTTTCTTATGAGGAGAGATTGAGTAGTTTGGGCCTGTGCTCATAAGTTTAGAACAATGAGATGCGCCATTTTTGTGACACACAGGATTTTCAAGGGTTTTTACAGGGTAGATTGAGAAGTTGTTTCCCATTGAAGGACAGTCTTCCACAGAATCCATAGATTTCCTACAGTGCAGAAGGAGGCCCTTTGGTCCATCAAGTCTGCACTGACCCTCCGAAAGAGCACCCTATCTCGGCTCACTCCCCTACCCTATCCAAGTACCCCGTGCATTGATCATGGCCAACCCACCTAATCTGCACATCTTTGGACACTAAGAGACAATTTAGCATGGCCAATCCATCTAACGTGAACATCTTTGGACAAGACCATAATATCAGAGTAAGGGGTTGCCTATTTAAGACAGAGATGAGGAGGAATTTCATCTCTCAGGAGGGTAGTGAATCTGTGGAATTCTTTACCACAGAGAGCTGTAGAGGCTGGGTCATTAAGTATGTTCAAGGTTGAGATAGGTTTTTAATCAGTAAGGCAATCAAGGTTTATGGAGATAAGGAGTTGACGATTATCATATCAAATCAGTCATGATCTCATTGAATGTTGGAGCAGACTTGATGGGATGAATGGCCTATTGCTGCTTGTCGATTGTTGTAAGAACTGATCTGATTCACTAAACGTCCTTGAGGGTAGGAAATCTGCCGGCCTTATCTAGTCTGACCTACATGTGTCTCCAGACCCACAGCAGTGTGGTTGACCCTACCTCTTTAAGGGCAATTAGGAAAAGGCTATAAATGCTGGGCCAGCCAGTAGCGTCCACATCCCATGAACAAATTTTACAAAATACTCTGAAAAAGATAGAGGAAAAAATGCTTCTTTTAAAAAAAAAATTAAAGTACCCAATTAATTTTTTCCAATTAAGGGGAAATTTAGCCTGCACATCTTTGGGTTGTGGGGGCGAAACCCACGCGGACACAGGGAGAATGTGCAAACTCCACACGGACAGTGACCCAGAGCTGGAATTGAACCTGGGACCTCGGCGCCATGAGGTAGCACTGCTAACCACTGCTGCACCGAGCTGCCCTATATTATATTATTATTACCTCCACCCCCAACACTCTCCTCCAACTCTTCCCCTCACCCCTGTTGTGTGAACCACTTACCTTTCAATTGTCCCTTTAAACACCTCCTTTATGGCAGCTAGTGTGCCTCTCTGTGCCCCAGTTACTGCACACCATGCAGCCGGGGGGGAAGGGAGCGCTTCTGTCTCACCCAGTCTGGGTGAGGAAGGTTTCATGAGACAGGAGCTTCAGAATCACAGCTATGGTAAGTCCGTCGAGTGTGGCAATCCGTGGGACATTGCTACTCTGAGCAAGTTACGGACATGATATAGCTTCATAAAAAAGGGGATGAGTTTACACAAAGAGGTAACACCCACAGCTGCTAAAGATGATGTAATTCAGTTAATTAGACTATAAAAAAGAAGTCAGTTAAGACAGAGAGGTTGAACATACACTTCAGGTCAATGATTCTCAGGCTGCTGAAGAACTGGACATTTGAAAACAAGTTGAAGCTCTGCAGTGTCCAACTCATCAGATAACTCAAACACTTAGGGATTTAAGGTAATACTTTGTTTTTTTGACATTTGATGGATATTCTAAGATATTTTAGTCTGTAGCATAAGTGTCTTTTTTTAAATACTGGATTCTATACAAAAACTAAGATGATGTTTTTGATCTTTCAATTTACTTATCCAGTTAAAGTGTATTGCAAGTTACCGTTCTTGAATACATTTGTAAGTAAGTTAGTAAAGTTTAACATCTTATACAATATCCTGTGTGCAACGTTTAGATCCCCCTCACTTGGATATTCCAAAGTGGAGAGGTACAATATTTGGAAGAGCGAGACTCCCGACCCTTATAATATCCAGTAATTATAACCTTATAATAATAGTCTTTCGTGTCACAAATAGTCTTACATTAACACTGCAATGAAGTTACTGTGAAAAATCACCTAGTCGCCACACTCCAGCGCATCTTTCGGGACTTGTGGGAGGAAACCGGAGCACCTGGAGGAAACCCACGTAGACACAGGGAGAACGAGCAGATTCTGCACAGACAATAACCTAAGCCGGGAATCGAGCCTTGGAACATGGTGCTGTGAAGCAACAGTGCTAACCACTGTGCTACCGTGCCACCCATCCATAGCATAACCGAGCTGATAATGATTCAAACGGTTACCTGGAAGGAGTTAATAGCTCTTGGATAGTGGTTTCCTTTGGGGGGAGGTCATTCATTTGCTTGGACCCAAAATAATTATTTGCAGGAAGTGGCTGTCTTCAACTCAAATACAGGTAATTGTATAGGGAATGCGCCTGATCTGAGCGGTCTTCAAAAATGGGTTACTGGGGTGGGGGGGGGGGGGGGGGGGGGGGGGGGGGCAGCATGGTGGCGCAATGGTTAACATTGCTGCCTCACGGCGCCGATTTCCCAGGTTCGATCCTGGCTCTGGTTCACTGTCCATGTGGAGTTTCCACATTCTCCCCGTGTTTGTGTGGGTTTTGCCCCACAACCCACAGATGTGCAAGGTAGGCCATGCTAAATTTCCCCTTAATTGGAAAAAATGAATTGGGTACTTGAAATTTTTTTTTTTTTTAAATAGGTTATGGTTATAGTCCATTTGACAGGCACTGTGGGTGTAAATGTTACTTGCTGCTAATCAGCCCAAGCCTGGATCTTGTGACGGTCCTGATGTACATGGCCATGAAATGCTTTAGCATCTGAGGTGTTGGAAACAGTGCTGAATAAGGTGTGATCATTAACATATATCCCCACTTCTGCCCTTATGATGGAGATAGTCATTGATGAAGCAACTGAAGATGTTTGGACCTAGGAATTCTTGGAGTGATGTCCTGGGGTTGAGCTGAATGACCCCCCCCCCCCCCCCCCCCCCCCCCCCAATAACAACCATCTTCTCTTGTGCTAAGTATGACTGCAGCCAACGGAAATCTTCCTCACTGCATCCCATTGACCAGTTTTGCTCGGGCTCCTTGATGCCTGATGTCAAGGGCAGTCACTTTCACCTCACCTCTGGATTCAGCTCTTTTGCCATGTTTGGACCAAGGCTGTAATGAAGTCTGGAGCTGACTGGTTCTGGAGAAACCCAGATTGGGCATTGGTAAGGAGGTTACTGCTGAGTGCTTGCTTGATAGTTCTGCCGACTATTCATGCTAATGATTGAGGGTAGACTGATAGGTCAGTAATTAGCCTAATTGGATTTGTTCTGCATTATCTGACGGGACACATGCTGGAAACTTTCCACATGACCAGGTAGATGCATTTGTACCTGTACTGGAACAGCTTATCAAAGAGTACATCTAGTTCTGGGGCACATAGTCTTCAGTACTCCAGGCAGGATGACGTCAAAACTCATTGCCTTTGCTGTATCCAGGTCTTCCAGCTGTTTCTTGATATATCATGTTGAGTGAATCGACTTGGCTGAAGACTGGCATCTGTGATGCTGGGGACCTCAGGCGGAGGCTGACATGGATCATTCACTTGGCACTTTCAACTGAAGGGGATTACAAATGCTGCAGACTTGTAATTTTCACTGACTTTCTGGGATTCCTTAATCATGAAGCATGGTAAACTATTGGAGCTTGCTCCTCTGGTTAGTTGTGTAAATGTCCACCATCATTCACGACTGGATGTGGCAGAGCTTAGATCTGATCCGTTGGTTTTGAGAATCGCTTAGCTCTGTCTACATAGGGCAGCACGGTGGCACAGTGGTTAGCATTGCTGCCTACGGCGCTGAGGACCCGGGTTCGAATCCTGGCCCTGGGTCACTGTCCGTGTGGAGTTTGCACATTCTCCCCGTGTCTGCGTGGGTTTCACCCCCACAACCCAAAGATGTGCAGGATAGGTAGATTGGCCACTCTAAATTGCCCCTTAATTGGAAAAAATAATTGGGTACTCTAAATTTTAAAAAAAGAAAAAAAAAGAAAAAAAAAGAAAAAAAAAAGCTCTGTCTACATTATGCTGCTCTGCTGTTTTGGGAACATAGGAACAGCAGTAGGCCATTCAGCCCCTCAAGCCTGTCCAGCCATTTAATGTGGACGAACTTTGGGCCATATCCTTTAATATCTTTTCTTAACAAAAATCTATCTATCTCGGATTTAATCGATGCCCCCTAGTTTTAGAATCTCCAACCGGTCGAAATAGTTTACCTTTAACCACCCTGTCTGTCCATGTTAATATCTCATACACTTTGATTAGATCAACCCTTAACTTCTAAATTTGAGCCAAATCTAGATTTATGAAATCTCTCCTCAAACCTTAACCCCTGTAGTCCAGGTATCAATTTAGTAAATCTACGTTGAACTCCCTCCAAAGCTAAAATATCTTTCTGTCATATGAAGGAGATTTGAGGAAATTGGGTCCAGAAATAAGACCCCAATATAGCAGGCAATTTAATAATAATAATAATCTTTATTAATGTCACAAGTAGGCTTACATTAACTTTGCTATGAAGTTACTGTGAAAATCCCCTAGTCGCCACATTCCGGCACCTGTTCGGGTACACAGAGAGAGAATTCAGAATGTCCAGTTCATCTAGCAGCACATCTTTTGGGACTTGTGGGAGGAAACCGGAGCACCCGGAGGAAACCCACGCAGCCAAAGGGGGAACGTGCAGACTCTGCACAGATAGAGAACCAAGCTGGGAATCGAATCCGGGTCCCTGGCACTTTGAAGCAACAATGCTAACCACTGTGCTACCAGTGGTTGGGCAGCACGGTAGCATTGTGGATGGCACAATCGCTTCACAGCTCCAGGGTCCCAGGTTCAATTCCCCGCTGGGTCACTGTCTGTGCGGAGTCTGCACATCCTCCCCGTGTGTGTGCGTGGGTTTCTTCTGGGTGCTCCGGTTTCCTCCCACAGTCCAAAGATGTGCAGGTTAGGTGGATTGGCCATGATAAATTGCCCTTAGTGTCCAAAATTGCCCTTAGTGTTGGGTGGGGTTATTGGGTTATGGGGATAGGGTGGAGGTGTTGATCTTGGGTAGGGTGCTCTTTCCAGGAGCCGGTGCAGACTCGATGGGCCGAATGGCCTCCTTCTGCACTGTAAATTCTATGAAATAAACAGACCGGGGTGGGGGGGGGGAACGTGCTAGCACAGAGTCAGAGTCCACACCTGATCTAGTTACATTGGCCCAGTTAGACTTGAACTCGTTAGTGGGAATACATAAGATGCCGCAGATTCATTGTTTTCTGGGACACTCCTGTCTGATCATCTGATAGCCCATGATAGAGCCTATTGGCTTCTTTGTCCGTCAATGTGAGGTTAGTTGCATATCAATTCCATGGCTCTGTTATTTTGTATAAACGGGAGTAGTTCAAGCTTGGAAACCCCAGCAGACAATTGTTGTTTGAGGGCCTGGGCACAGATAAGAGAGATAAAAAGAATGCTGTTTTGAACAGTGACAGGGAGAATGCTTTGGAAGTCAACCAGGAAGGTCATGAAAGTTGCTACCGAGGCAGGCTTTGGAAAAAGGGCTCCAAATGAATGTCCCTACCAGAAGAAAAAATACCTTGTGAATGCATGTATTGCCTTTTGTCTTCCAGTGAAAGTGGCAGGAGAACGGTTTAATGAGAACTAGTGTGTTAAGATTAAGAAACTACATGTAACATGCTATTGTTAGGGTTGAGGTTTAAAAATTTAAATATTGTTTTCTTCTCTTTTATTTTAATAAAGTTTGTTTATAAAATAACAAAGCCCTATTTCTTATGTTATCACTCCTGGAATGAATAGATCTTTCCACACCATCCTAAAACTTAAAAAGGTTATGTCTCTGGTTCAGTCCCTTAGCCACTGTTGAGAGCTGACCAGGTGCCCGTAACACTTCCAAAGGTGTGTCCTATCCAGGACTACTCAGTATTCCAAGTGGGGTAAATCCAATGGTTTGTATAGCTGCAGCATAATGTCCTTGTCTTTATATTCCAAATGCTAGCATTCCAATAGCCTCTTTGATTATTTTTTACACTTGTTTGTGGAATTTTAAGGATCTGTGCACCTGAACCCTCCAAGTCTCTTTTGACATCCGCTGTACCTGACCTCTTTTAATTTAGGAAGTATCCTTTTATGGTCCAAAATGGATAACATCACACTTGCTAATATTGAATTCCATATGCTATGAATTTGCCCATTCACCTAGTCTGTCAATATCGCCTTGAAATTTTATGCTGTTCATCTCGGCTGTCTGCAGTGCCACCTAACTTTGTATCATCAGAAAATTTGAATGTATGACTTTCTATGCCATTGTCCAAGTTATGAATAAATAATGTGAATAATTAGGACCCCAACACATATCCCTGTGGTACACCACTCATCACCTCCTGCCAATTAGAGTATTTATCCATTATCTCCACTCTCTGCCGTCTGCCACTCAACCAATTTCCTGAGCATGTCAATAATTTACCCTCAACCTTGTGGGCTTCCACTTTAGTTAACAGTCTCTTATAGAGTCATACAGTCATAGATATTTACAGCATGGAAACAGGCCCTTCAGCCCAGCTTGTCCATGCCGTCCAGTTTCTATCACCAAGCTAGTCCCACTTGTCCGCATTTGGCCCACATCCCTCCATACCCAACCCTGCCCATGTAACTGTCTAACTGCTTTTTAAAGTAAAATATTGTTCCTGCCTCTACCACTGCCTCTGACAGCATGTTCTAGATGCCCGCCACCCTCTGTGTGAAACTATTTCCCCTCTGGTCTCTTTGTATCTCTCCCCTCTCACCTTAAACCTATGCTGTCTAGTTCGAGACCTTTGGGAAAAGATGTCGTCATCTACCTTCATATGGAACTTTATCAAATGCTTTCTGGAAGTCCATATAAACAACACCCATAGACATTCCCCTTTGCCCTACCTTAGTCACCTTTTCAAAAAATTCAGTAAGATTAGTCAGACATGACCTTCCCTTCAAGAATCCATGCTGGCTCTCCCTGATCGACCAAAAGTTTGAGGTGTTCAGTTACCCCATCCCTGATTATAGACTCCAGCAATTTCCCCACCACAGATGTTAGGCTAACTGGTCTGTAATTTCCTGGTTTCCCCCTTTCATCTTTCTTAAAAAGTGGAGTGACATGTGCAATTTTCCAATTCAGAAGGTCTACATCTGAATCTAGAGAACCAGTTAGGGCAGCTACAGTGTGCTTGCCTACTTCCTTTAACACCCTCGGGTGGAAACCATCAGGCCCTGGGGTTTTGTCACTCTTTAGTTCCATTAATTTCCTTGTTACTGATGCTGTACTTATATTAATTGTATTAGGTCTCTGTCTTCTATTGAATGTTAATTTCTTGTTTTCAACTGTAAACACTGAGCCAAAGTAATTGTTCAACATGTCTCCCATTATCATTAATAATATCTCCATTTTCAGATTTTAGTGGACCTACATTGCTCTTGACCACCAGCTTTCCCTTTAATTAACTATAAAATCTATTCTTATTGATTATGATGTCCCTTGCAAGTTTCCTTTCATATTAAAATTTTTTTTTTTAAAGTGTCCAATTCTTTTTTTCCAATTAAGGGGGCAATTTAGCGTGGCCAATTCATCTACCCTGCACATCTTTGGGTCGTGGGGGTAAGACCCACGCAGACATGGGGAGAATGTGCAAACTCCATACAGACAGTGACCCAGGGCTGAGATTGAACCCCGGTCCTCGGCGCTGTGAGGCAGCTGCGCTAGCCACTGCGCCACCATGCCCCCCTGGCAAGTTTCCTTTCATAATCCCTTTTAGTAGCTCTTATAAGCTGCTTTGTGACTGTTTGCTGGTCCTTGTGCCTGTCCCATTTGTCCGGATCTGTGCTATGTTTTGCATTTTCGTAAACTCTTTCTTTTACTTCTTTTCTGTCCCTAACCTTTTTAGTTGTCCATGGCTATTTGTTTTGTGAAGCTTTTTCCTCTGAAGGGTATATCCTCTGAGGGATACTCGCTCTGTATCTTGTTAAATGTTTCTTTGAATGCTCTCCACTTGCCTTCAGTCGTTTGACCCATGAACAGATCTTCTGTTTACCGTGAACAGTCTCTGTCTCATTCTGTTAAAGTCAGCAAAATTCTAGTATCTGAATCATGCTTTGCACGTTCAAACACTGTACTAAATCATGTTGTGAAGACTATTTGATAAATGTTCATGCAGTTAGGCTGTTACATAAATTTGGCTCATTACCCATAGCTAAGCCTAATATTGCCTGTCCCCTTGTTGCATTGAGAACATATTGCAACAGGAAACTATCCCAGGCACAGTCCAGAAATTCACTACCTTTCTGACAGGTGCTTGTCTGCTTTTCCTAATCTATATGCAAGTTAAAATTCCCCGTTAATACTACTCTGCTTTTGCGACACACTTGCCTACTTTCTGCATTTATACAATTTAACATCTCAGAACTGTTATCAGGGGGTCGATACACAACACCCATTATAGTTTTAGAACCTTTTCTTTTCCTCAGATCTACCCATATGGGGCGGGATTCTGTAATCCTGAGGCTAAGTGTTGACGCCGTCGGAAACACCGTCGCGTTTCTCGACGGCGTCAACATGGCCGCAGGACCAACAATTCTGGCTCCTATAGGAGGCCAGCACGGGACTGTGGTGACTCTCGCCGCTCCAGCTGCTGATGCTGGCGTCAACTGGGCACTCCGGGGTCGGCGCATGCGCTGTGGCACTGACACCAACGTGTGCATGCACAGTGTCTCCCATCTCCGCGCCGGCCCTGAGGCAACAAGGCGGAGGGCTAAAGAGGCCGGCGCAGAAAAAAGAAGGCCCCCAGCCAGAGAGGCCTGTCCACCGATCAGTGGACCCCGATGGCGTGCCAGGTCACAACGGATGCCCCCCCCGGGGTCGATCCCCCGCCACCCCAGACCCTTCCATGCCGAGGTCCCACCGGCTGAGGGAAGATTAGAATGGCGCTGGTGGGACACGGATCCTGGGCCGAGAATCGGCGGGGGCACCGTGCAGAGCGGCCCCTGACTGGCACCGCGCCAACCATTCCGGCTCTGCGGAGAATCGCGTCCTGGCATCGGGGCAGCGTGGCGCGATTCACGCCAGTGGCGGGGATTCTCCGGCCTGGCCCCGGGCTGAGAGAATCCTGCCCATTGTCACCACTGGATGCTTTCGCCTCATTCATTCTGGATGATTTAATCTAGTATGGCAGGGGGTGGGAATCTGAGCGTTAGCTTAGAAGGTGTCATAGCTGAAGGGAAAATAGAGAGCAAAAATAATAAAATAACATCACCCTCAGGCAGAGCAAAAAAGGTGAGAAAGGAGGTGAACAATGCAGGACTGAGTGTGCTGTACCTTAATGTGCGCAGGATACGGAACAAGGTAAATCAGCTTTTTGCACACATTGAAATTGGCCGGTACGATGTTGTGGGCATCACAGAGACTGCAAGGTAATCAGGGCTGGGATCTAAATATCTAAGGATATGTGTCCTATCTTCCTTTGGGCAGCACGATAGCACAAGTGATTAGCACTATGGCTTCACAGCGCCAGGGTCCCAGGTTCGATTCCCTGCTGGGTAACTATCTGTGCGGAGTCTACATGTTCCCCCTGTGTCTGCGTGAGTTTCCTCTGGGTGCTCTGGTTTCCTCCCACAGTCCAAAGACATGCAGGTTAGATGGATTGGCCATGACAAATTGCCCTTTTTGATTAAAAAAATGTTAGGAGGGGTTATTGGGTTACAGGGTTAGGGTGGAAGTGAGTCGGTGCAGATTCGATGGGCCGAACGGCCTCCTTCTGCATTATATGTTCTATGACAGGCAAAGGGGGAGGGGTGAATTGTTAGTAAGGAATGAAGTTAAATCAATAGCAAGGAGAGATATACGATCAGAAGGCATAGCATCGCTGTGATAGAATTGAGGAGTTGCAAAGGTAAAAAGACCTCAATGGGAGTTATGTACAGGCCCCCTCCCCTAGCAGCAGTAAGGATGTGGGACAGAAAATAAATCTGGAGATAGAGAAAGCATGTAAAAATGGTAATATATATCAATAATCATGGGGGACATCAATATGCAGGTGGACTGGGAAAATCAGGTTGGTAGTGGATCCCAAGAAAAGGAATTTGTGGAATGTCTAAGAGATGGTTTTTTGGAGCAACTTTTGACAGAGCCTACGAGGGAACAGGCAATTCTGGATTTGGTGATGTATAATGAGGCAGACTTGATTAGGGAACTTAAGGTGAAGGAACCCTTAGGGAGCAGTGACCACAATATGATCGAATTTACCCTTCAGTCTGAGAGGGAGAAGCTGCAATCAGATGTAACAGTATTACAATTAAATAAGGGTAACTACAAAGACATGAGTGGTGAGGATTTGTGGGAAGTCAGAGGATTGTGGATCCTTTAAAAGCGAGCTGAGGACAACTAAAAAGGCAATAAGGGGAGAGAAGATGAAATATGAGTACAAGATAGCTAGCAATATAAAAGAAGACAAGAAGAGTTTTTTTCAATATATAAAAGATAAGAGAGAGGCAAAAATAGATATTGGCCCACTGGAAAATATGGCTGGAGAAGTAATAATAGGAAACAAAGAAATGGCAGAGGAACCGAATAGTTACTTTGCCTCAGCCTTCACGGTGGACAACACCAATGGTCTGGACTGGATGGTTTACACCCCATGGTTCTAAAAGAGATAGCTGAGGAGATTGTGGAGGCATTAGTGATGATTTTTCAGG
Organism: Scyliorhinus canicula; assembly: GCF_902713615.1. Lineage (NCBI taxonomy): Eukaryota > Metazoa > Chordata > Chondrichthyes > Carcharhiniformes > Scyliorhinidae > Scyliorhinus > Scyliorhinus canicula. The sequence continues at coordinate 222,049,849 of NC_052149.1, read as the reverse complement.
AATCACTGGAGGCAGGAAGGGTCCAAGAGGACTGGAAAGTAGCTAATGTAATGCCGCTTTTTAAGAAGGGAGGGAGGCAGAGGATGGAAAATTCTTGGCCGGTTAGCCTGACTTCGGTCATTGGTAAGATTTTAGTATTATTGAAGATGAGATCGCAGAGTACTTGGAAGTGCATAATAAAATAGCACTGAGTCAGCGTGGCTTCGTCAGGGGAGGTCATGCCTGACAAAGCTGTTAGAGTTCTTTGAGGCAACAAGGAAGTTAGACAAAGGAGAACCAGTGGATGTGATTTATTTAGATTTCCAGAAGGCCTTTGACAAGGTGCTGCACAGGAGATTGTTAAATAAGTTAAGAGCCCATGGTGTTAAGGGTAAGATCCTGGCATGGATAGAGAATTGGCTGACTGGCAGAAGGCAGAGAGTGGGGATAAAGGGGTCTTTTACAGGATTTAGTAAGGGGAGGTCGTGCCTGACGAACCTGTTAGAATTCTTTGAGGAGGTGACAAGTAGGTTAGACCAGGGAAACCCAGTGGATGTGGTCTATCTGGATTTCCAAAAGGCCTTTGATAAGGTGCCACACAGGAGGCTGCTGAGTAAGATGAGGGCCCATGGTGTTCGAGGTGAGCTACTGGCATGGGTTGAGGATTGGCTGTCTGACAGAAGGCAGAGAGTTGGGATAAAAGGTTCTTTTTCGGAATGGCAGCCGGTGACCAGCGGTGTCCCACAGGGTTCAGTATTGGGGCCGCAGCTGTTCACCATATATATTAATGATCTGGATGAAGGGACTGGGGGCATTCTAGCGAAGTTTGCCGATGATACGAAGTTAGGTGGTCAGGCAGGTAGTGCTGAGGAAGTGTGGAGGCTGCAGAAGGATCTAGACAGTTTGGGAGAGTGGTGCAGGAAATGGCTGATGCAATTCAACGTGAGAAAATGTGAGGTCTTGCACTTTGGAAAAAAGAATCCAAGCATAGACTACTTTCTAAACGGTGAGAAAATTCATAAAGCCAAAGTACAAAGGGATCTGGGAGTGCTAGTCGAGGATTCCCTAAAGGTAAACATGCAGGTTGAATCTGTGATTAAGAAAGCGAATGCAATGTTGTCATTTATCTCAAGAGGGTTGGAATATAAAAGCAGCGATGTGCTACTGAGCCTTTATAAGGCTCTAGTTAGGCCCCATTTGGAGTACTGTGTCCAGTTTTGGGCCCCACATCTCAGGAAGGACATACTGGCACTGGGGCGTGTCCAGCGGAGATTCACACGGATGATCCCTGGAATGGCGGGTCTAACATATGATGAATGGCTGAGGATCCTGGGATTGTATTCATTGGAGTTTAGAAGGTTAAGGGGAGATCTAATAGAAACTTACAAGATAATACATGGCTTAGAAAGGGTGGACGCAAAGAAACTGTTTCCGTTAGGCGAGGAGACGAGGACCCGTGGGCACAGCCTTAGAATTAGAGGGGGTAAATTCAGAACAGAAATGCGGAGACATTTCTTCAGCCAGAGAGTGGTGGGCCTGTGGAATTCATTGCCGCGAGTGCAGTGGAGGTCGGGACGCTAAATGGCTTCAAGGCAGAGATAGATAAATTCTTGATGTCGCGAGGAATTGAGGGCTACGGGGAGAATGCTGGTAGGTGGAGTTGAAATGCCCATCAGCCATGATTGAATGGTGGAGTGGACTCGATGGGCCGAATGGCCTTACTTCCACTCCTATGTCTTATGGTCTTATGGTCTTATGGACAGCCGGTGACTAGTGGTGTGCTTCATGGGTCTGTGCTGGGGCCACAACTTTTCGCAATATACATTAATGATCTGGAAGAAGGAACTGAAATCACTGTTGCTAAGTTTGCAGATGATAAAAAGATCTGTAGTGGGACAGGTAGTATTGAGGAAGCAGGGGGGCTGCAGAAGGATTTGGACAGGCTTAGAAGGTGGACAATAAAGTGGCAGATGAAATACAATTTGGAAAAGTGTGAAGTTATGCACTTTGGAGGAAGAAATGGAGACATAGGCTATTTTCTAAATGGGGAAATGCTTAGGAAATCAGAAGCACAAAGGAACTATGGGAGTCCTTGTGCAAGATTCTCTTAAGGTTAACGTGCTGGTTCAGTCAGCAGTTAGGAAGGCAAATGCAATGGTAGCATTCATGTCGAGAGGGCTAGAGTCCAAGACCAGGGATGTACTTCTGAGGCTGTAAGGCTCTGGTCAGACCCCATTTGGAGTAATGTGAGCAGTTTTGGGCCCCGTATCTAAGGAAGGATGTGCTGGCCTTGGAAAGCGTCCAGAGGAGGTTCACAAGAATGATCCCTGGAATGAAGAGCTTGTCATATGAGGAATGGCTGAGGAATCTGGATCTGTACTCGTTGGATTTTAGAAGGATAAGAGGGGATCTTATTGAAACTTACATGATACTGCGAGGTCTGGATAGAGTGGACGTGGAGAGGATGTTTCCACTTGTAGGGAAAAACTAGAACCAGAGGACACAATCTCAGACTAAAGGGTTGATCCTTTAAAACAAAGATGAGGAGAAATTTCTTCAGCCAGAGTGTGGTGATTCTGTGGAACTCTTTGCCACAGAAGGCTGTGGAGGCCAAATCACTGAGTGTCTTTAAGACAGAGATAGATAGGTTCTTGATTAATAAGAGGATGGGGCGAAGGCAGGAGAATGGGGATGAGAAAAATATCAGCCATGATTGAATGGCAGAGCAGACGCGATGGGCCAAGTGTCCTAATTCTGCTCCTATGTCTTATGGTTATTATACCTCCCTCACCATTGAGCTGATTCCATTTCTAATCAGTAAGGATACTCCATTCCCTCTACCTGGTGCTTCTTCTGGAATGCTCTCCTACTCAGTGAATCATATAATTCCTACAGTGCAGAAGGAGGCCATTTGGCCCATCGAGTCTGCACCAGCCCTTGGAAAGAGCACCCTACTTAAACCCACGTTTCCATCCTACCCTTGTAACCCAGTAACCCCACCTAACATTTTGGACTCTAATAGGTAATTTAGCAAGGTTAATCAACCCAACCTGCGTCTTTGGACTGTGGGAGGAAACCGGAGCACCCGAAGGAAACCCATGTACACACGGGGAGAAATTGAAAACTCCACACAGACAGTCACCCCAGGCTGGAATTGAACCCAGGTCCCTGGCACTGTGAGGAAGCAGTGCTACCACTGTGCCACCATGCCGCACTCATCGAATTAGTGTTGATCCAAAGTTTGATGGTTGTTATAACTCCCATGAGACCCACAGGGACAACCCGATTGATCTCCCTCTGCGGCTCATGGAGAACGGGCTCCCCTGATGAGGAGCGGAGACCAAAAGCGGGCCCATTAATTCCGAGATAAAAACGGACCAGGAAGGGGCTGGCATCTCAGGATGGTCCCGTCTGGGACTTGGCCTGTTGCTTAGTTGCTGTATTTCCTAGCTGTGAGTAGGAAATAAACTACTTTTGACTCACCCTTTTGGGGCCGCTCATTGACTACAATAATGGTGATGGTTGAAACAAGAATGTGCTGGGTCATGTGGTTACAGATTGTGATTGATTACAATTTTGCTGCGACTGATGGCCCACAATATTTCATGGATGGCCAATTTTCATGCGAGATGTGTTCTTGGGTGTCCCTTTAATGTTTCTGGTGCTTAGACTGATGTCAATTGGTCAGCCCAGTTTTACTCTTTTCTCTTTATTGACATTCTCTACAACAATTTGATACAACTGAGGGGCTCGGTTGGCCTTTTCAGAGGACAGTTAGGAGTAAATTACATTATAAATGTTATAGTTAGGGCAGCACGGTGGCGCAGTGGGTTAGCCCTGTTGCCTCAGTGCGCCAAGATCCCAAGTTCGATCCCAGCTCTGGGTCACTGTGCGTGTGGAGTTTGCACATTCTCCCCGTGTTTGCGTGGCTTTGGCCCCCACAAACCAAAGATGTGCAGGCTAGGTGGATTGGCCACGCTAAATTGCCCCTTAATTGGAAAAAATGAATTGGGTACGGTAAATTTTATTTAAAAAAAAAATAAATGTTATAGTTGCTCTTTTACCTAAGAATTGTATTGTCCAAATTGGCCTCGCAAAAATGTTGTAAGCTCTTCCATGACTCAGCAGATAAAGTCAGCACTATCATACCGTACTCCTGAATAATAGTCAAGAAGGTTGCCAAATTAGTCTTCTGGCCTTAGTCAGGGTGGCATTAAAGGTGCTGCAAAAGAAAGCTTCCTTTTTCTGCTAACTGTCCAATGACTTTGCCTGGAAAGGATGTGTGAGTGGACATTGGGTTCAAATTCCAATGTGAGGGCCTGTAACCCTGGATGATCAAAAAGCCTGAAAACACTTCCAACCTAGTTTCATCCGCAAAAACTGGCCACCCCTGTGAAGCACAGAATATCAGCTGACAGTTGTCGAGTGCACTCCAGTGTGAAACATCTTTGAACTAACAGGAGCCATCATATAAATACTGCGGCCACAAGAGCAGGCCAGATCTGGGAGCTTTGTGGTGAGTAACTCACCTCCTGACTCCCTATACCCTGTCCACTATACAAGCCACAAGTCTAGGAGTGTAATGGCATACTCTCCACTTGCCTGGATGAGTGCAGCAACAACAATGCTAAAGATGTTTGTCACCATCCAGGACAAAGCAACCCGCTTGTTTGGCACATCCACCACCTTAAACACACCCCTTTCACCACCAACACACAGTGACACAAGTGTGCACTATCTACAAGATGGACTGCTGCAATTTGCCTTGGCTCTGTCGAGAGTGTCTGCCAAACTTGCATCTCTATCACCCAGAAAAACAAGGCAGCAGGTGCATTGGAAGACTCTCAACTGCAACTTTGCCTCCAAGTCACACACTATCCTGTCTTGGAACTGTATCACTGTTCATTCATTGTCTCTGGGTCAAAATCCTGGAACGCCTTTTTTAATAGCACTGTGGGTTTTCTTGAATGAGTGAATGTCACCTAAGTCCCAGAGGACCATAGGCTGCTCTCTCCTTCGAGAGCTGACTGGTGGTGATTTAACCTGAGGGTCACCACACCTCAGGCGAGGGGCAAGGTTGAGTAGGCAGGGCCTTCATGGTTATCTCAGCCCATATAGGAATTGAACCCGTGCTGCTGGCATTGCTCAGCATCACGAACCAGACGCCCATCCAACTGAGCTAACCGACCTCCCACACCCCAATGACTGTAGCAGCTCACCACCATTTACTCAACGGCCTTTAGCGATGGGGAATTAACGCTGGCCTTGCCAACGATGCTCGGATCCCATCACTGAATGAAAAAAGATAATTTCATATTTTCTTTTCTTCAGGAGAAATGAAAATTGGAACGATCTATCATTCCAGAAGTTAATATTACCACCATCTTCAAGAAATAAGGGAGAAAACCGAAGTAAGAAACATATTACACTGAGTTTTAAAATAAAGAGTGAAATTTTCATAAACAAACTTGAGAAGAAAGGCACCTTTGCACCCTTGCATTCAAGCAAAGCCTCTTCAATATTGGGTAGCAATGAGAATTTTGACACTGCCCAGTATATCTTTCAAAAAATGCCACATTTTTTCCCACACAGACCAAAATATTTAGGTTATTTGTGGTTAGCCCAAACATAACCCTTCTGTTCAAAACTGACTTTAGCTCTGAATATCATCCCATAACTGCTTATTATTGCGTACTGTTCTGTAACGGAGATTATTTTAATGCTGAAAATGTAAGGTAGTCTGGAAAAATATACTTTCAATCTATTGTAGAAATAGCGAAGGAAGCTTTTCAAGCTCCCAGTGCTTTTGGACAAGTCCCAAATAGTTAAATTATAGATTGCTGGTGTTAACAGCAAATGCATATATTGGAATAGAGTGATAGCTCATCTAGTGCAATGCATCGACCGCTGAAATGTGGCTTTTATCTTACACAAATAAATAATTCAAAGAGTCATGCAAGAGTAGGTTTAATCTGCTGATTGCTGAAATTTAAACTGTGTTGGCCTACAAAATAAATTGTTATTCTGACACCCCTCGGGCTCTTGTGGGTCTGGTACCGCCTAAGACTTGTTTATTAAAATGTTTTTCTTACCTTTCTCGGAAGCCCGGGACATTGGGAATGTGCTGGAAAGCACTTTTAGCAGAGTCAGAGGCCCCACAAAGCTCTGAGCACAGGAGCCGTCTGTGTGAATGTTGGTTGAGTCTCCACTGCCAGAGCTGATACCCAGTTAGAGTTCTAATCCTTCAGCTGACTGTCCCTGCGAGACTGTGAGGTTAGAGCTGGACGATCCAATGCTGCAAACAACAGACACGTGAACAGCCAGCAAAATGCTTTTTAACCTCTCTGCTCCCATTACGTCCTGCTTAGTCATCCTTTGGTACAACAGGAAATGTTGGTGGTTTCAGCAAATGATACCCTCATGGTGGGCATGATTAGAAAAAAGAGAGTCTGGGTTTTTGGAGACAGCCTGAGGTTTTGTTGCCATTCTCAGCCAAATGGATCTTTTATTCCCAGCGTGCGCGTTGAATCCCAAGGCTTGAATTTCCTCCCTATTTGCACCTCAGTTAATTGCGCGGCCTAAAACATTGAGGAATTTGAGTGAGAGTTAACACACTCCCAAATACCCCTCAAATTGTCGGTCGACCCCTTCAGTCGAGCCTCTTCCACCTTAAACCTGACCCTGCCAATGATTTACTGAAAGCCTCATGTGCCACTTTCATCAAATTGCGCTTGCTGAGAGATTCTCTTCCAGTTACAAATGGATTTTCCTGCATGGCAGAGAAACAAAATCATTTTGTTGCAATTTGATTTAATTTCCTGAAGGAACGTATCCTCATTGAGACCAGCTCTGTATTTTGAATTTCTTTCTGTGCATTTTAATGGCACAGCATAAATCACATGAAGAACAACCTTGCCTGCTTCCAGGCTCTGAAACACACCTGCCTAAGGCTTATAGATAAAAAGAGAAAAGAGTTGCATTTACATAGTGCTTTTCGTGACCACTCGAATCAGAGTGCTTCTCAGCCAATTTACTTACACACACAAACAGCCATATGACAATGACCAGTGAATCTGTTTTTTGGGATGTTGATTGGGGTATAAATAGTGACCATGGCACCAAGAGAACTAACCTACATTTCTTCAAAATAGTGCCAATGGGATCTTTTACATCCATATGAACAGGCAGAGGTGGCTCAGTTCAACAGCTCATCTGAAAGATCCTACTTCCAGCCGTGCAATTCCCCTTCAGTACAACATCGGAGTGTCAACCTAGAGCTGGATTTTCTGGCCCTACTTGCTGCCTCAATCTCCCAGACTGGACTTTTGGCCAGGCTGCCACATCCCCCATGGTGGGTCGCAAGAAATCTCTGCAGTGCAGAAGGAGACCATTTGGCCCAGCAAGCCTGCACCGCGGTACCCTCTGAAACAGCACTCTACCTAGGCCCACTACCCCACCCTATTCCCCTAATCGCACCGAACCTGCACATCTTTTGGACACTAAGGGGCAATTTAGCATGGCCAATCCACCTAACTGCATATCCTTTGCACTGTGGGAGGAAACCGGAGCACCCGTGTGGAACCCACGCAGACACGGGGAGAAAGTGCAAACTCCACACAATCACCCGAGGCCCGGATTTGAAGCTGGATCCCTGGCGCTGTGAGGCAGCAGTGCTAACCGCTGTGCCACTGTGCCGGTCCTTGTCTTCTTGTGTTGACACCTTGGAATGGAATTTGAACGTGAGACAATGTAATTCAGAATAGAAGAAGATGGTTGAAAATTTGGGGTACATTTTCTTGTCCCAACCATCGTGGGCGTGATGGAAAATTTGGTGGACCATTCAACGGTCCGTTGAACTCGAACGGGAATTTCCAGTCTTGGGTAGGGCGGGCCCAGAAAATCCCACCCGTTAAGCGGGCCCAGAAAATCCCACCCGTTAATTGTCATACTTTAAAAAATAATAATAATTTGTGGTATGTTGGCATTGCTGGCTCAGCCAACATTTATTGCCCATCTCTAACTGCCCTTAAACTGAGTGCATTGCAAGTGGCTTGCTAGACCATTTCAAAGTGCTAATTTAAGAGACAGCTACATTGGTGTGGGTCTGGAAGCTCATGCAGGCCAGACTGGGCAAGAATGGCAGATTTCATTCCTTGAAGGGCATTCATGAATCAGATGGGTTTTTAAGACAAAAAGCCATGGTTTGATAGTTGCATCATTAGACAATTAATTCCAGTCAAATTTCACCATCTGCCGTGGTGGTCTTTATACCCGGGTTCCCAGAGTATTACCCTGGGTCACTGGATTACTAAATCTAGTGACAATACCATGCCTCACCACCAAGGAAGAACCATGCATGGTTTATTTTATTATATTTTTTAATTTTTCCAATTAAGGGGCAATTTAGCACGGTGAAGCCACCTACCCTGCACTTCTTTGGGGTGTGGGGGTAACACCCACGCAGACAGTGAGAGAATGTGCAAATACCCGGGGCCAGAATCGAACCCGGGTCCTCAGCAGCATGAGGCAGCAGTGCTAACCACTGCGCCACCGTGCGGCCCCCGTGTACGGTTTAAGTTAGATTGTTTACTCTGGCTTACATCCATTTAAAGTTAAGATGGATTCGAATGAAATTTGACCATAATTTGACATCAGGACAATAGGTGCATATTTGTGTCCTCCACCCACGTGGACACAACTTGAGGCCAAATGATGCACTTGTGGATTTTGAAGATCAGATATGGAATAAAATCTTTAACATCAAATTGAGCAGTTGTTTCTGGTCATCTCATATGTAACATACTGAAAAAAGTAAGAAGATTTGGGACAATATTTTTTATACCAATACAACATGAACATTTATGTTTAGCTGCTTCTGCGGAGGGCCCCTGCCTATTTGACCAACTGTTATAAAGTGCCCTTTAATTTGATGGCAAATTTAACCCAATAACGTTCCTTAGCTGACTTGGGAGTTTTTGCTGTGTTATAAAGATGCAGGTTTTTGTTAGAATATTGAGGTCCTTGTACTTTACAATCTTGCAACACTAGACAAAGGGTCAAGTTGGTTAATGTCTCTGAAAAGTATCAGCACATCACAGAAATGGTCACAATTTACATCAATTTTGCGTCAACCTGTATTTGGACTCTTCCATTATATAGTGTTGCCATCTAGTGATTAGATGCAGTCATTACATTCAGTCATTTGCAAAAAGCAGCTGAAAGAGGCTTCCTATTCAGACAGTATGCCCACACACATACACGCTCAAACATGTAAAATTGCAGCCTCGCATATTCTGAACCTCTTGTACTTTCCTGTTTTGCTCTCATCTTTCACACACGTCCTTGCTTTCAATATTTACCCTAAATGTAAGGAAGACGCCTTTTGTGCCTTTCACTTAGAATGTCACATTGCACCGTACAGCCAATAATATACTCTTTGAAGTGAAGCCACTGTTGTAATGAAGAACACCCTGACGATGAGGATCGGTACCTCTGAGGTTTCCCCTCAGTTAAATTATTTGCATCCTCGCTGTTAGCACCAATCCTCTTCTTCATTTTTATTTCCTTGCTTCCCCAAACTCTTCCTCAAAACTTTCCTTTGCTTGAAACGCTCTTCTATTCACAAGCTTTCTTCACTGCTTTCTTGTCATTTCTCCCCAGCTGGAATTTTATTTCTAGAGTTCTGATCGGCTGCCATAGTTTCACCTGGGAAGACCGACGGAAACCTGGGAAGATGCCAAAATTGGGTGTTGGTGCTACTTCTCCTGGGGTTGTCACAGATCTTCCACCAAAATTAAGGAAAATCGGAGACAACTGCAGAAATTCTCTTCTTCTCCCCATGTCTCCCGCCTCACTTCTCTCTTCACCCAACCCATCCCCCTTCCCCTTGCCCTGCTTTGCTCTTCTGCAGCTCCAGGCCATCTCTGACATGTTCCTCAATTGTTGACTCATCAATTTATAAATCCTTCCGCTGAACCACAGCCACATAAATAGGGTTACGTAGAAGTTACAATGTGGAAATAGGCTCTTCAGTCTAATCAGCTGATGTTGTAGTTTATCCTCCACATGGGCGATTGTCCTAATTTCATGTACCTGCTTTGAACCATCAACCAGCCCAATTCTTTCGTCCAGCAAGCATGTTTATCATTAAATCATAGAATTTACAGTGCAGAAGGAGGCCAATTGGCCCATCAAGTCTGCACCGGCCCTTGGAAAGAGCACTAAGCCCACACCTCCACCCTATCCCCGTAAATCAATAACCCCACCTTAATGCTGGTATGTTTCTACAGCAATTATGAAGCTTGATGGAGCATTCCACTGCCTCACAACAGTTTATAATCATACAATCGCTAAAGCGCAGAAGGTATCCATTCGGCCCATCAAGTCTGCAACAACCCTCTGAATGAGCCCCGTAACCACCTAATAATAATAATAATGATCTTTATTATTGCAAGTAGACTTACATTAACACTGCAATGAAGTTACTGTGAAAAGCCCCTAGTCGCCACACTCCGGCGCCTGTTCGGGTACACAAAGGGAGAATTCGGAATGTCCAATTCACCTAATTTCTTTCGGGACTTGTGGGAGGAAACCATAGTGCCCGGAGAAAACCTTACAGATACAGGGAGAACGTGCAGACTCCGCTCAGACAGTGCCACAAGCCTGGAATCGAACCTGGGACCTTACCTGCACATCTATGGACACTAAAGGGCAATTTAACATGGGATCTTTGAGTGAATCATGGAACAGGGGAATTTGGTGAAAAAGTGTAATTGAGGCAAACAATCGAGCAGGATTGTACTGAATCCTGTGAGCAGCTCCCAGGGGCCATATGACCCAGTTATATTATTATTTACATTCACAGCTCGGGTGAGGAGAACCTTCGAGGACATTTGGCCCAGTGGGCGAGGGGAGAAGCAGTGAAGGGAGCTGACTGATGTTCTCAATATTAATGACAAAGAAATGCATGGATTTCTCATGCTTGATGGAGATGAGGGTGGAGGAGATGGAGTGAAGAAGATGGTTTGCAACAGAGAAAGAAAGCCAGTTTTGATCAACGCATTCTGGAATGATCTTGGAATACTGAGGGTTTTTCACATACCAAAGCAGGGCCTGATAGTGATTTATGTGGTCCAATCCGATCTGGTGATGATTGTCTAAACCAGTTGTCCTCCATACCCATCCAAAGCTGCCTGCCTTGAGTTAAGGGCATGGAGTTAAGAGCCATAACAGGGGCATTGACCAGGTTGACAGAGAACAATGGTTTTAATAGAGACTAGAATATTAAGTGAGTATTTGGTGCAGCAGACCAGCAACTGCAGAAATGTGATGAATAGCAGGCCACAGCTTAGACAATTGGTATTTTGAAAGTGTAGTTCTAATTGAATTTGGAGAGCTCTTTTCAGGGGTTGATACAGAAGGGAGTAGGGGTGGAGAGGGAAAGTGGGATGTGGATGGAGAGTAAATCAAGGAAATGCCCATAGATGACCTGCTCTGTTATTGATACAGGTTGTTTATATGAGATTGCAAGGTAAAGAGGCGCGGCTGTGAATATGGGGCATGGGGAGAGGGACCGGGATTTTCTGCTTCCGCTTTCGTCAGGCGGGTTTGGAGACATGAGCGGAAAATATCGAGTTGAAGGCCAAAGTTGCACATTACTATGGCGGGAAAGCTTTCCGCGATCGTCCCCTCCCTCCTTCAGTCGCAGGCTGCGTTTCCCGGCATGCAAAATCGGGAATATTATTTTAATTCATTTGCATCTCATTATCGGGACCCTGTACAGGAATCATTCACCTCTGTCAGAAAGACCACCCACAGTGGTGTGATCTCACGATGGTGTGAATCACGACTGGTCTCAAAGGACGTGCCCCTGGTGAGCAGACCTCCGAGGGGAGTTCGGAGGTGAATGCTGCGCTCCCGGAATGGTCCTGCATATCCAGTGGGAAGAGGGGTGCCAGCAAAGGACTCAGCGTGAGCAGCCATGACTTTGGATACTGGGATATGAGTCGGAAATAAGCAGTAAATCTGGATGGCTACCAGGAATCAAACTGGAAGGCTATTGGGGGAAGACTTCCATGTGGTAAAATCATCGTTCCTGAGGCTGCCATATGCTGCTGGACCAAGGGCTTTTTAGAAGGATCCCCATGGAGGCAAGGGAAGGCTTGACACTGCGGCGGGTGGGCAGTCATCGTGGACAAACAGATCCACTCAAATCTTTGTGGGGGAGGCTCTGGAGGATTATTGACAAGGGCAGGTCTAATGGAAAGACATGTCCGTAATAATAATCCCAATGAGCTGAGATTGTTCAGCAGTAACTCAATTGACTTGCCTGGTGTCTACCTGCTCATGCAATTATGCCCACTCAAGCACCATTTATGTGTTTGAGTGCCACTGATTAGAACATAGAACATAGAACATAGAACAGTACAGCACAGAACAGGCCCTTCGGCCCTCGATGTTGTGCCGAGCAATGATTACCCTACTCAAACCCACGTATCCACCCTATACCCGTAACCCAACAACCCCCCCCCCCCCTTAACCTTTGCCATTCAGCATTTAACCCTTGGCATGCTGACCTCCAAATCGCTGACTTTCCCTGCACCATTGGTTGACTGGGCAAGCAAATACATTCCTCAAACAGTTTGCGATGGCACATTGCCTGAGGACAGTGCTCTGAACCCTTGGGTGTGTGCTGACGTGTGATTTGACAAGTGCCTCGTAATAGACTGGGTTACATGCAAGGCCTTGGAGTGAAGCTTGGGACATTCCTACACCTGGGATGAGAACTCAGGATGTAGTAGAGTGACAAAGCTGTGGTCACTCAGTTATATGAGGTAAGGGTGCTGTGGGTTGTTGCCCATTCAACAAGATATGAAGGACTGGGCATCAATGTGGTGGCCAGGGTCTGAATCACTGGCCTTTTAGAGGTAGCTCCTGATGATGTTTGGGCAAACAGTGGGCCTTAGGAAACAAATGCTAACTGTCAAGTCTCTCTCTTTCCTATTGCAGTGAGGAAAGCGAGGAAGAAATGGAGCCTGCTAAACTGGCGATCATTCTACTAGTCATACACAGGAGAGAAGAATATGTCAACAGTGGCACCTGGCATGCCAAATGAACAAGCAAACCTCTGAGGAGGAAGGGGCGGCAGGGCCTGGTCTGCAGGCAGAGAAGCATGTCGCTAAACACAGGATGTTCAGGTGGTGCCTGACCTTCCTCCAAATGTCCGGGAACTACAGTTGCCGAAGACTTTGCATGTCCGGGAATTGATTGCTCACATCTGCCACATTCCATGGGATTTGGCACCAAGGGGATTTGGAGGGCATCCACCTCTGGTGTTGGTAAAAGTCACAGCAATGCACAATTTTGACACCTGCGGTACATTTCGGACGTTTAAATGTGACATCTGCGGAATCTCGCAAGCCTCTGTACACAAGTGCATCCAGGAAGTTACGGATGAAATCTTCAAGAGGGCACACAACTTTGCCCACTTTAACTGGGATCAGGGAAGACAGAGTGCAAGTACGATGGGCTTTGTACAAGTGTCTGACTTTCCACAGATGCAGGGTGCCATCAACTTCATTTCCATGGCATTGAGAACCCCGGGCCATCAAGCAGTGAACAACGTGAACTGCAATGACATCAAATGCAACCTCCAGATGTGCGCCCACTTACCAGGGCATGTGCACAACTCCTACATTCTAAGCCACGCTCAGATACCTGGGCTGGGATTCTTCCTTCTGGGGACTGAGTGCCCACGCCAACGGGAAAACCGACGCCAATCACTCCGGCGTCAACAGCCCCCGAAAGTGCGTAATTCTCTGCATTTTCTGGAGCTAGGTGGACGTCGGAGTGGTTGGCGCCGCTTCAGCCAGCGTGCGTTCACGCAGGCGCAGACCAGCTGGTGTATTTTCGCACATGCGCGGAATCAACGCCGCCCGTTCCACGCATACGTGAACTCGCGCCGGTCCTTCGCCACCAGCTGGAGCGGCGCCAACCACTCCGGCGTCCTAGCCCCTGAAAATGTGGAGAATTCCGCACTTTCGGGGGCTGTTGATGCCGGAGTGGTTGGCGCCGGTTTTCCCACCGGAGAGGGGACTTGGTCCCCAGAAGGCAGAATCCCGGCCCAGGTATCTGAGCGTGGCTTAGAATGTAGGAGTCGTGCACACGCCACGCTGGCCCCCGGTCAATCTGGCGAAGCCCTACAGGGGCCCGGCGCGGAAGAAAGAAGTGCCTCCACGCAACAAGCCCACCCGCAGATTGGTGGGCCCCAATCGCATGCCAGGCCTCGTGGGACCCCCCGGGGTCGGATCCCCCCGTGCACCCCCCCCCCCCCCCCCCTCCCCGAGGACTGCCCACGCATACTCACCTGCCAGGTCCTGCCGGTGCATGAGTTGAGTGATTCACGCCGGCGGGACTGGCCAAAAATAGACGGCCGCTCGACCCATAGGGGCCGGAGAATTGCAGGGGGGGGGGCGCTACCAACGGCCCTGACCGGCGTGGCGGGATTCCCGCCCGAAAAACGGCGCCGGAGTATTCGGCAGCCGGCAGCGGGGCGGAATTCGCGCCTCCCCCCGGAGATTCTCCGACCCGGCGGGGGGTCGGAGAATCCCGCCCCTGATATCAGAGGGTTCTGCACCAGCTGCAGGGTTGGTTCCTTGGGGACAAAGTTGACCCATTGAGGAGATGGCTGATGATGCCTGTGCAGATGCCACAGATTTCAGCAGAGACCAGGTACAATGAGGCTCATGCTGCAATTTGCACTTTGCTGGAGAAGACCATTGCGATGTTGAAGATGAGAATCTGGTGCCTGGATCGGTCTGGAGGACCTCCGCAATACAGTCCGCAGAGGGTGTTGCACATCGTGGGCATCTGTTGCGCCCTTCACAAGCTGGTGCTTCTCAATGGGGGGAGTAACTGCGTGAGGAGGAGATGGAGGACAGCACCTTTCCTTTGATGACGAGGATGTTGATGGGGACAAGGATGAGGAGATCCTGAAGGGAGTGGATGTTGGCCATGAAGCAATGGTGATGTTCAAAGGAGACAGACAAGCTCAGGATGTGTTAGTTGCTGCTCGATTCATGGAAGGTGATGAGAACATCCAGTGAGGACATCCATTATCCTCCACCTTCCTTCTGTCAGCATTGCCCTCCTGTCTGACTGATGGCAGTGCGCTCTCTCTGTGAGAATCTGTGATAATCTCACAGAGGATCTGACTCCCGTCTGGTTTATGGCAGCTCACTTGCTCTCAATGACTAGGGTCGTATCATGGCGATGCAGCGGGCAACGTTTCACTTCTTCTGATGTAAGGTTGTCTTTCCTGAGTTGTAGCCCTGTGGTTCAGTGTCACCAGAGGCTGAGCTAAATGGGATTCGTGGTGGTGGTGAGAGTTTACTTACAGAGGTGAACGCTATCTACAAGAGCTTTGCACCCATACGCAGGATGTGCAACTAGAGCTTTTTAACATTTCTAACACTGCCATCAGATCTTGGTGCATCGCCAACATCCACAGTGGAGGCGGAGGCAGCCTGCTGCAGGCATCACTTGCCATCTGCTGGGGTGTCCGTTCAATGTGGCGCCTTCCCCATCACTAACTCGCTGAGGTGGCAACAGGCGAGTGAATCAGAGGCTATCCACCAGCGATATCTAGCAGTTACCAAGGCTAGTTTTTCAATTCCACATTATTAATTGAATTTAAATTCCACCATGTTGGGATTTGGAGGCATGTCCCCAGAACATTAGCCTGGGCCTCTGGATTATTACTGACAATAACAAGGCAGCAAGGGCAGCACGGTAGCATTGTGGTTAGCACAATTGCTTCACAGCTCCAGGGTCCCAGGTTCGATTAAGGCTTGGGTCACTGTCTGTGTGGAGTCTGCACATTCTCCCCGTGTGTGTGTGGGTTTCCTCCGGGTGCTCCGGTTTCCTCCCACAGTCCAAAGATGTGCAGGTTAGGTGGATTGGCCATGCTAAATTGCCCTTAGTGTTGGGTGGGGTAACTGGGTTATGGGGATAGGGTGGATGTGTGGACCTTGGGTAGGGTGCTCTTTCCAAGAGCCGATGCAGACTTGATGGGCCAAATGGCCTCCTTCTATGACAACACACCACTGTTCTCCCCACTGTGAACACCACCATCTCCATGGTCCCCTCCAAATCACGCACCATCCTGACTGTGAACATCACTGCTGCTCCTTCATAGCTGGGTCAATATTCTGAGACTACCTCCCTAACAACACTGTGGGTGTGCCTACACAAAATGGACTGCAACACTTCAAGCTGGTGGTCCACCACAATCTTCTCAAGGCCAGTTAGAGATGAGTAATAAATGCTGGACTTGTCAGTGAAGCCGACATTTTAAACAATATGGTATACCATAGACTGTTATTCACTTTGAAACATCCTATGGTTGAGAAAGCACGATAACAATACAATTCTGAAGGTAAGTTTTTCTTAATACATAACACTTCTCTTCATGTTACTTCAGTAAAGGCATTAACTTGTTTGATTTAAATGGGTTAATGCGTAAGAGGATAGACATTCAGGTACATCAAGTGCCCATATCCTAATGTTGCAAACAGTAGTTTTCAGATGAAAGGTTAGTAATGTTGCTTCAACCTGTTGTTCACCTCTCTCTATCATTAATGCTGGATTAATAGAGTCCTAATCATGCACTTTCTGCTGCATACTTCAAACAACACACTGCATTCTAAAAGGATTAAGTTTGTGCAGATTTAAAATCGGATTTCCATTTTTGCCTACTAAGCAGTTCCTCTTAATTTGGAATTCTTCAAATTGAATAAATGTATTATAATCAATCCTTCATTGAATGTTTTGGAAAATTTCTCAACACAATATGCAAATTGAAGCAATGGGATGTCTAAAGCTTTAGTTGCGCTTTGAGCGTTTGTTCAATGTGACTTTAAACAACGGACTTCGGAGATTTCTTATCTTCTATGAGATTTGGGACTTCAAAAAAAGGAACTTTACAAAATACACAGCAGTATTCAGAAGGTAAAAAAAAGAGAAACAAAATGATTTTGTTAAAAAATAAAATGATGTTAATCCAATAATGTATATTAATACCCATTGTGTGTGAAGTGGCTATGATAAATGTTTTAATAGTCATTCTAGATAAGAAAGCGAATGTATGTTCTGTATTTCCCTAGCCTCAATTTTATGTTGCTAACTTCCACTTGTGGTTTTAGTATATTGGATTGTGCTGAATTTTTACTATTATAAGTTTTAACTCTATTTTCATATGGCAGTCAGTTCTTTGAATTCTCATCCTACACCCTTCTCATCTATGCTTCTGCGCTGTTGAAATCAAGAATGATCTCACTCTCGCCTTCTCTAACCTGCTCAAGGAGCTGGAATTGAGGAACCCCTTCCTTCCTTACCTCCAGGCTTTTAAAAGTCAAGTCTCTGATTCCACTTCATTTTCTTTTGAGTGAATACATTTTCCTTGCAAATTCTCTTTTTATCTGTACTGTTATCAGAGTGATGTTCTACACGTGGAATGTGGTCACAAAAGCTTTCTAATTTAAAAAAGATAGCCAACAACATAATATTTACGTCCACCCTGTTATAATATTGCCTGAAACACCACAACCGATAGGAGATTTAATTTATAGAATATAATACATTCAATTACTAAGCTGTCCCATTTGCCTTGTGCTTATTAGCTACAGTGTGAACCATTTGATTCCAGCTTCTTAAACCCAGAAAATACTTTGGTCGGAATTGATATGTGTGTATGCAGTGGACACAAACCATACCAGCATAGCAGTGATAATCGGTATTCAATGTCGGATCTGCTGCTAGATTAATGGGGACCATATTTTAAGTGTACACCTAAAACAGGGGTGAGGAATGTAAAGTATGCTAATGGAGGGGGCCTAATGCCTGTTCAAGAATCCCTTCACAAAATGACTAGTTTCTAATTCACTGAATTGGGTTTAACTCTAATCCCTGTTTATGTTTCAAGCACAATATTCTCCAAAGCTACAAAACATATCCAGCCTCCTGACAGACTTTGTCCTCTTGCTGCTGTCTGCCTTGATGGGGACATAGCGGCAACACAATTCCAATTTTCCAACCATTAATTTGAATCAACAGATTTTAAGAGAACCTTGGGATTAGGCTCATCAACCTCCACATTGAATTCCGAGATCCAGATTCCTATTTCACAAGGCTCCGCACTCCTCTCAAATTTTCACAAAACTTACAAACAAAATTATTAAGCCACTCACCTTCTATATGTTGCAATCTCTGGTCCAGTCTGGCACCCTCTTGAAGCGTAATGAGGTTGAACACATTAATGCTTATTGCATATATATCTTCTGCTCAGGATCCTTTAGTTCAGAGTACAAACAGATAACAAAGGATAAAAAAGTTGATTGCAGATACAAGGAACAATGGAGACAATGAGTAACTCTGTACATCTGACATCTAACAGAAATAATAACAATTCGGCTCCAGATGAAACCCTTTACAATGATTTATAAGAAGCTGTAGAGCCACCTCAACTCTAGTAAGAAAAGTGTAGGGCAAATCTGGATTGCTGCTCAGTGCACTTTGACTATGGAGAATGTCACAACTGGTCTGTGTTAAGTGAACTCTTCTCAGACAAGGTAGCAGTTGGAGTATGCGATGCCGTCACTATCCTTAATTTAGGAAATAAACTTGAGCATATTCATGCCCTTGATTGCTATCTGCTGATTCCTGATAGAAATTGTGAGCTGAATTTTAAGGAGCTCCCCAGCATTCTCTAGAACGAGAGGTCACAGATATAGGTTGAGAGGCGGTAGATTTAAAACTGAGATGAGGAGGAACTACTTCTCGCAGAGGGTGGTGAATTTGTGGAACTCACTTAGGCCCTGTTGAGGTGAATTATCTGACATTTAAGGGCCTCAATCCACCTTCACTGCAATTTTTCAATCTGCGGGAGAAGGCAGGGACAAGGTAAGCAGCTGGAGCTGTTGTTGGGCAGGAAGGGGAGGGGGGGGCGCTGATACCTATTTTGGGAGCGACCCTGAATCCATTGGGTGCATGCTCCTCCCTCGCGTCCCTAACAGGCAATAGGTCCTCCTTCCCTAACCCCCACTGCTGTCTCCCAGCCGGGCCCACTCAAAATCCTTGAATTAGCCTCAAGTCCTGGAGGCATCTTCTCTTCTTCTTTGCTTCTGTTTGTCATCCCAACAGTGGCCATTACTCTCTTCTGGTGCTGCTGGGATATAGAACTATCAACCATTCTGATTGGTTGGCAGCTATCTAGAGTGAGACTTTCTCTCTGATGGGTCGGAAATTGCATTCTAACCCTATTAATGCCACCCTCAGCACAATGTTGCTGCCAAGCAGATAGACATTTGGTCGGCGAGGTGCCAACTGATCTTTAGGTCGGGGTGGGGCAGGGGAAGGAGGTCGATGGATAATCCATCCAGGGTGAACAACACGGGTTTAAAAAAAAAGAACTCTTCGCCATGTGGACGCTGGTAAAGGCTTGAGCCTGGGATGGTAGAAGTGGCAGTGGTGGGCTGGAGGAGCGGGAGGGTGGTGATATCTGGTGGCCTTTCCTCGGGAGCCTGTAAGAGCGGTAGTTCACGGAGCAATTCTGATATCCTAATGCAGCTGCCCGGGATCTCAATCTCGGATCCACTGTAGGAGGTCCTGACTATTAGTAGTGAACCTGCCGCGTTTGACTAAAGCACAAAGAGTGGACATGTCCAGACTACAGAATAACAGCAGGGTGTGTCCCGGGAAGGCATGATCTGGATGAAAGGCTGAAAATTGGGACGTTTGATCACTCTGAATCCCTCACGCCATAAATGGATTTCTGATGATAGGATTACTGCAGTCGTTGGTCTGACCAATGGTTATTAGGTGAGGAAATTCATGGTGCTTGGCATCCATGACAATGTCATCCAGCAAGAAGTCAGCAGCACTTCCAGAACAGGTGAGGGGGAGAGGGAACAACATTTGTGGTATTTTTTTTCATTTTATGGCGAACAACCTACATAAGAACAGGAGGACATGGTCTCAGCCATGTCTTAGTTGTAGCCCTCTACAGTTTGGAAGATGGTAGGTTTAAGTCTGACTCAAAAGCTTTGAGCATGTCTAAGGTGACAATGGAGTGATGCACTGTTAAAGATAAAGGGCGTGATTCTCCGCTCCCGCCCGGCATCGGGAAGGCCGCCGTGAACTCATCCGAGTTTCACGACGGCGTCGGAGGCCGCTCCTCGCACCCTATTCACCCCCCCCCCCCAAGGGGTCTAGGAGCGGCATTGTGAGAAACTCGGCCACTGGGCCTTAACGCTTGCTCCAAAGCGGCGCGCCGAGAATGATGCGACGGCAGCGCCTAAGTGACGTCAGCCATGCATGCGCAGGTTGGCCGGCTCCAACCGACGCATGGGCGGTTGCCGTCTTCCCCTCCGCTGCCCCGCAAGACATGACGGCTTGATCTTGTGGGGCGGCGGAGGGAAAAGAGTGCGTCTCTTAGAGATGCCGGCCAGACGATGGGTGGGCACCGATCGCGGGCCAGTCCCCTCGTGAGCATGGCCGTGGTGCTCGATCCCCTCTCCACCCCCCCACAGGCCCCAAACTTACCTTTCGCGCTATGTTCACGCCGGCAGTGACCAGGTGTGGTTGCCGCCGGCGTGAACAGGTCAGGAACATCAAGCCACTCGGCCCATCCGGGCTGGAGAATCGCCGCTCGCCGATTCCGCGACACGCCATTTTGGGGGCTGGGAGAATCGCAGGGGGTGCTAGGGCGGCGTGTCGTGATTCGTCTGGCCCTCCCGCGATTCTCCCACCCGGCGTGGGGAGCGGAGAATCGCGCCCATAGTCCTTCATGTGAGCTGTTAAACCAAGGCCCTCTCTACCTTCCCAATGAATGTAAAATACTCCATGGCAATATTTTGAAGAAAAGCAAGTTGTCCCTGCATGGTATCCTGGCCATTATTTATGTTGTAACCAACATCACAAAAACAGATTATCTGACCTTGAACATTGCTGTTTTGTGGAACTGTGCAGTGATAAGGATATTTAGTCCTATGTCGCTGGTTAAAAGGTAAATGTTCTGTTTCTGGTCAGGAACCAGAATCTTTGGCTGGGTATTTTCTCTTCCTAGACTAAGGATGCTTTAGCTAAATGTCCTACCATTGCTCAGAGATTAGCAAACACAATACAGAACATCCACTGAATCAGGGACCTGGCTGAGCTCCTGTATATGGCTAAAACTATTAGCAGCATGAATACCTGTATATTACAATTTGAATTGTGATATTGGCCTTCATATTGGTTTTGAGTGGCATTGTAAAACAATTATAATTTAGTGGCCCTTTTTAAACCTTGCATAATATCTCTTTTCTTTGAAGTTAATGGTGTAAAACAGGCTGGCGATTCAAATCTTGCCAAAGGCCAATTTCACCAATTTATTTCTTCTACTTTGTCCTTTGTTTTTTTTGCTTACTTCAGCTTTTCTGATCCCTGACTCTTATTGAGTAGTGTGCATTGTCACAACTTCACATTGTTCCACAATTAAATGAGGAAGTGCATAGTGGATCATTTTCTCTCAATGGCATTGCTGAGATTTGTCCATCATTTTCTTCCTCTGGTTAGAACATCAAGCATAACATGCTCATGTGATTCTTAGGTGTAGCTACCAATCAGCAACACAAACCAAAACATTGCTCTTAAAATAAAAACTTAGAATTCTGTACAGTGTGTTAATTTGACTGGCTAAGTATCAAGGGTTAGGTATTTGGATAGTTTACCCAATAAAGTCATGAAGCCCATTTGTTGACTCAAGTTGGCAACCAATTTTCACTCTTCAACCTGACTTGAAGTGACACAAATGCAAACAGGAGTAAATATTCACTGACAAGGTAAATTGTTTATTATCAAGTTTTCAACGTCTGAGCTGTGATTTTATCCTGTGATATTCTAAGCAACTAATTCTCCTGGAGATACAAGGTAAGTGATCCTGATTTTAACAAGGCTACAATGTAGGCACATTGGTGTCCGAATTTTCATTGTTATATTTGCCGTTGTGAAGATTTCCTGTGGCATTTAACATGAAGTCACTTCATATTTCACTCAATACTGAACAAACAGAAGTATCACAACTGTACTTACAACAACTCTACATAGAATGATCAGTGTATCATAACCCTAATAGCTAATTTCCCATGGCAATATCTTGACCAATCAGAATCACCCCGCCTAGTTTGAATTTAAATAAAAGCTTGGCAGTTAAGTGTTCCCTGGTGCATTCTCCAGGGCAACGCCTCTACCAGTCAGAGTCCACCACCAATCAACACTCTCTTCCCTTGCAGTATAAATGCTGTTCCCTTTGAAATTTGGAATTCTCACGAATCTGTCCTGATGATTGGATTGGATTGGCTTTATTGTCAAGTGTACTGAGGTACAGGGAAAAGTATTGTTCTGCGTTAATTCCAGACAGATCATTCCATACATGTAAAAACATAGGACAGATGATAAATAACAAGGTAAACACATAGACACAGATATCGGTTGAAGCATACGGAGTGTAGTACCACTCTATAGCGAAAATGTGTGGAGAGATCAGTTCAGTCCATAAGAGGGTCATCATAAAAGAGAGAGATTAGAGATAGTCGACAGGATTTTCCATCGACAGGATCCTCCGCCTCGCCAGCAGTGCACCCATGCCCACGTGTTTCCCGACGGCGTGGGGTGACCCACAATGGCAAACCCCTTTGGCCAGCTGCGGGAAAGGAGAATCCTGCTGACGGTAGGGGTGCGCCATGCCAGAGCACACAGCTGGCAGGACAGAGAATCCCTCTGAGCGTTAGCGTTATAATTACATTTTAAAAGGTTAGTATGGTTATAAGAGATGTGAGGAAGAGGATCTGTGGGAGAGAGCTCACAGAGAGTTGCCATGCTCCGGCACCATCTTGAGGCGATCTGCAGTTGGGATAAAGTATTGAATCCCTTCCCACCGTCAGAGCAGGTGAATGGTCTGTCCCCATTATGAACTCGCTGGTGTGTCCGCAGGTTGGGTAACTGAGTGAATCCCTTCCCACATTCAGTGCAGGTGAATGGCCGCTCTTCAGTATGTACTCACTGGTGTCTCCACAGGCTGCTGAAACACTGAACCCCTTTCTACTCACTGAGCAGCTGAACGGCCTCAACCCGGTGTGAACACGCCGATGAGTTTCCACTGCAGATGGATACCTAAATAACTTCTCACAGTCCCGACATTTCCAACATTTCTCCATGGGGCAGTTGTCCTTCTGTCTCTCAAGATCAGACAATCAGTTGAAGGCTCACCCAGAATACAGTACAAGGATAAGCTTTGATAGTCTCTTTTTTCCCCAATAATCATAATACATATTATAATAATATTCATGCACATTTACTCAAATTATTTGGTTTACTTGTACACAAATTAGACACTTCTTGAAGGAGGTATCATTTTAAGTAATGGAGCTTATTTCTGAGCAATACAGTCTGTGAAAATGAATATTCTTGCCATCACCTTTGGCTATGATTGCCGACTGATTGAAAGTTTATTTTAATATATTCTTATTATAAAGGGCTTGATTCAACTAATTGGGAACAAAGTCCCCTCGCGAGCACATTTAGCCACGTGTTTCCCGACGCTCGCAGTGCTGAGAAACACACTGGCTATTCAACGCGATTTGTGTTGTATAAGGGCCTCAAAGAGGAAATCAGTGACGTCCCAATCTCTGAGGCCCCTGAAGTGACCCCTGACATCCCCAGCCTGAACACGCGTGCAAAAAATGGCAACCTGGCACCTTGGCAATGCCCATGCAAACTGGCACTGCCAGCTGGGCACTGTGGCAGGGTCACCTGGGTTTTCTCCTGGCATGGTCCATGTGACCCTGGCAGCAGCATTGCAAGGCTGCCAGGCTGGCGCTGCCAAGGTGCCAAGCTGGCATTTTTTGCATAACAGGGATTGGGCCTGGGCGTACCCTGTGTGGGTGTAGAGGGATACGGGGGTGGGGGGGGGGGAGGAGTGGGTGAGGATCATCTTATAGGTGAGTGGGGTTCAGGGGTCGCTTTGGGGATCAAGAAGAGTTCCGGCGAGCAGAGTTCCTCAGTGCAGAAACAAGATGATAACCTGCCCTTTCACCCAGGATGATAACCCGCTCCACTATGTGCCTTCCAGCCTGGCCTCCAAAATTCGTTCCTCCCATTCCTTGGCCCCCATCCATAGGATTCCCTTTAGTCCAGGACCCATTACTCTTTATCCAGAGGCCTGATTGCAGTCCGACTCCGAAGTTCTGGAGCTGTTGGGACAGCCAATCAGATTGGCTGGCAGTTCTCATCGCTGGGACTTCCTCCCCCTGTGGGCACCACGCTATGCTCACTAAGGCTGTCGGCGAAGTGTTTTCCGTGTGGGGGTGGCCTTTTTTAAAGCTGGTCAGTTTTAAACTGACTTTTGTAATGGGTGGGTGAGAAATAGCCATAAAATCCACGGCCATAAAATTCAGCTCCACTTTACATCATCACCCATTTTCAGGTTGAATATTTACACAGTAACCAAGATAAATAACCTTGGTAGATTAATAGGAGTGCATTTGCGTGTGACAGTTCAACATTGCAATTGTGCTCAGTGATAGCACCATTGCCCCCAAATCTGAAGGTTGTGGCTTCAAGAGACTGCAGAGATTTGAGCACATGAGGTTGACGGTTCAGAGAACATACCAAGGGACTGTGACATTATCGATTTTTACATAGAATTTACAGTGCAGAAGGAGGCCATTCGGCCCATCGAGTCTGCACCGGCTCTTGGAAAGAGCACCCTACCCAAGGTCAACACCCTATCCCCATAACCCAGTAACCCCACCTAACACTAAGGGCAATTTTGGACACTAAGGGCAATTTATCATGGCCAATGCACCTAACCTGCACATCTTTGGACTGTGGGAAGAAACCGGAGCACCCGGAGGAAACCCACACACACACAGGGAGGATGTGCAGACTCCGCACAGACAGTGACCCAAGCCGGAATTGAACCTGGGACCCTGGAGCTGTGAAGCAATTATGCTAACCACCATGCTACCGTGCTGCAAGTTGTCCAGTCTTTCAGATAAGATTCTAAACCGAGGCCTAATTTGCCCTCTTGGCTGGATATAAAAGATCTGATGACACATTTATAATCAGAGCAAGGGAGTTCTCCTGGTATCCTGAACAACATCCAAATCTTAACCAACATTACTAAAACCGCTCCCTATTATTCTTTCTTGGAGTTTATGAGACATTGCAGTGTGTAATTTGGCTGTCACATCAGAGCAATACATTGGCTGTGAAACATTTTGGGACATCATAAGGTCATAAAATACACATTCACTGAATAACCCAGGGATCTGGTGAAGTACTGGGCTCGTAATCCAATGACCCTGAGTAATGCTCTGGAGATGTGGGTTCGAATCCCACATGGCAGATGGCAAAATTTGAATTCAATAAAAATCTGGAATATAAATTCTGAAGATGAGCATCAAATGATTGTTGTAAAAACCCATCTGGTTCACTCATACCCTTGAGGGAAGGATCTGCCACCTTCACCTGATCTACATGTGGCTCCAGACACCACAGCAATGTCGTTGACTCATAAATGCCACCTGAAATGGCCAAGTTTAAGGGCAATTAGGAATGGGCCGTTTCCCAGCCAACCACAGCCACATCCCATGAACTAATAAAAAAAAATAACATCTACATATAATAGTCTTAATTTAAAAAAAAACATTTTTTTTAGAGTATCTAATTTTCTTTCCAATTAAGCGGCAATTTAACGTGGCCAATCCATCTACCCTGCACATCTTTTAGGTTGTGGGGGTGTGACCCGTGCAGACACAGGGAGAAGGTGCAAACTCCACATGGAAAGTGGCAGGGCTGGAATCGAACCTGGATTCTCAGCGCCTTGAGGCAGCAATGCTACCACTGCGCCCACCGTGCCGCCCATAATAGGCTTAATTTTGGCATATTATTGAGCATTTGAGTGTATCAGAAACTTACTACAATGGGCTTAATTTTGGCATATTATTGAGCATTTGAGTGTATCAGAAACTTACTACAAACTTACAAACGTCAATGTTAAAGTACTACAATTAGTAAAATACTAATCTAAAATGACATCTTGACTAGCTTTGTCAACTATTTTTAAATAATAAAGCAGGCATGAGAATATAGAAGGAACATTCCTTTACGTTCAAGTCTATTTTTCACCAACTGCTTTAAAGTTTCAATGTGATTTTGTGTTCCTCAAAAAAATGTCAATGGCCCTGAAACGTGATACTATTTTGTGCTAACATACAAGCATTCAATATGCTTTAAATCCCTTTTCCTATTTTAACAGAGGTGTTAACTTCTTTGAAATATATGAGTTAAAATAGTAGCAAGAGATATTTGAGATTAATATGCCAAGCATTTATCCTCTGTCACACAACATCACAATTGCAAAGTCAAAAAGAGTAAGACAGAAATTTTGTAACAATTAAAGCATTGTGGAGCAGTGAAACAAAGTTCTGGTATCTCATAATTGGCCAGGAGAACTGTGATTAAATGACTCATCAGCAAGAATGCATTTGTTTCCTTCTATTTTAACATCTTTACAGTTAAATCTGATTAAGTTGTCAGAAAGTAACACACAGCTGACTTTGTCAGCAGATGCAGATATCGCAGCCTTAGTTTATGCTTGCTTCATGATTCTTCCTTTCTGTGTTGTTTTTTCCCCCAGGATGATTTCCTGTGGTCCAGTCCAATCGTTTGCTCAATGCCTTATTCGGAGGAAAACAGTGACAGCGGATAGCATCCAAGAGACCAATCTCTGTCGCTGCTTATCAACCATTGATCTCATTGCCCTGGGTGTTGGCAGCACCCTGGGGGCTGGTGTATATGTGCTGGCTGGAGAAGTTGCCAAAACAGAGTCTGGGCCCAGCATCGTCATCTCTTTCCTAATTGCTGCACTTGCATCCGTGTTGGCAGGACTGTGTTATGCAGAGTTTGGGGCAAGAGTACCAAAGACTGGATCCGCGTATCTCTACAGCTACGTGACCATTGGAGAATTTTTGGCTTTCATTACTGGTTGGAATTTAGTTCTCTCATATGTCATTGGCAAGTATCCGCCGAGTATTCTCTTGTTCTTATCACTGTAGCAAAATGGTACCTTAATTATTAATGGCATGAATGGAATTTTGTCATAGAATTTACAGTGCAGAAGGAGGCCATTCGGCCCATCGAGTCTGCACCGGCTCTTGGAAAGAGCACCCTACCCAAGGTCAACACTTCCATCCTATCCCCATAACCCAGTAATCCTACCGAACACTAAGGGCAATTTTGGACACTAAGGGCAATTTATCATGGCCAATCCACCTAACCTGCACATCTTTGGACTGTGGGAGGAAACCGGAGCACCCGGAGGAAACCCACGCACACACGGGGAGGATGTGCAGATTCCTCACAGACAGTGACCCAAGCCGGAATCGAACCTGGGACCCTGGAGCTGTGAAGCAGTTGTGCTATCCACAATGCTACCGTGCTGCCCTTTTGTGTCGGTAGTTGCAGAAGTAGATCGTTGGAGTGTCAACCCAGTAAACCATTATCTTGATTGACAGCCTGGATTGATAAATGTTCTTTTCGGCACTTAGTGGAGATATTTCATTAATTCGTTGAAGTTTTGTGGATGGAGTTGTGCATATTTAAAGTAAGGACAAGTTAACAGATTCAATGTCATCCTTTGGAGGATGCCCCTTGTTCTCTAACTAACAGGACTAGTGTCTACAGTAGAATCACACCCGGCATTGGCTGACAATATGACAGATGACATTGACCTCAATGGGTTCCAAGACAATTTGTCAGTAATTACTGTAGTCATTAGATTTCTGGTTATAAAAATAATAGTAATCACTTATTGTCACAAGTAGGCTTCAATGAAGTTACTGTGAAAAGCCCCTCGTTGCCACATTCCGACGCCTGTTCGGGGGAGGCCGGTGCGGGAATTGACCCCGTGCTGCTGGCCTTGTTCTGCATTATAAGCCAGCTGTTTAGCCCATTGTGCTAAGCCAGCCCTACTTCCCCTGTAATTCTCATTTATTCCCATTTATAGCTCTCACTATGCATTTTATGGTAATAATAGTTACAGTTTTGCAAATTGCATTTCAATGTGTCGATCGCATTTCCATCACAATATCACTTTGGGGGCTTTCTCTGATAAATCAGTAAGTTTATCCAGTCAGTAATTGAGCCATGATGACTTGAAGGGCCTCAGAATCAGTTAGTTGATCTCAATTCGGGTGGCAGTAAGGCTAAAGCATATCTGGATCATTGGAGCAGAAAATTAACCAGGGTACCTGCTTTTAATTTCTATCCAGAATCCCTTGCAGTGTGGAATGGTTAACATTAGGGAAGGACCGGACTGGGCTCGGCACTGGTAAATAGTCAGTGCTAAAATTGTAGAATTGTAGTGAAGTTATAGCATAAAGGCAGACCGATCAGTCCAGCAAGTCTGTGTTGATATATATCCTCCACTTGAGGATATACATGTTCACTTATTTCACTTCAGCAACCTATTTCGCCTATGTTAGATGTTTGTTTTGTTACCTGTCGAGCAGATAATCTGTGCTACTCAACTCAGTTACAGTAGAGGCTTTGGAAGAAGGCTTGAAGTCGTCTCAAAATTATACAGAAGGTTTATTGAGCAACACAACTTAAATAACTGCGTGAGCTCGTACTTTAAGAACTGTACTAGTGGAAAGGTTACAACGTTTCTTTGCTCTACAACTAGGCCTGACCATACTAGCAACCCCGAGCTAAATTTATGCCCCTGTTCTCCTCACAGTCAAATCAGCCAAAGAAGCAGAGGGCTGCCTGCGTCCTGCTTTTATACACGCCAGTGCTGCCCCCTGGTGGTCTTTCCATTACCTATCAGCCCCTTCTGTGCATACCCATGTAAAGATCACTACAATGTTGACACAATCTCTGTCTGAAATATTCACTTCCCATCCTCCCCTGCGCCCACACTCCCCAATCCACCCCAGGGCAGGACAGGCATGCAGCGACTGGTAAAATTATAGAGCACAGGCTGCTTCATGTGCTCGTCACCTCTGCTGGGATTTTATCATCGGGAGGTTGGGGGAGGAGGTGTTAATTGCAACTTAAGGGCCTCCGCCACCACACAAGGGAATTCACCCACATCGAGGAGGTGGCACCATATGACGGCTGGTGACATTTCTACGGGCTGGGAAGGGATGACGGATCAATCCTGTTTGGAGATTCTGCTCCACAGAGGCCCGCCACAAGATATTTTCCCTTTTTCATTGCTGCTCTCCCTTTCCCCACTGCCTTGATGAACCTGGTCCCATGCCCACCTCTCTTTCTGTGGCCTGACAACCTGGCCCTTGCGAAATCCTGGACTTACTTTGCACTCCTGTGCATGGTTTTTTCCTTCAGTCACAGCAGTGACCACAGCTCCCGGCGCTACTCTTTAAAATTCATTTTGACAGTATGTGGGCAATGCTGGCTAGGCCGGCATTTACTGACCATCCCTATTTGCCCTTGAGAAGGTGGTGGTGAGCTGCAGTCTTGAACCATTTGCAGCCCCTGAGGTGTAGGTACACCCACTGTGCTGTTAGTGATGAAGTTCTAGGATTTTGACACAGTGAAGAAACGGGGATGTTTCCAAGTCAGGATGGTGAATGGCTTGGAGAGGAACTTGCAGGTGGCAGTGTTCTCGTGTGTCTACTGCCCTTGTCCTTCTCAATGATAGTGGTCGTGGGTGTGGAAGATGCTACCGAAGGAGCCTTGATGAGTCTTTGCAGTGCATGTTGTCGAGGATACACACGGCTGCCACTGCTCGATGGTAGAGGGAGTGAATGTTTGTGGAAAGGATATCAATCAAACGGGCTGGTTGGTGTCGAGCTTCTTGAGTGTTGTTGGAGCTGCACTCATCCAGGCAGGTAAAGTGTATCCCATTACAATACTGGCTTGTGCCTTGCAGATGGTGGACAGGATTTGGGGAATCAGGAAGTGAGTTAATTGCTTTCTCATCTGCTCTTGTAGCCGCAGTATTTATAAAGTTAGTCCAGTTCAATTTATAGTCAATGGTAACCCCCCAGGATGCCAATAGTAGACGATTCAGCAATGGTAATGCCATCAAACGGCAAGGGAGATGGTTAGATTTTCGCGTGTTGGTGATGGTCATTGCCTAGCACTTGTATGTACACATGTTACTTGCCATTTGTTAGCCCAAATCTGGATGTTGTTCAGGTCTTGCTGCATTTGGACATAACTGCTCAAGTATCTGAGGAGTCACGAATGGTGCTGGACATTGTGTAACCGTAAGCGAACATCCCCACTTCTGAACTTATGTGGGAAGGAAGGTCATCGATTAGGCAGCTGAAAATGGTTGGGCCTAGGACACTACCTAAGGAACTCCTGCAATTATGTCCTGAAACTGAGATGATTTACTTCCAACCACCACAATCACCTTCATTGCGTCATGTATGATTCCAGCCAGTGGAAGCTTTTCTCTCCTTTGGCACTAGAGAGCTGCTGGCCAATCATATGTGTGAGGAGTCCTGCCTTGAGTCAATGAATGATCTGGCAGCCATACAATAGCTACTGGGTGACCTGGTCAAACAGGGAAGGTCTCGTCCTAAACATTTCAGCTTGGGGGCATGGGGGAAGGGGAGGCGATGGAGGGAGGCAAGATCACCGCCTCCAGATAGAATTCCTGCCTCTCTTACAATCACTAATCTGTCAATGGATTCCCTAGCATCACAACCTTTATGTAAAGAAGTCTCTCCAGCCCTCTGTCCTAAATCTCTTACTTTTAATCTGATATCAGTGTCCCGTTGTTCTAGACTCCAATAACCACTACTTTTATTCATCCTGTCATGTTGCGTCATATTTTTCAGCATCATAGTAGAGCTGCATTTTCAGTCTCTATTGCCTCAACATGAGTACAAAATAACATAATAGATAGGAACAGGGGTAGGCCATTCAGCCCCTCTAGGTTATTCCACTATTCAATGAGATGTTGGTCGTTCTGGGTGAGTGTGCTTTACACTCAATTTGGCTCTGTTTCTTTTCTAAGCTCTGGAGTCGGCAGGTGACGTTAAGACACCGCCACAAGCTTCAAGGTGAAGTTCAAAGCAATAAAACTGTACACCAATTAGTAAGTCCAAACAACTGAGTTTATTATAATACAATTATAATAACTACCCATGCACATGCTAAAAGGATTAAACTTATTCCTACCGCTAAATAAACTAATACTTATCTCGAAGGAACTGCTGGGTCAGGGAACAAGGCCTCTTGCTCTGCTCTGGTCTGCAGACTTCAGGTTGGTATCAATTAAAAGGGGTCAGGAGTGCCTATCCCTGGTAGCGATCGTTGTGAGGCACTTACTTGTTGGCGGCTGCTGTTCGAACCCTCTCCTCTCTCTCGTTCAAGATCTTCTTGGCAAAAGCTGGTCCACGGAGGAGTGTTGGTCAAAGAGAGAGAAGGGCTGGAGGGCTGGATCAGAAGACTGAACCATGTGTGGGACGTATCTTTTATAGGTCCCAGGGGATCCGCGCCCCTTTGGGTGGACTCCCTTACCTGCTTGGAATCGATTGGGTCTCTTCTCAATCGATTTGTTTGAACCCCCCAATCATGGGGCAGTTCCTCAGTCACTGGGGCGGTTCTTGGCACTTATTGTTTTGGGCTTCTCTGGCGCCGAAAGGTCTGGCCTTCCATTCAATGTATCGATCTGTGTTTAACTTGTTTCCATTGTATCTGGGGATCGCCCGGTATCGCCTCATTAGTATGTTAACTGGTTTCCTTTCACAGTGCTGTCTGGTTTCTGCAGCAGTCAAAACTGGTTTCTGCAGTAGTCAGAATACACAAGCACTTTGCAAGCTGCTTGCTTTACAACATGTCCATTTTCCCTGCATTCCTTGCAATCTTACATTTTGTGTTGGGCAGTGGCCACCCCAGGTGGCTACAGAGAGAATGGCTGATTTAATCTTGGCCTCTACTCCACCTTCCCCATGAACTTTGACTCCCCTATATTTCAGAAATCTGTCTGTCGCAGTCTTGAAGATATTCAATGACTCCATGGCTCTTTGGGAAAAGAACATTCCTGAGATTAATGACCCTCTGAGAGAAGAAATTCCTTTTTACCTGTGTCTCAAATAGGCGACCCCTCAATTGAAACTATCTTTAGGTTCCCTCATGACGGGAAACATTCTCTCAGCATCAATCCTGACTCCATCCCTTTGCAATAAAGGTCAACATTTGATTTCCCCTCCCAATTGCTTGCAATACTTGCATGCTAACCTTTTGCGATTCATGTCCATCGACATCCCGATCTCTCTGTACTGAAACATTGGCAAAAAGGTTTCAGGAAGGCATTGAAGGAGAAGTGTCTGATTCCCTCCCACTGCTGTGTCATTTTGCCAGTGGTGGGAAAGGTGGCAGATGGGCCTCTTGTCGGGAGTCCAATTGAGCCACTTAAGTGGTCAAGTAAGGACAGGTTCATAGTTCTGGGATAATGTTACCACATTGAGCGAATCTGCTGCTGGGTGGGAGATCACCAGACAAAACCTGGCAGCCTTCAAGCAGGTTTTGTTTGGGACCCCTCCTTTTTTGATCGTATGAATTGCCTCACAGTAGCAATGGTCACCCCTGTGGCAATGGCATTGCCTTCCTTCAGCAAGCCCTCACCCCTCTCTTCAGGGCTCCCTGTCTGGCTCTGGTACCCTCACTTACTTGCCTTCAAGGGCACACGCTCATTGGTGCCCACTCATTCACCATGTGCAGTCCCAGAAATGGCCACCACTACCAATGGCGCTACCGAGCTGCTGGCCTTCTGATAGGGCTGAAAGCCCGTGGGAGTGGGTGGCAAAACGGGACCCCAGGTCTTTCCACCCACTGAAGTGGGGTAGCTCCTCCCACCCTGCTTTCGGCCTCACTAAGGAACATCTGGCACCTTTGTATTCCCTTACAACTTGCTTTCCTACCTATCTTTGCATTGTAGAACATTTAGTTCCGTACACACAGGCCCTTTATCCAAGTCATTAATACTGAGTGAAAATACTGAGGGGCTGTTTAGCACAGGGCTAAATCGCTGGCTTTGAAAGCAGACCCAGCAGGCCGGTTCGATTCCCGTACCAGCCTCCCCGAACAGGCGCCGGAATGTGGCGACTAGGGGCTTTTCACAGTAACTTCATTGAAGCCTACTCGTGACAATAAGCGATTTTCATTTTCACTTTTTCAAATAGTTGAGGCCCCAGCACATGATCCCTGTGACACTCCACTAGTTACAGTTTGCCAGCTTGAAACTAGTGCATGTCTCCTGACTCTCTGTTCCCTGTTAATTAGTCAATCCTTTATCCACATTAATATGTCACCCCCAACACATTGCGCTCCTACCTTTTATGTAGCACTTCTCAAGTATTTTTTGCCGATCTATAGACACTAATCTACTGGTTCCTCTTTATCCGTTCTGCTTGTTACATCCTTAAAAGAACTCAAATAAATCTATCAAACATAGTTTCCCTTTCACAAAATCATGTTCACTCTGAATGTTCTGCTACTTCTTTAACTTTTCATCGGGATGTGGAGAAATGTCTGCATCCAGAGAGCGGTGAGCCCATGGAATTCACTCCCACAGAAAGCAGTTGAGGCCATAACATTATGGCCGCAATTCTCTGGCTGTTCTTTGGCGGTGGGATTATCTGGTCCCACCGGCGGCGCACCTCCGCCCGTTGGTTTCCCGATGGCATGGGGTGGCTTGAATGGGAATTCCCATTGGCAACAGCAGGAGTAGAGAATCCCGCCGCCAGCAAACGGTGCGCTGTCTTCCGTTGCCGAGAAACACGTGGTCATAATGAATGATGAAGCAGACTCAAAGGGCCGATTGGCCTCCTCCTGATCCTGTTTTCTACGTTTCTATGTATAATCCAGCATTTTTCCATTGACAAATATTAGTCTAACAGCCCAACAGTTTCCTGCTGTTTGTGATGTACATAAATGACCTGGAGGAAGGTATAGGTGGTCTGATTAGCAAGTTTGCAGATGATACTAAGATTGGTGGAGTTGCAGATAGCGAGGAGGACTGTCAGAGAATACAACAAAATATAGATAGATTGGAGAGTTGGGCAGAGAAATGGCAGATGGAGTTCAATCCAGGCAAATGCGAGGTGATGCATTTTGGAAGATTAAATTCAAGAGCGGACTATATGGTCAATGGAAAATTGATGTACAGAGAGATCTGGGAGTTCAGGTCCATTGTACCCTGAAGGTGGCAACGCAGGTTGATAGAGTGGTCAAGAAGGCATAGAGCATGCTTGCCTTCATCGGACGGGGTATTGAGTACAAGAGTTGGCAGGTCATGTTACAGTTGTATAGGGCTTTGGTTCGGCCACATTTGGAATATTGCGTGCAGTTCTGGTCGCCACATTACCAGAAGGATGTGGATGCTTTGGAGAGGGTGCAGAGGAGGTTCACCAGGATGTTGCCTGGTATGGAGGGTGCTAGCTATGAAGAAAGGTTGAGTAGATTAGGATTGTTTTTGTTGGAAAGACGGAGGTTGAGGGGGGACCTGATTGAGGTCTACAAAATTATGAGAGGTATGGACAGGGTGGATAGCAACAAGCTTTTCCCAAGAGTGGGGGTGTCAATTACAAGGGGTCACGATTTCAAGGTGAGAGGGGGAAAGTTTAAGGGAGATGTGCGTGGAAAGTTTTTTACGCAGAGGGTGGTGGGTGCCTGGAACGCTTTACCAGCGGAGGTTGTAGAGGCGGGCATGATAGCATCATTTAAGAGGCATCTAGACAGGTATATGAACGGGCGGGGACAGAGGGAAGTAGACCTTGGAAAATAGGAGGCAGGTTTAGATAAAGGATCTGGATCGGCGCAGGCTGGGAGGGCCGAAGGGCCTGTTCCTGTGCTGTAATTTTCTTTGTTCTTTGTTCTTTGCTTTCTGGCACCCTACGTTTTGAATAGGGGTGTTACATTTGTAGTTTTCCAATCTGGTGGGATGTTCCCAGCTTCTGATGAGTTTTGGAAGGTTACAACCAATGCATCCACCGTCCCTGACGCCACTCTTTTAAGACTCTAGGATACAGATCATCAAGCCCAGAGGACTTCAGTCGCATTTGTTTGCCTAGTACCTTTTCTAACATCCCTCGTGTTTGGTGGAACAAACGCTACTTTTAATGCTGCAGCTGAGGTTTTCCTCAGGTATTATTACATCTTAGCTTTTCGACCCACTATTCCAGGGTTAGATATGAATGGTCATTTGGATGAGGTAACAGGTTTAATGGTATGAGGGAAACATTCACCCTCAAGTGTTTCTCTGTTGACGATAGCTGTGGATTGTAGTGATATTCAGATATTAATGATCAATGTATGCAAATGTAGTACAGTCATTTCAACACTAGATGGCTCACAGTCAGATACTACAAGAACTGATTTCCCGCTTTTTCTAAGTCAGATGATGATGTGATTCAGAACAGTGAACAGGCAAGACATAGAGTAGCTAGAGTGAAAGAAGTTAGAACTAGTTTGTTCTAATAGTATATAGTTATATAGTTATCTCTTTTGGACTTTAATTCTTTATTGTTAGTTTAGTATTGAGTAAAAGGACTCACAGTTTATTATTTTATTACTCATTAAATAGTTCATCTTTCAACAAGAAGACTATTGGTCATTTTATCATCCTGGTGGATTCAAGAGTAATAGATATACATTAGAAAAGTCGTTATTTAAAATATAACAAGGATCAGGCAACTTTCAGTGAGAATTTTAAACAAATTCCAAGTGAGAATACATTAAATACCGTAAAGGAGAAATTGCGATCCTATTGTGTGACTTTTTAAAACAAAAATCATCTCAAATTGCAGCAACAGGCCAAAAGGCCTAAAATGTTGTTAATAAGCCGGAGACCAATTAATATTAGTGGGGAAGTGCAACGGCGGTAAGTTTACCTTTGGGTAATAATATATGATGATTCACCTGTCTGTTATACATACCTTCTTGTTTTTATTCCATGTGGCTTCAATGGGAGTGAACGACAGGCAGGATGTAGAATGGGTGAGCAAGCCAATATAAGAATATAAGAACATAAGAACTAGGAGCAGGAGTAGGCCATCTGGCCCCTCGAGCCTGCTCCGCCATTCAATGAGATCATGGCTGATCTTTTGTGGACTCAGCTCCACTTTCCGGCCCGAACACCATAACCCTTAATCCCTTTATTCTTCAAAAAACTATCTATCTTTACCTTAAAAACATTTAATGAAGGAGCCTCACCTGCTTCACTGGGCAAAGAATTCCATAGATTCACAACCCTTTGGGTGAAGAAGTTCCTCCTAAACTCAGTCCTAAATCTACTTCCCCTTATTTTGAGGCTATGTCCCCTAGTTCTGCTTTCACCCGCCAGTGGAAACAA
This sequence comes from Scyliorhinus canicula, assembly GCF_902713615.1. Lineage (NCBI taxonomy): Eukaryota > Metazoa > Chordata > Chondrichthyes > Carcharhiniformes > Scyliorhinidae > Scyliorhinus > Scyliorhinus canicula. Next base: position 222,013,437 of record NC_052149.1, on the reverse strand, counting down.
CCTGCCCGCATCTATCCTATCTATTCCCTTCATAATTTTAAATGTTTCTATAAGATCCCCCCTCATCATTCTAAATTCCAACGAGTACAGTCCAAGTCTACTCAACCTCTCCACGTAATCCAACCCCTTCAACTCTGGGATTAACCTAGTGAATCTCTTCTGCACACCCTCCAGTGCCAGTACGTCCTTTCTCAAGTAAGGAGACCAAAACTGAACACAATACTCCAGGTATGGCCTCACTAACACCTTATACAATTGCAACATAACCTCCCTAGTCTTAAACTCCATCCCTTTAGCAATGAAGGACAAAATTCCATTTGCCTCCTTAATCACCTGTTGCACCTGTAAACCAACTTTCTGTGACTCATGCACTAGCACACCCAAGTCTCTCTGCACAGCGGCATGCTTTAATATTTTATCGTTTAAATAATAATCCCGTTTGCTGTTATTCCTACCAAAATGGATAACCTCACATTTGTCCACACAGATCAACACATATCAAAACAGATGGTATTGTTTGAAAGTCAGTGAAAGTTGTACTTTTACCCTGGTCTCACTTTACCATTTATTTTCCACTTCAGGTACATCTAGTGTAGCGAGAGCATGGAGTGGCACCTTTGATGAACTGCTAGGCAAACACATTGAGAACTTTCTCAGCAACAATATCAAAATGGATGCCCCAGGATTGGCGAAATATCCAGATTTCTTTGCTGTGTGTTTGATAGTGTTATTAGCAGGTAACAGTAATTTATAATATCATTAATAAATGAGCAATTTTGTGATCAGTTCCAGTTCTAACATGGAAACAGATCAGCTTGACCTGCCAGTTGGTGTCAGAATTTTTTCTTAATGCAAGCAACTAATTGTAGTCCGATTTATCCATCTTGCCTGTCCCCATGTCTTTTCGATCCTTTTTCTTCATGCGTCTATTCAACATAATCTTCAATGTTGGCATTATTTCTACCTCAACCACCTCAATCAGGGTAACACGGTAGCACAGTGGTTAGCACAGTTGCTTCACAGCTCCAGGGTCCCAGGTTCGATTCCCGCCAGTGCGGAGTCTGCATGTTCTCCCCGTGTCTGCGTGGGTTTTCTCCGGGTGCTCCGGTTTCCTCCCACAGTCCAAAGATGAGCAGGTAAGGTGGATTGTCCATGATAAATTGCGCTTAGTGGCCAAAAAGGTTAGGAGGGGTTATTGCGTTATGGGGATAGGGTGGAAGTGAGGGCTTAAGTGGGTCGGTGCAGACTCGATGGGCCGAATGGCCTCCTTCTGCACTGTATGTTCTATGTTCAATGTAATAATAATCTTTATTAGTGTCACAAGTAGGCTTACATTGACACTGCAATGAAGTTACTGTGAAAATCCCCTCGTCGCCACACTCCGGTGCCTATTCAGTTACACTGAGGGAGAATTCAGAATGTCCAATTCACCTAACAACCATATCTTTTGACACATGTGGGAGGAAACGGAGCACCACCAGGAAACCCACACAATCATGGGGAGAATGTGTAGACTCTGCACAGACAGTGACCCAAGCCGGGAAGCGAACTTGAATCCTTAGCGCTGTGGGGCAACAGTGCTAGCCACCGTGAGAGCAATTATACTTCAGAGAGTGCTTCATTCGTCGAGGAGTGCTTTGGGAGGTTCCGAGATTGTGAAAAGCACTCTACACATGCAAATCCTTTCTTTCTTATTGACAATGCTAACTGAGGACACCATCTCAGACTAAAGGGGCGATCCTTTAAAACAGTGATGAGGAGGAATTTCTTCAGCCAGAGGGCAGTGAATCTGAGGAACACTTTGCCATAGAAGGCTGTGGAGGCCAAATCACTGAGTGTCTTTAAGACAGAGATAGATATGTTCTTGATTAATAAGAGGATCCGGGGTTGTGGAAAGAAGACAGGAGAACTTTGAGGACATTACCAGTGCAGTAGATAACGGGGAGCCGATGGATGTGGTATATCTGGATTTTCAGAAAGCTTTTGACCAGGTGCCACACAAAAGGCTGCTGCATAAGATAAAGATGCATGGCATTAAGGGTAAAGTAGTAGCATGGATAGAGGATTGGTTAATTAATAGAAAGCAAAGAGTGGGGATTAATGGGTGTTTTTCTGGTTGGTAATCAGTAGCCAGTGGTGTCCCTCAGGGATCCATGTTGGGCCCACAATTGTTCACAATTTACATTGATGATTTGGAGTTGGGGACCAAGGGCAATGTGTCCAAGTTTGCAGATGACACTAAGATGAGTGGTAAAGCAAAAAGTGCAGAGGATACTGGAAGTCTGCAGAGGGATTTGGATAGGTTAAGTGAATGGGCTAGGGTCTGGCAGATGGAATACAATGTTGACAAATGTGAGGTTATCCATTTTGGTAGGAATAACAGCAAACGGGATTATTATTTAAACAATAAAATATTAAAGCATGCCGCTGTACAGAGAGACCTGGGTGTGCTAGTGCATGAGTCACAGAAAGTTGGTTTACAGGTGCAACAGGTGATTAAGAAGGCAAATTGAATTTTGTCCTTCATTGCTAGAGGGATGGAGTTTAAGACTAGGGAGGTTATGCTGCAATTATATAAGGTGTTAGTGAGGCCACATCTGGAGTATTGTGTTCAGTTTTGGTCTCCTTACTTGAGAAAGGACATGCTGGCACTGGAGGGTGTGCAGAGGAGATTCACTAGGTTAATTCCAGAGCTGAAGGGGTTGGATTATGAGGAGAGGTTGAGTAGACTGGGACTGTACTCGTTGGAATTTAGAAGGATGAGGGGGGATCTTATAGAAACATTTAAAATTATGAAGGGAATAGATAGGATAGATGCGGGCAGGTTGTTTCCACTGGCAGGTGAAAGCAGAACTAGGGGACAGAGCCTCAAAATAAGGGGAAGTAGATTTAGGACTGAGTTTAGGAGGAACTTCTTCACCCAAAGGGTTGTGAATCTATGGAATTCCTTGCCCAGTGAAGCAGTTGAGGCTCCTTCATTAAATGTTTTTAAGGTAAAGATAGATAGTTTTTTGAAGAATAAAGGGATTAAGGGTTATGGTGTTTGGGCCGGAAAGTGTAGCTGAGTCCACAAAAGATCAGCCATGATCTCATTGAATGGCGGAGCAGGCTCGAGGGGCCAGATGGCCTACTCCTGCACCTAGTTCTTATGAGTGGGGATGATAAATATCAGCCATAATTGGATGGATATAAAGAATATCCATTCTTTCCCAGAATGTGGTGAAAACTTGGAACTTGCTGCCACACGGAGTGGTTGAGACGAATAGCGTAGGTATATTTAAGGGAAAGTTAGATAAATAGAAACATAATATGATGACAGGAAATAGGAACATGGGTAGGTCGTTCAGCCCCTCGAGCCTGCTCTGCTATTCAACAAGATCATGGCTGATCTTCTACCTCAATATCCACATCCCTTGATACCTTTAATATCTAGAAATCTAACAATTTCTGCCTTGAACATACTCAAATGACTGGAGCTCCACAGCCATCTGGGGTTGAGAATTCCTGAGATTCACCACCCTCTGATTGACGAAGAGCTTCCTCATACAGTCCTAAATCATCCACCTTCTATTCGTCCCTGGTTTTAGACATTCCAGAAAGAGGGAACATCCTTTGTGTATCTAACCTGCCAAGTGCTAGAAGAATTTTGTATGCTTCAGTGAGATCACGAAGGAGAAAGGAATAGAAGGAGATGTTGATAAGGTGAGGTGGGGTAAAGTGGGCGATAGCACATGTAGAGCATAAACACTGTCAGAGAGTGGTTGGACAAAATGCCCTGTTTCAGTGCTGTAACTGTTTGTATAATTTGATGTCTCAAAGTGTCCTCATTAGCAGATAACTGAAATGCTCTTCACACCCTCTCCTTTTAGGTCTCCTGTCGTTCGGTGCAAAAGAGTCAACAACAGTAAATAAAATCTTTACAGCTATTAATGGCCTTGTGCTTGTGTTTGTCATTATCGGAGGTTGCATCAAAGGAAACATTTATTACTGGAACATTCCTGCCGAGATGCTGGTCAACATCACTGCAGAAACACGGTACGTGCCAGCCTTCACCTGCTGGCCATTGAAGGTGTGGAGTGAATGTGTGTGTGAAAGCAACGGATCAATGCCGCAACCTGCAAAAGTTATAAAATCTCAATGTCTGGTGCTCTGCTGACCAGCTCTTAGCCTATCATCACTGTAGCTTGATTGAATACTTGCTTTGTATGAAAAATACTTGATCAGCAGTTAGTATTTTCACAAACATTAGCAAAAATGGACAGCAGCTGATGTACCATCGATTTTACGCTAGGCGAGTGATTTACCAAAGTCTGGCTTTAATTGACTAGAACACAGCTCTGCGATCGTCTACAGTGGAAAGGGATGATCATCAGGCGTCTGGGCATTTATACCTCGTTAATAGAGGCGTGGTTAACTCAGCCTCTCGGCCAATCGGTCGAGAGGCACATGACCGACCAGGGCCAATGGTAAGCCGACGTTCTGGCCCAATGGCAGACAAGTATGCAGATCATATCACCACAGAAGCTAAATGATTATAATTGAGCAGGAGAGTGTGAATAATTGGTTGATGCACTGGAGGGCACATCACCTATGAGTCTGTACCACAGCATTATCACAGGGGAGAGGGAGAGAACATAATAACGAAATGATGCTTTGGTCAACATTGTGTGCTTATCTGTTTCCTATGTCCTTTAGAAATCTGTCCTCAACGATAAACATAACCAGTGATTATGGAGCAGGAGGATTCATGCCGTACGGATTCAGTGGTACTCTGACCGGTGCTGCTACTTGTTTCTATGCGTTTGTCGGGTTTGATTGCATTGCGACAACAGGTAATTTCTTTTGGAGCTGAACAGAAAAACTATGAATGCTGTTTGAAATGAACGCAGGTTGTTGAACATCACTGTCATACCCAATAAAAGGCATGCCATATTCAGAAATTTAAACACGGACAGTGCTTGTGTGGAAACCTTTGGAAGAGCCTTTATTTATTTTAGAACCGATTAGCTGTTTAGTTGGCAGCCGAAGAGGTCAGGTAACCTTTGTGACTTCAACACAGACTATCACAATTCCAGAAATTCTAAATGGAATCATAATATGTGGGCCCCTTTGAATGGACATCCCTCAGTTGTGAAATTCAAACCTGCCTTTGTTCAAAGCTCGCTTCAAGTTTCCAGGTTTGTAATGTAACAAAGGAAAGCTGACATAACCAGTTTTCCATAAGTTAACTGTGAAAGCTCATCATTTACCTTCTATTGTATACTCATGACCGTTGATCATGTGAGTGAAACTGGCTCTCTGATACTATAAACTTTTTATCCCAAAACTCAGAAGCGACCTGGGTTAGTCTACAGAACAACACTGATAAGGCAACAGCTGAATCGAAAGGTTCTGCTACTTTCGTTTTTTAAGAACAAAGAGGATTAGAAGGTTTTTTTAAAGCCTCCCAGTCTAATTCCAAAACTCAAGATCAACTGTAAAGAAATTGGACTCCATAGCCGCGAGTGCCTGACTTCATGACACTCCTGATATTTGTCCGTAGCTGTCTGAATTTACCTGAACTACAATTCAAGAGTGGGAAAAAGCTTCTTTCTTCACTGGATTTACAGAGACATGTGAACTGTTAACAATTCTTTTGGTTTAATACTTGTAGAAGTCCATTATCTTCTTCAATCATATCATTCCGGAGTGTGTGGAATGTGATTGACATAGGCCAGAATTTTACATTTTATTTTCAGACATGTTTCCGACCTGGAAGAATGTTAAATCACGGGTGATGATGTCATGTGTGCATCCCGTCATCATCATGAACTCATGCAATATTATGGTCAATGGATGTATGCAAGAATATGTAGCACGCTCACTGACAACTAATCAGCCACTTAAAACAATGAAAACATGGGGCAGCACGGTGGCGCAGTGGGTTAGCCCTGTTGCCTCACGGCGCCGAGGTCCCAGCTTCGATCCCGGCTCTGGGTCACTGCCCGTGTGGAGTTTGCACATTCTCCCCCTGTTTGCGTGAGTTTTGCCCCCACAACCCAAAGATGTGCAGGCTAGGTAGATTGGCCACGCTAAATTGCCCCTTAATTGGAAAAAATGAATTGGGTATGCTAAATTTATTTTAAAAAACAATGAAAACATCAATTGACTCAAATTTAATGGAGAAATTGAGTGGGCAATACAGGCAGGTAGCCATCCCAGTTTTGCACCTTTCTCAACCAAGGGACGATACAAAAGGCCTGGAAAACTGGCTTTGTGAGTTGTTGGGAGTTCAGGTGAGAGTTTACAGTGGCTTTATTGTTGAATATTGAGATCTTTTCCTCTAGATTCTTGTTCTGGCCTTGTTCTGAGGATTATTTTGTACAGTCGACTCTGTAGGAGCATTTCTTCCCAGAACAATCTTCAGTACATGGGCAGTATTGTGTTCCCCCTGAGGGCACTTCCTCTCAGGAAGAAGAGAGGGGCCGAAGGAACTGGAAACCAGAGGCTGGATTCTCCGCACTCCAACGCCAAAATCTGAACCGGCACTGGTTCTCCGATTCTGCGGGCCCCGAGAAACGGACACCGCACCGCCTAGGACCTACCTGGGGCCATTGCTGGAGGCCCACTCCACCATTCTCTGCCCCTGACCGGCCAAAGTCATGACGGCGTGGATATAATATGGTCCAGCCGGTTGGGATACTTGCTTGCTGGCTGCGGATCCAGTACGCGGCCGCCCTGGTCGGGGACGGGCCGATCAGGTGGCCGGGCAAAGTTTGTGCGGGCTGTCAGGGTCGGGCGCATGGCCGATCGGGGGGTTTATTTTCAGAGTCTAGCTTCGGGGTCCGAGTCCACCATGGAGCACGCGCGACCGCTGGAGGCTACCGCCGTGCACATCCGCAACGTCCGATCCGGAAGTGCAGGGGCCCGTATCTGCAGCAAAATCTGCTACATTTATGTCGGGTCCCTGCTAACCCCCTGCAGGGCTGGGAATATGTGGCCCTGTCATGCCAGTTTTCCTGGCGTTAGGTGCCACTATCCTGCTGTCAGAGTGTACAGGCAGCAGTACAGACACTTCAACATGTCCAAGGTCCAGAGCCGCAGGAGAATCTGCCTCTGTCGGGACATTGTGACATTGTTATGTCAGATAATCGGGCTGGAGATTGCCTTCTGTCACTCTGAAGGTCATAGTATCCCTCAATCTTTATGCATCTGGATCATTCGAAGGGTCAGTGGGTGATATGTGTGGTAGTGTCCTAATCAGCTGACCATAGCTGTGTCAAGCTGGTGGCTGACACTCTCTTCAGATGGGTCCTCATATTCATTCATTGCTGGACACACCAAGTCAGCCAAGCTTAGCAAACCAGAGGTTTCGCAACTATTGCTGGGATCGCCACATCCAGGGTGCTATAGATTGTACTCATGTGACCATCAAGGCTCAAGTGGGTCAGCGAGGTGCCTTTGCAAATAGGAAGGGTTACCATTCCATGAATGTGCAGATAGTGTGTGACCACCAAACCCAGATTCTTTACATCTGTGCATGGTACCCTGGCAGCACCCACGATGTATACATACTGCGTCACTCCCAGGCGCCAAGGCTGGTCGTGGCTCCAGCCCAGCTGCATAGTTGGTTCCTGGGTGACAGTTTCTGTTGAAAAGATGGCTCATGGCAAACCCCCCCCCCCCCCCCCCCCCCCCCCCCCACTCCCTAGGACACAGATCCGGAAAAGAGGTATGATCTGTGTCATGCCTCCACAAGGGTGGTGGCTGTGAAGGCTGTTGCCCTTTTTAATCCACAGTGTGTCTTAACTCATATATGGTGAGCAAATGACTATGAGACTCAGTTTATAAAACAGAACAATATTTATTCATGCGCACACAATGGTTATGGTCATTCAATCACACACTCCCAAACATAATTTACACTATACCCAATAGTTCCAAGATCTTGGGCGAAATTCTCCCCTACCCGGCTGGGCGGGGGGTCCCGGCGTAGCGGAGTGGCGCCAACCACTCCGGCATCGGGCCTCGCCAAAGGTGCGGAATTCTCCGCACCTTTAGGGACTAGGCCCGCGCCGGAGTGGTTCCCGCTCCGCCGACTGGCGCCAAAGGCCTTTGGCACTACGCCGATTGGCGTCGGGGCTGGCCGAAAGGCCTTCGCCGGTCGGAGTGAGTCCGCGCATGCGCCGGAGCGTCAGTGGCTGCTGACGTCACCACCGGCGCATGCGCGGCGGAGGGGGTCTCTTCCGCCTCCGCCATGGTGGAGGCCGTGGCGACGGCTGAAGAAAAAGTGTGCCCCCACGGCACTGGCCCCCCGGGGTCCGATCGCCCCGCGCCCCTCCCCAGGGACTCTGGGGGCCCACTCGCGCTGCCAATCCCGCCGGCACAGAGGTGGTTTAAACCACGTCGGCGGGAGAGGCCTGACAGCGGCGGGACTTCGGCCCATCGCGGGCCGGAGAATTGCCGCGGGGGGCATGCCGATCGGTGGGGCGCGATTCCCGCACCCGCCGATTCCCGGGTGAAGGAGAATTCCGGCCACGTCAGGGGCGGGATTTATGCTGGCCCCGGGCGATTCCCCGACCCTGCAGGGGTTGGAGAGTTCCGCCCCTTAACTTGATAGTGGCTGATAAGCATTAGGCAGATACAGGCCTGTTATCTGTAGTTCCGGTCTTGTAGCTCTCTGTTAGTTGGTTATCAATCTGATTCTCTTCTGGTACTGGTCCTCGTTCTGTTGGTAGTGTGGATGGTGTCTTTCATCTGCCGGTGGAAGTCACCCTTGTTAGTTACTGTTGCTCAAGAGAAAGAATGAATCCGTGCAGGAACTCTTACGCTGTTTGAATTTCGTGACTCTTTTTGGTGGGCGGTCTCTGGATCATTTGTCAATCAATTGATCAGGGCTCAATCAGCCTGATTGATAAAGTCCAATCAGGGGCTACCACATCAATTTTGGGGTGGGCACTCTGGCCATACTTGAAGGTGTTGGAAAAATGTAGGCCCTTCCAAATAAGGAAGTTAGGTGCCGTTGTGTCTGGTAAATAATTGTGATTAACATGTCAGCTCTATTGATCCTGTTGGTGGCCTGGAGATAGCCCTTTACTTATGTTATTCACATCAAGCTGTGAATTTGTTTGAAGTCTGCAAAGCCTTATCCTGTAGCTTTATTTGATCTGCCTGCAGCCTGCTTGTCCATACCCTTGACCACTTTTCCCAGCATCCCTTGCTGGACGCCATTTTAGGTGGCCACAAGGCTATAGAGTTAGAACATAGAACATAGAACAGTACAGCACAGAACAGGCCCTTCGACCCTCGATGTTGTGCCGAGCAATGATCACCCTACTGAAGCCAACGTATCCACCCTATACCAGTAACCCCCCCCATTAACCTTATTTTTTAGGACACTAAGGGCAATTTATTACGGCCAATCCACCTAACCCGCACATCTTTGGACTGTGGGAGGAAACCCGAGCACCCGGAGGAAACCCATGCACACACGGGGAGGACGTGCAGACTCCGCACAGACAGTGACCCAGCCGGGAACTGAACCTGGGACCCTGGAGCTGTGAAGCATTTATGCTAACCACCATGCTACCGTGCTGCCCACTGCTACCGTGCTGCCCACCTTGCTGAACATAAGGTCCCTCTACCTGGCGGTTCTGGGGGTGCCCTGCAACACCCTCCAGAGTGAATGTCGTTTATCATTGCGGTCTACTGCGCACTGCACATTCTGGTACTGACAAGGGGAACCCACTCGAGGATGAGGATACCAAGGCAGCCCCACACGTCTCAGAGGAAGACTCTACTGATGGAACTGTTGATGAACCTGGGCAGGCACAAGGTGAGGATGAGGAGGCAGACTTGACAAACCTTCAGGGAGGCAGGGACACCACAGAGGCCTTGGTTCAATCCTCTTTAAGCTGGGCTGCCAAGACTTGGCTTTCCTCTCTGTGCAAGGGAACTGCCTCCGTCAGACAAATGTCTGAGAATACAATGCCATTAACCCAATGATGTCTCACAACCTCTGTAATAATGTTTGCTGCCCCTGTCGTCTATCATAAGACACTGATGAAGCTTGCACCTACGGGAAACATGAAGGAGACTCAGGGTGTTGAATCAAAATCTTGATTTATTCAGCACCAGAATTGCAAGCAAGGAATGAAACAAAGTCTGAAATACACAATACATGGTATTGATGAAATGAATGTATGACATCAATGAAAATGCCATCCCGTGCTCACGGTGCTCTCAACCTTCCCCCATCCCACTCTCTGACAGTGTCATTGGAGGCAGATTGCTGACTCTGATATCACATTGACTCTGATGGCCTTCTTGCTGGTCCTCTGGCCGGCAGGGTCTGAGCATGCTCCCCCTTGGAGGGTGCGACCAGGGACATGGCTGGGAAATCCTCAGTTGTGGCGGTCTCAGAAGATGCCACAGTCACTGGCAGAGGAGCTGCCACCCTCACCCGGAGCACCGTGAGAGGAGTCCACAGAGGTGACAGGCAGCTCGTCTGGTTTGTCTGGACCTTCCTGCTCACCGTGATGGATGGGCAACTAGCAGAGAGACCTCATCCATCTCACACACTGTTGGTGACCTCCTGAGGTCATTACCTGTGTGTGGGCTCACAGGCCAGAGCGCAACCCTGGCACTCCTGATTCTGTTCCCGAAGATGCCTCTCCATGGGGGCCATCACTCTCTCAATCAAGGAAGCTGTGCACTCAGTGCTCAGGGTCAACACAGCGCTCAAGCTCCTCATGGACCTGCTCCTGACATGAAAACCTTCAGGGATCTGTGTCAGATCTCCCCGCAAATCCCTCTGGGCATCCAGCATCAGCTCCCTGATGGATGACTCCAGACTCTCATCATCAGTCTTGGCCTCTTGCAGCCCTGCGACAGCTGGTGCCCTGGGCCTCGACCAGCTCCTCACGTGAGTTCAATTTGCCCTCACCACAGTGCGCTCCAAGCTGAGGTAGCACGCCATAGCCCACTGAATTGCCTATATCCTCGTTGGTGCTTGGTGCAAAGAGCGGATGTGTTGAGTTGGATTGCTCAATGGTTCCTCCCTCAGGGGTCCAGGATAGGGGTCCTCGGGGTCAGCTGTGCATTATGATGATGGTGCTTCTGAGGGAGAAACAGAACATGTTAATTATGAACATCATCACTAAGTGTCTGTGCAAGCACGATGGCTGCTTGCCAAAATGGACATTTGCCTCACTGAGGCACTATGAGTGGCCAAGTGATAGGTGTCCAGGATTTTAACTTCTCATTGGATGCCACAACTTGGCCCTTCTTGCATACTCTCCCACTATCATATATACCCACTGCACTCTTACCATCCTGCAAGACTCTTGCCTCTCGGAGACGTGTAGACTTTCCTCCTCCATGTCCATGGCACCCATCTCAAACCTGGACAGGTTTAGGACGTTGGGCATCCCACCACCCATTCATATACGCTCCAGCTTGTTATGGCTTCTCTTCTGAAGGTAAACAAGTGCATTCAGTAGTCCGCCCTCCACCTGCTACACCATTCCAGCATCGGTGCCGTGCTCAGTTGGTGCTGAGGCTAGCACCTGTGCCAAATTTTATACTCTCTCATTGACAGATCCATTTGTCTCCTCCATTACTCCTGACAGCCTTCAGAGGCTTGGCTGGGCTTTTTTATTTACCATTCTGGGTCACCAATTTGACTCAGTGCCCAGCATGTTCTGGTCTCTGCCAGCATCACTGCACCAATGTCTGCCCACGTTTCATGCTGGTTGGCGCTTAATTGGCTAGCCAGCAAGAAACCAACGTTCACAGATGGAGGCGGACAACACAGTTGCTTCCAGGCCCGCTGATCAAATGCGTTTAGGTTTTTTGAGGTGAATACATGAATAAGCTTTTCTCTTTGTTTAAACCCACAGAAGCCTGCTGGAAATTTTAAACTGACAGGGAGTTTAGAAATGCACGCATCTGTGTTTTCAAAATTAAACCACACAAACAGGTGTAGGTTAGGCGGATTGGCCATGCTAAATTGCCCCTTACTGTCCAAAGATGTGCAGGTTAGGTGGGGTCACGGGGATAGCGTGGGGGAGTGGGCCTGGGTTAAGGTGCTCTTTCAGAGGGTCAGTGCAGACCTGTTGGGCCAAATGGCCTCCTTCTGCACTGTAGAAATGTTATGGATCTATGATTACGGACAGAAGGGAAGCAATTGGAGGTTTCAGGTTATTTCTCCTCCCCTGTCTGAAACACCAGCTCCCCCGGGATTCCCAACGGCGATCACACCTCGTGAGATCTAACACAATCCCGTGAGACGTTGCGATCTGGATCCTGCCCACAATAGGCGGGACTCAGTCTCGTATGGCTAAGTGAGTTTAAGGAGCAACTTAGCCATGCTGCTGCTGGATCTACCAGGCACCCAGCATTTATTGACCCCTGTGAGGAGCCCCCAGCTGGGTGCCGTTATCTCCACAAATGGAGACCAGTTGGAACGGTACCTGGGGAGATCTCCCAGGCGATTGGAGGCCCCCAGGAGGTCGGCCTCCAGGCAGGGTGGCACCCTGACACTACTGGTGGCAGCCTGGCACCTTGGCAAGCCAGCCTGCCACTCTGGCAGTGCCACCTGGGCACCCCTGCAGTGTCACCTGGGTGCCAGCATGGCACAGTGCAGAACCAGGCCATCAGCCCAACATGGCTGTACCGACCCTCTGAAAGAGCACCCTAACCCAGACACACTCCCCGGCATTATCCCCGTAGCCCCACCTAACCTGCATATCTTTGGACAGTAAGGCGCAAATGAGCACTGCCAGGGTGCCCAGTTGGCACTGCCAGTCTGGCAGTGGCAACGTGCCAGGGTGCCATTTTTCCCACCTCGGGGATTGGTCCCAGGGATGTTCTGTCCATGTGAGGCGAGGTGCGTGGAGGGTGGCCCAAGGACCGCCAACAGGTGAGTTAGGGGAGGGTCCAGAGGTTGCATCGAGGGGATGAGAGGTTGGGACACCGGAGCTCCTCAGTGTAAGAAATTACGCTGAGTGCGGCCTCGTGAAAGGGGGGGGGGGGGGCATTCCACGCCAGGACACTAAAAAAAGAGTGCCGTAGCACTGGGAACGACCCTGCTAAACCCGCCCAGAATGGACTCTATTTTGTTTTCGTTAGACCGTGCCCAGAGATTTTTTTCTGCAGTGGGGAAATCAACTCACCGGCCAGACCGGCTCCTCAGAGGTCGGAGTGCCATGTTTAAGGGGTGTCCCGATATCAAAGTAAGGTTGAGAGTCTTCCACACCCCCACCCATGGACTTCATGACCCCTCCCCCCCCCCCCCCCCCCCCCCACAGTCATGTGTAACACCCCCAACCCTCAACCCCGGAGTTACAACGTCTTCCCCATCGCTAAAGGTTATTGTGAGCCCCACCTGAACCACCCAGGCATGAGGGTGACCCTGCCCCAGACCCATCCATCCTTGTGGGCAGCAGGGCACCTCCCTCCCCCAAGTGAGCATAACTCGCAATGAGGTCACTCACTGCCCCCAACTTCAGGGCCCCCTTTTCAGTCCCTCCCTGTTTCAGGCCTGCCACACCTTTCAGCACTTGCCCTTCATTTGAAAGCGAATGGATTGATTAGTGCTAGGCAACAGGGTTTTGTGTAGGGCACGTCATGTCTTACCAACTTGATGGAGTTTTTTAGGAGGTGACAAAATTAATTGACGAGGGTAAGGGTGAGGATGTCGCCGACATGGATTTCAGTAAGGCGTTTGACAAGGCCCCTCACGGCACACTGGTACAAAAGGTAAAGTCGCAAATTCAAGGGACAAATACGAGGTGGTGCATTTTGGAAGATCAAATTCAGGTGTGAATTATACAGTAAACGTCAGAACCCTTCGGAGCATTGACAAAAAGAGGAGTCTGGGCGATCGGGTCCATAGTTTCATGAAAGTGGCAACGCAGGTGGATAAGTTGATCAAGTAGGCATATGGCATGCTTGCCTTTATTGGCCAGGGCATTGAGTACAAGAGTTGGCAGGTCATGTCACAGTTGTGTAAACTTTAGTGAGGCTACATTTGGAACATTATTTGCAGTTCTGGTCGCCACACGACCAGAAGGATGTGGATGCTTTGGAGAGAGTGCAAAGAAGGGTTACTAGGAAATACCTGGTCTGGAGTGTGTTAACTGGGAGGAGAGGTTGAATAAACTCAGATTGTTTTTGTTGGAAAGACAGAGGCCTGATTGAGGTCTACAAAATTATAGAGGTATAGATAGGGTGAATAGTCAGAAGTTTTTTCCCAGTGTGGAAGACTCATTTACAAGGGGGCACAGATTCAAGGTGAGAAGGGGAAAGTATAGCAGAGATGTGTGGGGAAAGTGTTTCACACAGAGGGTGGTGGGTGCCTGGAACACGTTGTCAGTGGAGGTGGCGGAGCCAGTCACGATAGTAATGTTTAAGTTGTATCTTGATAGACGTTTAATTAATTAATAAACATGCCCATTTAAATAAAAAAAGATGTATCTTGATAGACACATAAAAGGGTGGGGAATGGAGGGTTACAGATCATTTGAGCAATAAGTAGTAGGTCTAAACAAGGAATCAGATCGGTGGACCGAAGGGCCTGTTCCTGTGCTGTAACGTTCTCTTTGTCTTTGCCTTCACCTTCATGAAGCCACTTCATTCCCTTTTCATCCTCCCAACTTTCATATCCCCCACTTCACCCCCCCCCCCTTTCATGGGCATGGCACCCCTTAGGCCTTATAAATTGGCACTGCCAACCTGGCACCAGGACACTGCTTGTGGTACCCTGGATGGCACTGTCCCTGACCACCCGGGGGGCTCCCATGGCCTCCAAGCCCCATGGCATGTCTATCATGGGTGGTCTCACCTTGTGGAGAGCAGTACTAATCTGTGCCTGTGTGAGGCCTCGGCGTGGCGACGGGTGACTCCCGCAAGCCTGGAGTTTGCAGCCTCAAACAGGACGCGCATATTTAGATGAGGCTAATGGTTCATTTAAATCTAATTATCTGGATCACACCCAGCGTGCACCTGGCACAACGGGACCAGCACCGGGCCCGACATGGTGAGACAATCACGCCCAATGGGCTGGATTCTCCGATTTTCAGACTAAGTGCTGACGCTGTCATGAAAACTGTGGTCTTTTATGTCAGGAAAACTGCAGGAGGCTAGCAGGCAGCCGTCAAAGAGCTCGCAGCTCTGGCTGCCAAATCAGCCCCTAACACTTCCAGTTCAGAGGCCATGTGCGTGGCAGCGGCCTGCAGCGCTGCGCCGTGCTCCAGGGTGGACTCGGCCCCGCGGACCTGGACCACCAAAGTAGTGCCCCATGCCGGCAGCTCGCACGTATCGGACCGCCCACCCACATTGCCCCCAGCCCCGAATGAAGCCCCCCCCGCCCGCCGATCGGCCCGCCCGCCTATCGGCCCTCCCCCGACTTTGGCAGCCCCGGACTGAGCCCACAGTCGGCACGTGAGGATCCTGGATGGTGTGAGCACACGTAAGCCTTCGGGAATTCAGCCAGTCGGGGACAGAACATCGCGGGATGGGGCTCAGGCAATGGCCTGAGGCGGTGGATACTCGGCGCGGCATACTCCTCATGTATGCCGATTTTCAGGGGGCGGAGAATTGAAAAATCGGTGCCGCTCCCGATTCGACTGCCAAAACGAATTCTCCGCCCTGTCGCTGAACTCGATTTCGGCGTCGGGGAGCGGCGAATCCAGCCCCATATTTTCAGCTGAGATGAAGAGATTTTTACGCTCTTCGGGAATTAAAGGAATGGAGTGTGGACGAGAAAGTGGAATTGAGGCTGTAGAGCTTGTTCGAGGAGTGTGTCCAGCAATTCCTCACCAGCCAGATTATATTGTTCTCTCTGCAAATCGAAGTTTGGTCTTGAATTATACATCCTCTTGGCCCCGCCCATGAAGTGTAATTCTGATTGGGAATTCAGTGAAGTAGGGGTACGGAGGGAGGATTTTATCCATTCTAAATACACACGCAACGAAAGCATCCCAATGGAAATGCACTGACTACGCTGAAAATATTCTTTAAATTATTGATGGTAAATTAGCCTTATTTCAGTTCCTTTCATTGATGCTGCATCATTTTAAACTTATGTTAGTTGTTATTCTGCTATGAGAGTCACATTAGAAAATTATGACCCATTGTAATTATCTGTGAGCACAATATTGTGTGTTTGTAACCTCAGTTTGTGGACCTGCATTCTGTTGGTTAAACGTTGGGTGGGGTGGGGATAGGGGTCACAAGGTCACAGAGGTCACAGTGCAGTCCATTGATAGATCGTTCTTTGTTAAAGGAAATGTTTGTGAAGGAAAAATGATGTTCAAAAGAACCAGAAGGAATCTTGTGCTATTTTGCTCTGTTGTATCCTAATTCCCTTGTTTTATTATTTCCCTAGGTGAGGAGGTGAAAAACCCCCAGAAGTCCATCCCGGTTGGGATTATAGCTTCTCTTCTCATTTGCTTCTTGGCCTACTTTGGGGTTTCTGCTGCCCTCACACTTATGATGCCTTACTACCTCCTTGATACTAAAAGCCCACTGCCTGGTGCCTTTGAATATGTTGAGTGGAGTGCTGCTAAATACTTCGTATCTGTGGGCTCACTGTGCGCACTTTCAACAAGGTATTATATGAAGAGAATACAAATGGCTTCTCAATCTAATATAATTGCCAACTTGAACCACTATTTTTGGCACGACAAGAATTCAGTCCTTTGATTGCACTTCATGTTGTTCCTTGCATTACATATTCAAGAAATGCATTTATTACTTCACTTTGCACACTGGACTTGGATACATGGTGGTATGGCACATGTAGACCCATACTGCCCTCCTAGCATAAAGAATTACAAAAAGGGTGTGGTGTGTAAACTACTATATGACTTACTATAAGACTGTCCTTTCACTTAATTCCACAGAGCTGCATTATTATCATTTTTAAATTTAGTTCACCATGTTTATAAACTGATGACAAGTATAAATTACAGGTCGAGGGGGAAAAAAACATTGTTACCTGCTTATTAATTCTACAAATGTACTTTTTGTACAGAAGCGGTTTGTCCTTTTTACTG
The DNA here is from genome assembly GCF_902713615.1 of Scyliorhinus canicula. NCBI lineage: Eukaryota > Metazoa > Chordata > Chondrichthyes > Carcharhiniformes > Scyliorhinidae > Scyliorhinus > Scyliorhinus canicula. Next base: position 221,996,398 of record NC_052149.1, on the reverse strand, counting down.
TGAAAAGGGCTAAACTTTCTTCCATTGGAATCTGTTGCTTACAGATGGATGGTGACGTTGTCCCAAGGGATTTCCATTGTGTAAAATTAAAGTTTTTTCATCAAATAGTAATTAGTAAGTAAGTACATTTACGGAACATCTTAGTGCACACACAGGAAAGTATTGGACCTACTTGAGGCCCCTTATTCTTGGAATAAATCTTGGGCACGATTCAGCGGACTCAAATAAAAATCTGGGTTCAGGCAGGGAGTTTTGCAAGGGCTGCATTGGCGAGATCGCTGCCCATATTCAACGGGTACTTTGTGACAAAAAGAACCCCCCACAAGATTCTCGACATTACTGGTTCCCACACCGTCTGATTCACCCGACTCGTACCTCAGTTGTTCACCGCTAACAAGAGGGAGCTGCTTTTAAACGCTCTCTCACCACTCACTCCCAGTCAGCACGCAAGCATGGCAGTGCGCTGACCTGCTCCTCACTTTGGGCATGCCGACCTCACAAGGCTTCTTGATGCTGTCATGAGAGGCGGGGCACCCTGTTCCCCTGAGGGGTTTGGAGGACCAGGGGCAGGGTCAGCAATGCCGCCTTGGAGGCAGTGGCAGCGGCTGCCAGTGTGGGCAGCATGACCAGGAGGACCACCGTCCAATGTTGGAAGAAGGCATCGTTTAGTATTCTAAATGACGCCTGCGTGACTTCCCGCTGGAGGGTCAGGTAATTCCCGGCATGCTGCTGCATTTGAATTCAACCTCGTTAATGAGATTTCAATGCATACAAATGAGGGTTAAGGATATTCTCGTCATTTGTGGGCGTGATCCGGAATGCGCCATCAGGACTGTGCCGGGTAAAGAGGTTCAAACCCATCGCGAATCTCAGTTTAGCCTCTCCCGCTATTAACCCGGTGTGCCCAGATTGACGCTGGGCATAACGGGGTCACTGAATCGCGCCAATTATATTCAGCCGTATCCTATGCAGTGTTCTCCATTCATTCCAATCAGCGTCACCCAATTCAATTGTGTGTACCTCAACTCTTGACCGGCTGGAAATTTGCTGAGCACTATTCATCTGTCTCTCATCTCGTTTGTAGTTTGCATTTTGCTTTTCATTCTGATTTCTTTCTCCACAGCCTGCTGGGCTCCATGTTCCCTTTACCTCGCATTCTGTATGCTATGGCCAGGGATGGTTTGATGTTTGGCGTTCTTGCAAAATTGAGTAAACGTCAGACTCCAGTTGTGGCCACAGCAATTGCAGCAAGTATTTCCGGTGAGAGGTATCATTTTCTAACCCGATTCAGGCTGAATATTTCCAAATGGCCTTTGGAACAAAATGTATTGCACTGTCTCTCGGTGTTTCATATTTTTTCAATCTATAGGTTGTTTTAAAATGTTGTGTACATGAAAGAGAATATTTCTAATGCTGTATTTCCAACATTGTGCTTCGGAATCTTTGGGCATCATTTTCAGACCTAACTGTGGTGGGAATGGAAGCAGATGTGTGCCCTTGCCGGCACCAGCCATTTTGTTGCCGGGGTGAATAACCGATTGGGCTTGTTAAGAAACTTGTTAGTTCAATGAAAGTAGGCCAATCAGAATTTCTCAGTTGGCCTCCAGTTTCTCATGCTGGTGGGCAACAATTTAAGTGCCCTGGGGCGAGCAGGTGGCAGCACGCTGGGATAGGAATGTTCCACACAGACCAACAGGCCCTCCCTGCCTTCCTGGGAGCAGGTGCAGTAGCCGTATGCTGTTTTGTAGATGGGTTCCCCTCCGCAAGAGTGGGGTGACCTGGGTTCAAGATCAATTGGCAGGAATTTTAGGCCCCACAGTGGTCAGGAATGGGGGGAGATAAGGCCTGACAATACCAGAAAAGTCAGTGTGGTAGTCACCACTATCAGTATTATATGTATTACGGTAAGACACATACCCTAGAGATACATGGGTAAATCCCTGCCTGCTGGCTCCGCCCAGTCGGTGGCGTATAAATGTGTGTGCTCGCCGATGCTGCAGCCATTCTGGTAGCAGCTACAGGAGGCACAACATCTTTGCTCAATAAAGCCTCGATTATTCCACTACTCTTGTCTTTGTGGTAATTGACAGTGCATCAATTTATTAAGCAAAGATTTTTTAAACGATGGATCTTCACATCAAGCCTGATCGCCTGCAGCTGAGCCCTCAAGCAGCCAACACTACATCCGCTTTTGAGCACTGGCTAGCCTGCTTCGAAAGCTACCTCCGAACATCCGCTGAGGAACCCTCGGACATGCAGAAGCTCCAAGTCCTTTATTCACGAGTGAGTCCTGACATTTTTCCTCTCATCCGGGATGCGCCCTCTTACTCCGAAGCAATGGAGCTCCTGAAGGGACATTACGTTCGGCCAGTCAATCAACTGTATGCCAGGCACCTCCTGTCCACAAGACAGCAATTCCCCGGGGAGTCTCTGGACGATTTCTGGCGTGCCCTGCACATCCTGGGGAGGAACTGTGAATGCCAGGCAGTTTCGGCAGTCCAGCACACAGAATCTTTAATCCGAAACGCCTTTGATACGGGCATGAGGTCTGCGTACGTCCACCAGCGCCTATTGGAAGGGGGCTCGCTTAATCTTGCGGGAACTAGGCAGCTTGCAAACTTGTTAACAGTGGCCTCCCGTAACATCCAGTCATATGCCCCCCGACCGTGCGGCACCCTCATGGGCATTGTGGGCCCCACCAGCTGCCGACTCCAGCTCTCCGCAAGCCTGCGCCGTGCAGCAGTCGGCCAACCCTGGGGTGGCCCAAGTGCTATTTTTGCGGGCAGAACAAACACCCCCGGCAGCGCTGCCCAGTGCGGAGCGCGACCTGTAACGGTTGTGGACAGAAGGGGCACTTTGTTTCTGTTTGCCAGGCCCGGTCAGTCACCGCTGTTTCTAGGCCTGCCGTCCCTGCACCCACCACATGCGACCCAGGGGCGCCGCTATTTTCCTCCTCGCAAGCCACGTGCGACCCGTGGGTGCTGCCATCTTTGATGCCGCAAGCCACATGCGGCCTGTGGGCGCTGCCATCTTTGATGCCGCCTGCCATGTGCGTCCCGTGTTCGCCGCCACCTTCCGCACTATTTTGGACGGCGCCTCAAGGCCCCTGCTCGCCTGGAAACTCGTCAGGCTGTTCATCGCCTGCCGCTATCTCCACCACCGATGACCAGCCCAGGGCCTCCCAGCATCTGTAGCAGCTCGCCTCGATCACCCTGGACCAGTCCCGGCCCCACAACCTCGCAACCGCAACGACAACGGTGAAAATCGATGGGCATGAGACATCCTGCCTTTTTGACTCTGGGAGCACAGAGAGCTTCATCTACCCCGCGACAGTAAGGCGCTGCTCCCTTGCGGTACACCCATCACCCGGAAGAGCTCCCTGGCCTCCAGATCTCATTCTGTGGAAATCCGGGGGTACTGCATCGCGACCCTCACCGCCCAAGGCGTAGAGTTTAGCAACTTCCGGCTCTACATCCTTCCCCACCTCTGCGCTGCCCTGTTACTCGGCCTGGATCTTCCAGTACCACCTCCAAAGCTTAACCTTAAAATTCGGCGGACCCCTACCCCCCTCACCGTATGCGGCCTCACGACCCTTAAGGTCGATCCACCTTCCTTGTTTGCGAACCTCACCCCGGATTGCAAACCCGTCACCACCAGGAGCAGACAGTACAGTGCCCAGGACAGAACATTCATCAGGTCGGAGGTCCAACGGCTTCTGCGGGAAGGGGTCATTGAGGCCAGCAACAGCCCCTGAAGAGCCCAAGTGGTAGTAGTAAAGACGGGAGAAGCACAGGATGGTCATTGACTAGTCAGACCATCAATCGGTAGGCGCAGTTCAACGCGTACCCCCTCCCACGCATATCTGACATAGTCAATCAGATTGCGCAGTATCAGGTCTTTTCCACAGTGGACCTGAAGTCTGCCTACCACCAGCTCCCCATCCGCTCGGAGGACCGCCAATACACTGCATTCGAAGCAGATGGCGCCTCTATCACTTCCTTAGGGTTCCCTTCGGTGTCACTAATGGGGTCTCGGTCTTTCAATGTGAGATGGACCGAATGGTTGACCGGTACGGACTGCGGGCCACCTTCCCATACCTAGACAACGTCAACATCTGCGGCCATGATCAGCAGGACCACGACACTAACCTCCTAAAATTCCTCCAGACCGCCAAACTCCTTAATCTCATGTACAATAAGGAGAAGTGCGTGTTCTGCACCAACCGCTTAGCCATCCTTGGCTATGTCGTGGAAAATGGAGTTCTAGGGCCTGACCCCGACCCCATGCGCCCCCTCATGGAACTCCCCCTCCCCCACTGCCCCAAAGCCCTGAAACGATGCCTGGGGTTTTTCTCCTACTATGCCCAGTGGGTCCCTAAATATGCGGACAAGGTCCGCCAACTCATTCAGTCCACAGTTTTTCCCCTGATGGCTGAGGCCTGCCAGGCCTTCAACCGCATCAAGGCAGACATCGCCAATGCCTTGATGCACGCGGTCGACGAGTCCCTACCCTTCCAGGTCGAGAGCGATGCACCGGACGTAGCTCTGGCCGCCACCCCCAACACAATTGTCTGGAAAATCCCGTCCTTTATTTCACATCACTGCAGCTGCTTGGAAAAGTCCCAGTAGGACCCGTCAGTCAACCCTAAAAAAAAGATGATTTTACTTTCCTCTAAGGTGTTGTCCTCTAATCCATGGGGGAATTATCAATCCTCCAGTACCTCATTCATGTTGACATTATTTAAATGTGAATTTGCACAGCTCGTGTTTTTAGTGTTGAGGAGGTCATCACAGAAGAGCCTAATATGTGGGATGCATAGAATCCCTACAGTGCAGCAGGAGGCCATTCAGCCCATCAAGTCTGCACTGATCCTCTGAAAGAGCACCCTACCTTGGCCCACTTCCCTGCCTGAACCCCATAACTCCACCTAATCCGTGGGAGGAAACCGGAGCACCCAGAGGAAACCCACGCAGACATGAGGAGAATGTGCTGCCATCACTCTGGGTATGTACATCTCTTTCGGCAGGAACACAGAATAATAATCAAGAGTGATGGTGGTGGAGGGGCGGGTGATATTCTAAGTACTTTAGCATTACTCAAAATAATTTCAGTGGAAATAGGGAAACAATCTCAGAGACCTGCAAAGCAGATAATTGATAGTGGACGAGAGAAAGTCAGATGAAATAGCCACATGCAGACTCTGAGTAGAGTAGATTTGATGGACTGAAAGGTGACCTTGCTCCAGACTATCTCATGTTCTTGAATATTGGATTGGATTGGATTGGATTTGTTTATTGTCACGTGTACCGAGGTACAGTGAAAAGTATTTTTCTGCAAGCAGCTCAACAGATCATTCAGTACATGGGAAGAAAAGGGAATTAAACAAAATTCAAGAAAATACATAATAGGGCAACACAAGATATACAATGTAACTACATAAGCATTGGCATCGGATGAAGCATACAGGGTGTAGTGTTAATGAGGTCAGTCAATAAGAGGGCCATTTAGGAGTCTGGTGACAGTGGGGAAGAAGCTGTTTTGAGTCTGTTCGTCCGTGTTCTCAGACTTCTGAATCTCCTGCCCGATGGAAGAAGTTGAAAAAGTGAGTAAGCCGGGTGGGAGGGATCCTTGATTATGCTGCCTGCTTTCCCCCGGCAGTGGGAGGTGTAGATGGAGTCCATGGATGGGAGGCAGGTTTGTGTGATGGACTGGGCGGTATTCACGACTCTCTGAAGTTCATTGCGGTCCTGGGCCGAGCAGTTGCCATACCAGGCTGTGATGCAGCCCGATAGGATGCTTTCTATAGTGCATCTGTATTGAGGAGATTGAAGAGTTCACCGCATCGAGAGCGAATTGTTATCCATTTACTTACGTATATTCAATGTATGTTTCTTAAACCACGTAAAACAGAAATCATTTTGAAATTATTGCTTCATTTTCTCTTTTAGCTGTAATGGCATGCCTTTTTGACCTGAAGACATTGGTTGACATGATGTCCATCGGAACACTTCTGGCCTATACTTTGGTGGCATCATGTATCATTATCTTGAGGTAAAAGTCCTGTTTCCAGGCAGCTGAGAGATCAATCCATATATGTACAGACACAGGTTTCATTCATCAACAAAAAATATTTTGTTCAATGCAATAGGTACCAACCAAATTTTAGTAAGAACGTTGACGTAGAACTGAATGAAGAGAAGCAAAGTCGACAGACCACAGAGGCCCCTCAGGGAGGTTTCAGTTTTAGTTCGTTGGTAATTCCACTTCCATTCGCCACACAGCAGTCATCAAATATTGTTACATGTTGTGTCGCACTAATAGGTGAGTACTCAAAAAGTATTACAAAGTATAAGAGTCACTCTAGAATCAAACGACATGCTAAACAATGCTGTATTACCTGGACCATGCTGCAGTGAGATAGAAGTGTATATCACAGCTGATCTTCCTGGCAGCATAATGGGACGTTTGATAGACAAGTGGAAATGTTGTTTTGGTCTTCATACCTGGTTGTAGCTACCCCAGCGTCGGGTGTTGCTGTGCCCTGCTCACTTCTCAGCTGGGATGACGATGGGATGGATGATCCCTACCTGTACTCATTCGCCAGTTACAATGCCATGGAGGTCCTACCTGTGTCTTCACAAGGGGTCCTCGCCCGTCGCTGCCAGGTGCCTCACCCGTCTTCAATACCAGCACAATTAACATCAGGGATTGACGAGAATGGCCCAGGAAACGGACACGCTCCTTTTTAGCTGCTCACCCACTCTGTTTCTTGCAGAGTTAAATAAAATTGTGTACTTTTTAAGCAGTATTGCAATGAGGGGATTAACTTCCGCTGTGCACTATTTCTAGCACACAGCTTGTTCACATTAAATCTCTTCATGTGCTACATGAATTGCAGGTAATGCATTCAGATAGCACAGTGGTTAGCACTGTTGCTTCACAGCACCAGGGTCTCCAGTTCAATTCTCCGCTTGGGTCACTGTCTGTGTGGAGTCTGCACGCTCTCCCCCGTGTCTGCGTGGGTTTCCTCCCATAAGTCCTGAAAGACGTGATGTCAGGTGAATTGGACATTCTGAATTCTCCCTCCGTGCACCCGAGCAGGCACCGCAATGTGGCCACTAGGGGCTTTTCACAGTACCTTAATTGCACTGTTAATGTAAGACTACTTGTGACAATAAAAATTATTAATTAAAAGATAAACACAGAGGGCTACCGGGGTTAAGTGCCCGCGCCGTCGTGAATGCCGTCGCGTTTCACGACGGCGCAAACAGGTCCCGGGCACGACCTATTCTGGCCCCCACAGGGGGCCAGCACAGCGCTGGAGTAGTTCACGCCACTCCAGCGTCCCTACGCAGCGGCAAATGGGCGCCATGCCAACCCACGCATGTGCAGTTGGGCCGTGCCATCCTGCGCATGCGCGGGGAACTTCTTACGTGGGCCGGCCCTTCACCAACATGGCACCGGTGTTCTGGGGCCGGCCGCAGAAGGAGGTAGGCCCGGGGGGGAGAGGCCGGCCCGCCGATCAGTGGGCCCTGATTGCGGGCCAGACCACATCGGAGGCCCCCCCTGTGAAGGAGCCCCCCTACTCCCCCCCTCACAGGCCGCCCGCATCAGCGTTCCCGCACAGTTCCCGCCGGCAGCGACCAGGGGTGGACGGCGCCGGCGGGAACCTGTCGTGTTGGAGCGGCCGCTCGGCCCATCCGGAATCGCTAATTCTCCGAGCGGCCCGGCGCGATTCGCGCGCCGCTGGTTTCGGGGGGGGTGGGGTGGGAGAATCACGTGCGGGGGTCAGGGCGGCGTGGCGTGATTCGCGCGCCGCTGGCTTCGGGGTGGTTGGGGTGGGAGAATCACGTGCGGGAGTTGGGGCGGCGTGGCGTGATGCACGCGGCGCCCCTGTGATTCCCCCACCCGGTGTGGGGGTGGGGGGGAGAATACCGCCCAGAGTCTACACGTTCTCCCAGTATCTGCGTGGGTTTCCTCCGGGTGCTCCAGTTTCCTCCTACAGTCCATAGATGTGCAGGTTAGGTGGATTGGCCATGATAAATTGCCCTCAGTGACCAAAGGGGTTAAGAGGGCTTGTTGGGTTGCGGGGGTGGGGTGGAAGTGAGGGCTTAAGTGGGTCGATGCAGACTCGAATGGCCAAATGGCCTCCTTCCGCACTGTATGTTCTATGTTCGAGGGAATTAAACCCTTAGAAAGCTAAGGCTTTATATTGACTGTTAATTGCTCTCTTTTCAGTCATCCTATGTTGCATTCTAAGTGGAATGGCCAAATTCCGGCTGGAATCTATCGTAGCAGCAGAGACCGGGAGCATTGGTTGCTTGGTGCCAGTCCTCTTGATATCAGCAGTTACAACGTTTATCATCTGGAGGCAGCCACAAAACAAAGTGAAAGCTTCATTTTTGGTAAGGTGACGGTGGAGATAAATAAAGTAAATTCGCCATCGTCCCAGATGATGATAGACTGCCAACTAAAAGTACTGTCAGCTCAGGAGGAAAACACTTCTTGATTAAACAGTTCACTTAACGTGGTAAATTACCTCACCAGTTTTATTTTTAATAGTCACCACGAAAAAATTATCTTTTTAAGAATGGAGGAATTTCAAATAAATAAGACTACGGTAATTTTCTTTATTCGTTCTTGGGATGTGTGAATCACTGGCAAGGCTTGCACTTGTTGTTCATTCTTACTAGTCGAGAGAATCTCTTGAAACATTGCCATTATTTTGACTCTTCTGTCATGGCTTGTTATAACTGTGAGGGTCAGAGGAGAGTTAAGAGTCCCCCATTAATGTGGGTCTGGTGTCACCTATAGCCCTCACCAGGTACGGATGGCAGATTTCCTTTCCTAAAGGGCATTAATAAACCTGATCGGATTTTCTAACAATTATTGAGACTGAATTTCAATTCCAGGAGCTGTCATGAATCCTTGCCCCCAGAAGATTAGTCTGGGCCTCTAGGTTACTTATCCAGTGACATCTCTACTATGTCACTGTCTGCCCTTCGACTACTTGCGTTTATATTGGGCATTTCAAATCCAATATCATTACCTCTCGAGTTCACCTCCTGTTTTTTTCTTTCATGCTGTCCCCCATGACATCATCCAAAAACACAATATTGGGTTCACAGATGCACTGACTCAACCCAGGTTTACTTTGCAACCATCTCTCACTATCCATCCACTGCCTCTGACTTTTTTTCAACATCCATTATTGGATGAGTAGAAAGTTCCAATTAAATATTGGGAAGGCTTGACAGGAATTATGTTCTTTAACCATTGACTCCATTTGTTTCCTTGACTATTGTCTGAAGCTGAGCCGCTGTTCACAATCTTGGTGCTCTATTTGACCCTGAACTGCGTTTCAATCTCAATAACCTCTCGCCCACCAAAACCACCTAATTTCACTTTCATAGCAACATCCATATGTGCCCTACCTTAGCTTATCTGCTCCAAACTCATCCATGTCCTTGTTACTTCAAGACTCCAATGTTCCTATGATCTGGGGCAGCATGGTGGCATAGTGGCTAGCACAATTGCTTCATAGCTCTAAGGTCCCAGGATCGATTCCCGGCTTGGGCCACTGTCTGTGCGGCGTCTGCACGTCCTCCCCGTGTCTGCGTGGGTTTCCTCCGGGTGCTCCGGTTTCCTCCCACAGTCCAAAGATGTGCAGGTTAGGTGGATTGGCCGTGATAAATTGCCCTTAGTGTCCAAAATTGTCCTTAGTGTCGGTTGGGTTTACTGGGTTATGGGGATAGGGTGGAGGTGGAGGCTTGGGTAGGGTGCTCTTTCCAAGAGCCGGTGCAGATTTTATGGGGCGAATGGCCCCCTTCTGCACTATAAATTCTATGATTCTATCTCCTGATCAACCTCTCACTTTGCACCCTCTGTGAACTTGTGCTCATCTAAAACTCTGCTGTCCATATCTTAATTCGAATCAAGTCCTGCTCACCCATTACCCTTGAGCTTTCTCACCTACAGTGGCTCCTGGTCTGGCAATGGCTCAGTCACTGAGTATATTCAAGTTAGAGATTGAAAGATTGTTGGTTGCTGAGGGAATCAAAGGATATGGGGATAGTATGGGAAAATGTAGGAGAAGTAAAACAGCCCGATCCTGTTGAATGGTGGAGGAGGCTCAAAGGGCGGAATGGCCTACTCCTGCTTCTATTTCCTAAATTCTTATTCTTTTTAAATCCCTCCATGCCCTTTCCCATCTCTGCAATCTCCTCCAGCCCTACAATCTTTTGTAGGATTGGCCTCTTGAGCATCCCTTATTTCCAATGCACTACCATTGAGCTACCTAGTAGTGGTGGCACGGTAGCACAGTGGTTAACACTGTTGCTTCACAGCGCCAGGGTCGCAGGTTCGATTCCCACTTGTGTCACTGTCTCCCTGTATCTGCACGGGTTTCCTGCAGGTGCTCCGATTTCCTCCCACAAGTCCCAAAAGTGCTTGTTAGGTGAATTGGACATTCTGACTTCTCCCTCAGTGCACTTGGACAGGCGCCGCAGTGTGGCGACTATGGGGATTTTCAAAGTAACTTAATTGCAGTGTTAATGTCAGCCTACTTGTGACACTAATAAAGATTATTATTATTATAGTCCCCCAAGCTCTGAAAACTTTTTCCTAAATCTCTCCTCCTCCCTCATTCTCTCTCCTCCATTAAAATACTCCTTAAAATCTACCTCTTTGAGCAAGGTTTTAATTACCTCTCCTAACATACCCTTTGTGGCTTGCTTGCAAATTGTGGTTGGTATGCTGTTCGGAAGTGTTTTTGAATGTTCTGCTGCATTAAAAGCACTATATAAATTGAACTTATTGTTGCTGAGCGATTTGGTAGCTGTGGGTTGTATTTAATTGGGTATCACAGTTAGAAGCTATTACAGAGACAAAGCGATACTCTTCAATTATGACAGGATGCACCTCCTCATTTTTGCTTTCTATTATTTGAGGTGATATTGTCCATGGAGCTCTGAGAAATGTTACATTTATTTAGAAACTAACTGAGTAACTGAGGAATGCTATAAAGTTCAGACAAGTAGCTATAACTTTTGTTTTGATGCTTGTGGCATTAACTAAAAATGCAAGTTTATCTTTATTAACAACCTTCAATAGAATGCTTTAGTATTAATTTTAACACGTTGATCATGGTTTGAAGTATAACAGGGGAGGATTGCACCATTAGAAGATCTATATTTCCTGATTTGTATGTTTTTCTGTATTTGAAGGTGCCCTGTCTACCATTCCTGCCAATGTTCAGTATTTTGGTAAACATTTACCTGATGATGCAGTTGAGTGCAGACACATGGATTCGCCTCTCTGTTTGGATGGCACTCGGTAAGATCATTGCAGTTTAAAAAGTTAATATTGCATTTCAGTGAACCTGCATCACTCCATATTCTCTAATTGGGACCAGAAAGTTCCTTTCAAATGATTTTGAATTGATTTGCTCGGGCACGTTTAATTAGGCTGTTCAAGACCAGATACAGTGAGATTTTCTTCAGCAAAAGCTATGTTGACTCAGTGTCGCATGTGACGAACGTACACAGCAGTGGAGTTTGAAAGCAGAACCGCCGCTGATACTGACAACCCAGCTGGCACAAGATAGGGCAGAACACTGGGCAGTGGCTGACAGTTCACCTTTGGAGAGGAGACTCAACATTTTCTGAAATAATGCAGGAGGTTGGATGGCATTGTGCTGGTCCAACAATGAACTGGTGCAGCTGTACAAGGGGGACGCTCAACATCTGAAACAGAGTAGGACTAACATCGTTGCTAGTGGGTTTGCGAGTGCTGTTGGGAGGAGTTTAAACTCATTTGGCAAAGAGAATGGACGCAGACTGTTCGCAGACTAGGGACACAATATGACATAGAGAAGCACTCAGGTCAGAGGGAATACAGCAGTAGTAAGTTTCAGGAGAGTAAGACAAGGCTGAATGGCCTCTACTTTAATGCCAGGAGTATTACATGTAACATGGATGAGTTAAGGATGAGTGTTGACACGTGGAACTATGATATAGTAGCCATCACGTAGACGTGGTTGAGGGAGGGGCAGATTGGCTGCTCAATATCCCGGGCTACAGAATCATCAGGAGGATCAGGGGAGGGGGCAAAAGAAGGGAGAGAATATTGCATTATTAGTTAAGGAGTCAATTACTGCAGTAAAGAGAGATGATGTCTTAGGAGTGGCGTTAAATGAAACTTTGTGGGGCAGCAAGGTGGCGCAGTGGGTACCAATGCTGCCTCACGGCACCAAGGTCCCAGGTTCGATCCCGGCTCTGGGTCACTGTCCGTGTGGAATTTGCACATTCTCCCTGTGTTTGCGTGGGTTTCACCCCCACAACCCAAAGGTGTGCAGGATAGGTGGATTGGCCACTCTTTTGAGATCCACCAACAAAACATAAGAAAGGAAAACAAACTGAGGGACAAAGCAAAAAAGGGCCGCTCCTGTTAGGGGCACTGCCCAAACATAACAAAGATCAACGGAAACTTATAAAGCATCAAATAAGAGTGCAGCTAAAGGGGTCAATAAAGCACCCCAATTCCTGCGGTACCCAGGGTATGGAAGGCCTCGATGGCGCCCGTGGGCACCGCATGCTCCCTGTCCAGGGACACCTGGCCGCGAATAGAGTCGCGGAAGAGGGGCAGAGAGTCTGGCCAGACAATCCCCTCGGTTGACCGCTGCCTGGACCTCTAAATGGTGCGCTTCGCCAGGCCCAGGCCCAGGTTTACAAGGAGGCCCCCCGCCTTCTCCGCCCCTCTCCGTACCGGGTGCCTGTAGATTAGGAGCGTGGGACTGAAGTGCAAACAAAACTCCAGCAAAGGATTGGTTAGAAAACTGAAAAGGGAGTGCTGCCTAAAACATGTAACATAGACATAGTCCACGGACTCCACAAGACCGCAAAATGGTAGGCTTCTTGCGAGTCTGTGAACCGGTGCAATCGGTGATTGTATGGCACTGCTGCATGCAACACCCTCCACCCCACGTCCGCAAGATTGAGGGGTTGGACTCCTTCATAGAGGGACCTCCAGTAGGGACCTCCCCTGCCGGACGGCAATAAGGCATGCCATGGCGTGTCCGGATGACGGGCGTGGGTAAGGAGTTGAAGGGTGTACAGCAGCAGCCCGTACAGAAAGCCCCTCCGCGCAGTTCGAAAAGGCACGGAGGGTATTTCCGTGAGGCACTAGGATTGTGGGGCACCAGCCCCCGAGGGAGGTTTCGGGGCCTGGGATCAATCTGGAATTCCGTCCGGGCAGGCGAGAACCACTCCGGCATCGGGCCTCCCCAAACGTGCGGAATTCTCCGCACCTTTAGGGGCTAGGCCCATGACGGAGTGGCTCCCGCTCCGCTGATCGGCGCGAACGGCCTTTGGCGCCCCGCCGACCGGCGCCACGGTTGGCCGAAAGGCCTTCGCCGGTCGACGTAAGTCCGCGTATGCGCCGGTGCATCAGCGGCCACTGATGTCACCCCGGCGCATGCACGGTGGAGCGGGTCTCTTCTGCCTCCGCCATGGTGGAGGCCGTGGCAGCAGCGGAAGAAAAAGAGTGCCCCCCCGGCACAGGCCCGCCTGCCGATCGGTGGGCCCCGATCGCGGGCCAGGCCATCCTGGGGGCACCTCCCGGGATCAGATCGTCCCGCGCCCCCCCAGGACCCCGGGGCCCGCTCGCGCCGCCTGCTCCCACCGGCACCAGAGGTGGTTTAAACCACGTCGGCGGGAGAGGCCTGATGGCGGCGGGACTTCAGCCCATCACGGGCCGGACAATCGCCACGGGGGGCCCGCCGACTGGCGCGAATTCCGCCCCCACCGATTCCCGGGTGGCGGAGAATTCCGGCCACGGCAGGGGTGGGATTTACGCTGGCCCCGGGCGACCCCGCAAGGTCGGAGAATTCCGCCCAGGGTCTCAGTTTAGCACTTTATCCAAAGTAGATTATTGAATTTCTGAAGAGGGGTTTGAAACCACAGCTTTTAATTCAGAGGCAGGAAAACAATCATTGGTGCCCTGTAAATAGATTGACATTACCATTTCTAGCTTGAAATTGCAGTTACAGTCCAGTAGAGATCACAGTGCTTCAATCTGCATTTTACAATTAGTCTCCTGCCCCCCCCCCCCCCCCCAAACTCAGGACCTCCCCAAGATGATGATGGCTGCAGCAGTGTAATTAAGGCTGGAAGTGACACAAGGCCACGAGATCAGCCCCTGTTTATGTTGGAAGGAGAGAGTTGAATTCAACTCCTTTGTTACTGGCAGACTGCCCCTTGACTTATTAATATTGAAATGTAAACTTTTCACATTATTTGACAGGTTTACTGATCTATTTTTGCTATGGCATTCGGCACAGTTTGGAAGGTCAGCATCATCGAGATTGTTCTCTCCCAAGTCCATTTGAAAATGCAAAGCCAGCTGAGGATGAAAGAGTTTAAGGAACCAGTGACCTAACAAGGACAAGTCAATGATGACTACATCTCAACAAACTGAATATGGTGGCAACACAGTTCCTTTACAAAAACAACAAATTCCATTTGTATTTTTTTCCTATATTCTGGTCTGGGTGGCTCAGCATTTATTGCCCATTCCTGAGGGCATTTGGGAGTCAACCACATTACTGTGGGGGTCTAGACTCACATGTGGGCCACACCAGGTAAGGCTAACAGATTTCCTTTCCTGAAGGACATTAGTTAACCAGATGGGTTTTACGACAATGGTTTCATGGTCACCTGTAGACTTTTAATTCCAAATTCTTATTGAATTCAAATCAGCCCTGGTGGGATTTGAACCCAGGTCCCCAGATCCATGGGTCTCTGGATTACTAGTCCAGTGACAACACCACTACACCACTGTCTCCCCACAGAGTGTCCCAAATGCAGTTAACCAGCCACAAGGCTCTTCATATGATTGTTGACAAACAAGATTTGATTATTAAACATTCAATGCCACTATCACTTAAATATTACACAAAAACCTAAGGTAAGAACTGCGCTGTAAGAGTTCAATGTCACACAATAAAAAAGCTGAGGCATAAAAGAGGGTTACTGTGCAAGGAGGATTCAATTTTTGATTTTTTTTTCGTTAATCGACAAGTTTTGTTTTCTCAAAAAAGTCATTCTGTGGGCAAGGAACCTTCAGTGTTTTGTACATAAAGTCAATTCTGAAAGAACCATGGATCAATCAGCTTTCTCTTCAAAATTGACAGACTTGCGTGTAAAAATAGCAGCTTTCACAACCTCAGGATGGCTCACTGTAGTAATGTAGAAAATGCAACAACTAATTCTTGCATAGCAAGCTCCCACAAACAACAATGTGACAATGAGCAGTTAATCCGTTGTCGATGAAGCATGTTTAGGTGAAGCATAAACATTGGCCAGAGCATCCCAGTTCTTCTTTGAGATTGTTGCAATCCCACCTGCTTTTAATACCGGACAAGTCAGATGCCAGTGTGAAACATATCTTGATAGATCCTAACTTTTCATGCAGAAGTCACAGAGAAAAGTTACTGAACAAATTCACAGGAGTCTGCTGGTGAACTTTTAATACAAAGAATAAAATATTTATTAAAACAAGAAAATATTACACCAGACAAAAGGTTGGAAAGATCGCAACACAAGGAGATGATTCAAATTCCCATTGTTCCTTTACCAATGCAATATCTTTACAGTCACAAAACAGTTAAGAGTTACCATTAGCTTGACTGAAAGGCACTTGGGACTGGCACAGTTGCAAATGTTTTTCTTCTGGTAAATTCTTGACTATTCACTTGATGGTTCTCACCCAATTTGTATCTCTCCTCGAGACACCCAAAACTGTACTCTAAACTCACTGTTTCTTCAACTGCAGAGCAAACCAATTAATTTGCTAAACTCAGTCTTCCAAGGCACCTCCTCTAAACTGATCACTTTACTGAATCCCATGAATGATTCTTCAACTTGGGCAGCACGGTGGCGCAGTAGTTAGCACTGCTGCCTCATGCCACCAAGGACCCGGGTTCGATTGCGGCCCTGGGTCTCTGTCCGTGTGGTGTTTGCACATTCTCCCTGTGTCTGCATGGGTCTCACCCCCATAACCCACAAAGAAATGCAAAGCAGGTGAATTGGTCACGCTAAATTGCCCCTTAATTGGAAAAAAAAGAATCGGGTACTATAAATTTAAAAAAAGATTATTCAATTAACTACTATCCCACTAGCCTTTGCAGTTTTTCTTTTCAGAGAGCTTACAAGCTTCTCTCTCTAATACACACATTGAATGCTAAACTCCCTCGTCTCCTGTCTTTTCTATGTCAGTGTCCCTGAATCACTGTCGCTACAGTAATTGTAAACCTCATTAAAATGCACATATACAAATAAACCCAATGGACGAGAATCCTTTTAGTCATAGGCCTATCCAAATACCCAGGTACCAAGGTTTATAAACAAAACCTACATGAAAGTGAAACCATTTTTACCTTTTTTCACACATAACTACAACTTATAGTATACATTGTTTACAACAATATATTGCCACAGGATCCATTGTATCCACCATCTAAAAGACAGCAGCTCAACAGAGCAGCACAGGAACATCAGCTTAGATGTTTTCCTCAAGTTTCTCGGTTGGGATTGAACCTGAAACAAGGTGAGCAGGATTCGCCATCCTGCCGCACCTGCTTTCTGCTGTGGGGCACCCCTGCCGGCAGGGGGATTCTCTGTGCCACCAGCCAGCCCATGGGTTTCCCACTGTGGGTACCCCATACCATCAGGAAATCCGCGGACGTGAGTGCGCTGCCAGTGAAATGGAGGATCCCGCTGACGGAGAATCCAGTTCTGATAGCACGACCAACTGAGCTACAAATGATATGGCATAAGCCGCATCTATTGAACTTTGACAAAATGATGGTGTGCATTTACTCAGAGCTAGTCAAACACTTTCTCGGGTAGGTTGACTTCAGGTTTGAGTGAGGCCACAAAAGGTGGATTCACACCACTCTTCGAGGTTTGCTCACAGTGCCAATAAATCCACAAAGGAGCAGTGCTAAGAACCTAGGCTGCATTCTGGGACCCTCCAGTACAGGGCAATGGCACTTGTCATAGTAACAAAGAAAATATGGGGAGATAGACCATTCAACCCATCGAGCCTACTCTGCCATTCAATGTGATGATGGCTGATTCTCTATCTCAACACCACACTCCTGCTCTCTCCCCATATCACTTGATGCCTTTAATGTCTAGATATCTATCCATTTGTTTCTTGGACTTGTCCTCCACAACCTTATGGGATAGAGAATTCCACAGTTTCATCACCCTCTGAGAGTGGAGGTTTCTCTTCATCTCAGTCTCAATGGCCTACTCCATATCTGGAAACAGTGACCCTTATTCCTTTCATCCAGTCTGTCCAGTCCTGTCAGATTTTTATACATTTCAATGTATAAAAAACTTATTCTTCTAAATTCTAGTGAATTAAGGCCGAGTCAACCCGATCTCTCCTCATATAACAAACAAATCATCCCAGGAATTAGTCTGGTGAATTCTCACTGCACTCCCTCTGTGGCACACATATCCTTTCTTATGGAGGAGTCCAAAACTGCACACAATACTCCAGATATGGTCTCACCAAAGCCCTGTACAGCTGCAATAAGACAACCTTACTCCTGTACTCAAGTTCTCTTCCAATGAAGTCAAGCATACCATTTGCCATAACTGCTTGCTGCACCTGCATACCTGTGTTCAATGAATGGTGCACAAAAGCGAGCAAGGTCCCTTTGCACATCAAAATTTCCCAATCTGTCACCATTTAAATAATACTCTCCTATAACTTCACACTTCTCCATGTTATACTGCATCTGCCGTGTAATTGCCTCAATTACTTTGAAGCCTCTTTACAGCCTCCTCACCACTCACAATTTATACCTAGTTTAGTGTCATCAGCAAACTTGGGAATCTTTACATTTCATTCCCTCATCCAAATTGCTGGCATATTTAGACTGTCATATTACCTATCCCCATAACCCAGTAACCCACCCAACACCAAGGGCAATTTTGGACACTGGGCGAAATTCTCTGCAGACCGTCGTAACGCCGATTTGCGGCGAGCAAAATTGGTGTAGATGACTCCGGCGTGGGGGCCTTCTTTTAGGCAGCTTTTCTCCATTCCCGGAGGGGCCAGCAGCGACTGACGCGATACGCGTCAGTTTCACCAGCTGCGGAAGTGGTGAGACCCGGCGTTTTTGGGGGGGGGGGGGGAGGAGGGAGAGAGACTGACCGGCATTTTGGGGGGGGGGAGAGAGAGACAGACCGGCATTGGGGGGGGGAGGAGAGGAGAGAGACAGACCGGCATTTGGGGGGGGGGGGGAGAGAGAGAGAGACAGACCGGCATTGGGGG